>NC_141536.1:100188748-100522498 GCF_021556685.1 Rattus norvegicus | reverse complement strand
AGGTTTTATGCTTCCAGTGTAAGAACTTTTACACTTTCAGTATAAACATTGATATTTTCCTAGGTGCAAATATCCAGAGGAAGGTAATTTATATAACTGTTCTTTGCAGTCAGTGCCTCTGTGTCCGACAACATTCATTGGTGATCCATATTTCCTTCTTATCACGGAGCCTGGGAAGGGAAGCCCTACAAGTTGTATATCACATGTGACTGGAAAAGAGATTTCAGCATGAGATTTTTATAAGATCTTCAAGGTCTCTTCCTGAGGTCAGGGTCAAGTTCTGTATATGCTTTGCTCAGTAGTTCCCCTCACAACCAAATTCAAGGAAGCCTTATCTCTTGACCAACCAGAGGTAGATTTCTGAGCCACTGAAGTGCCCGTGGTCTCAATTCTTACCACTCCCAGCGCTACCCAAATGCATCAACCACTTTATTGAAACACACTCCACAACATACCTAGTATGAAAGAAACTATAAAGGTAAGAGAAAACCACTTGACCCACTTTGCTGTACCCCGAGAAGCATACTTGGGCATACAAACGTGCTTAGTGCTGTGCAATTGCCACCAATGTCTCCCTTAATATTGTAATGAGCTGAGCAACTGACATCTTGACTAAAAGCCTGCCCTTGGTGCCTCTTGTTGCTTAGCAAAAAAAGTGTATATTAAAATGAAATTGTCTTTTTTTTTAAGTAACTTCTTTTCAAATGCATCCCAACTGGTACTTAGATTTCCTCAGAGACACTTCCTGCTCTCCTCCCTGCCGACTACAGCCAGCTTGTCTCAGATTCCCCCTCTTCCTCCGTCAAAGCTGTTGAGCTGGGGCCCACATTCCTGTACTGGTTCTGGATTCAGAACAAGTCCTACTGCGCCAGGACATGTGTGCTGGGACAGGCAGTGCCATTTTTAGCTATTTTTCTCTTCTCCTCAAGTCTAGCCAGAACAACATTTATACATTTCTTTTAATATTCCTCCTCCTTGCCTTCATATGGTTGGGTTTCTTCACATCTGATACTTTTCTCCATTTATCCCACGCTCCTTCTTCCGCCCCAGCTTCCTCCCCATTTTCTAGGTGCTTGGTTGATTGTTTGAAAACTCTAGAATAATCAGAAGGCAGCATGGGCCATGGAAGAAGGAGAGAGAAGGTATGTCCTAAATGGTCGATGAGAGCAGCCAGCTTCCTCCAGCATGTAATATGCTGGCCCTTGAAGAAGCTCCTGCTAGCTGCCTCCATCCCATAGTTGGGTAAATAAAATGGACAGGGTAAGAAGTTGTTCAAGGTATAACAAAGGCTGAATGAAGGCACCAGGAGTTGAGCGCTCCCCATTAATTCCAAGATCCACGCTTGACTTCCATCTTTCGTATCTCCTTGAGCTCAAAGTTAAGGGATGATTGTCTAACCTGCACAAGCAAAGAAGGAAGAGTGCAAAACCAAGAAGCCACAATGGTCTCCGAGAAATAACTAAGAACTAAAACTCCATCATGCTTACCAGTCTCATTCATGACAGCTTGGGAGTTGGAGACACACGGGGTTCATATTTGGGAGTCAGTTTGGAATGACAGTTCCATCCCTTAGTTCACTCTAAGTTCCTGTTTCTTTGTCTCTATGCTGACATAGCACATTTCACACCTTGATGGAAAAGACTTTGAAACATTATCATAAAAACATTAGGTAAACGGTGGAGTTTTCTTTAAATACATTTCTCTTCCTTTGTTTCTCTCCCCTGTAACAGACAAGTGTTTCCAAATAAAGACTCTGGGCAGATGGAGACTAAAGGGTATTCCGGGGACGTGGGGAGAGTCTTTCCAGTAGCCTTCAGTCTAGATGTTGTTCTACTCCAGCCTGAGGCCTGGGAGGCTTTTGAGACTGTCCTATCCCAGCAGCATACAGAAAATGGTTTTGCCAAAGGCATTTGTCAAGGATTTTTCTACCACAGAAGTCTGACTCTGTAACAAAGAATGGGAAATCACCATAAAAGGCAAATCATACCAGCTGCCCAGCTGCAATGTTTGCACAGTAGGCTTGCCTTCTGGATGTGTGCAAGCAGACGGTTCCTTATGCTGACTCTGAGTCTCTAACCATGCATAGATGCAAATAAACAACGAGGAAAACTTTAGCCCTCATATCAATATTGAAGACACACGAAGGATAAAATTTGGCTGTTCTATAGTAAAATTCCATCGCTGAATCTAAAGACTCTGAGAAAAGCCTGATTGTTTTTTTCTTTGCTTTGTTAGGCAAGGTATAGAACACTCTTCCAGATGTCTGTCAATCCTCTTTTATTATTTTAAATTTAAAACCTAACAAAAATTTTAAATTGTAGCCTAATAGAGGACTGAATTTGCTGAGCTCTACTGGATTAGAAAGTATAAAATAGCTGAGCTAAGATACTGAGGCTGGGGGAAGAAACACAAAATGGAAGTAATCATCATCATAGAATAAGAGAAGTGTCCCATGTGGAGACTTCTCAGCCTTTCATTCCAACAGAGACGATTTAATAGGAATATATTTATATGATATACATATATATGATAAATAAGCTTGTTTGCAGCTTATTGGTGGATATCGTAACACACAAAGAAAAGTATCTCTTACCATCCCTCCTTCTCTCAACAGCAGAAAGAAGAAATCAAGATCATGCTTAAATGTCAGCATAAAAGGAGACCTTCTGGAAGACAGTAGATCCACAAATCTAAGACATAAATGAGGCAATCACCATATTAGACGGATGACATTCTAGAGAAACACACACACACACACACACACACACACACACACACACACACACACCCCTCAAACTTAATGCAGGTTGAGAGAATGGGAGAATGGTAATGAAGCTGGAGAAGCATATCTGATTGTATGAAGTTTGTTTCCAGACCAGAAATGCTGACTCCCTGATTCATCCTGCTCTCCTCAGCTGTATGCCTGCCTTCCTTTCAGAACTAATGTGATCATCTTTACATTGTAACAGGCCAAGTGCTACCTTGGGCTCAATGAGCTGTGAAACCTAAGAGTTAGCAAACTGAACTCTCTAGATACACCTTGGCTTAACTTTGTACTAATCCCTTCATTTAAATCACAGGAACATATAAAATGGACATATATCACCCTAGGCAGCAAATGATAGAAGTAGTTTATCTAATATAAAATTTATATTCTAAAATACTTAATACAAGCCGGTAAATCTATGGGATCATATTTATTTTGTTTAGGCTACTAAGAAGACAAAATATGACTTAAGGTGTATTAACATGAACCCTAGATTCAGTGCTCTAGCAGGAAGGAACTTCAGTTCTATTTTGGATAGTTGAGAAAGGGTAAGATTGTAGATAGAGTGCAGATGCAAGAGAATGAAGGGTCCTGGATATAGTAAGTCCTCTCGTCGAGTTCAGATCTGTGGAAGTTCAGGCTGGAAATGGTGGTGGGTGTGATAAACCTCAGTTGTAAACAGCTAGTTCTGAAGAAACAAAAGACACAACTGAATATTTTCCTTAAAAATGAAACCTGGAGCCAGGCCTAGTAATCTCATCTACTCAGGATAGTGGGGCTATCCTGATAGTGGGGCTAGAGAACTACTAAGGCCAGACCATGAAAATTAGTGAGATCCTATCTCAGAATAAAAATTGAGAAGTGAGGACTGGACACGTAGTTCAGTAGTAGACAACTCTCAGTGTGCAGAAGGCTCTACATCCAAACCCAGCAGGCAAAATAGGAAAGAGTAAAATAACGAAACCTAGGACTGGTTAAATGGACAGTAAGAGTGACCAATTTGTGTCTTTAGTGGCTAACCCCATGCCTGGCATAGAGGAAACGTTTCTGGAAATGACATTTTCAATAAGGAGGATGTGCTATTGACTGTCATTAATGTATTTATTAGGCATATAACAAAACACCACAAATTAGAATCAACGCTTTAGTCAACATTTTCAAGTTCTCTTATTAATCAATATCTTATCTTTTTCCCAAATGGATAAAATGAATTTCTATATGTTTTGACCTCACTTCTCATCTTTAAAAACAGAATGATCCTTTGCCTTTGCAATGAATGAGGTGAACAGAGGTGTCCTCAATGGTCCTTGCCATGGGTCAATCCTTCCTTTCCTTTCTGTGACTTGTAACAACATGTTCTTTTTCTACAGAAAGGAAATAACATGTCTGAGGCCAAAGGAAAACAGTCTGGAAAGTATACAAGCCAACAGCTCACCCGTTGAAAATAAGAGTCTATGACAAAGTACATGACCAGAAAAAAGGATGATGTTGTTTCCCCATTACAAATAATTTCTGCTGGCTTGTACAAAATATCTTTTGTATAAGAAAGGCATGTACCCCCTTTTTTATTAAAATATTTTTTATTAAAATTGGGGGACATAACTTGCCTATACAGCAAGGAACATGGTGTGATGTTAAACAAATATCTTCTTTGGACAAGGACTTGAAATCCACCTGTATTGATTTCCAGAAAGAATGGTTCATAGTTGAATTATGATGGTTGGTAGGAAAAATATCCATTTTTCAAAAATCCTAAAGCATCTACATTCATTCCGCAAACTCCAATGATGTGAAATAAAAATAACTGCAAAGGGAAGTGAGAGGAAACGCCACCCAGCTTCCTTAACCACATTCTCCTCTCTGCTGTCTCTTCCCGAAGGACTTGCTGTTTTCTATCTTAGAAAATATAGCAAAGAGCAGAAGAAAGAATAAGAGGAGTTATGGTCAGTCACTCATTGTAAGATTTCAAGGAAGAAAATCAACTCAAAGTGTCTCGAGTCCTCAATGATGGCACAGGGAAAGTCACCTGGGAAGGAACAACAGTTCCTGGCAACTTTCACAGTGTGTTCTGAGAGGAGTCAAGGCAGCCATCCCTTGGTGGCTTCCTGTCTCTGGGTATGCTTCAAGATTGAAAAGCAGATTTCTTGAATGAATGCCACAGTATCACACTAAAGGGCTTGATAAGGCCAATTCTGTCCTACTTTGGAGATCCTTTCAAAATCTCCTCCTTCTTCCGCTCCCTCACCCCCCTCACCCTTCCCATCTCTTACTCCCCTCCCTCCTCTTTCTCTCTTATTCTGTAATGTGTTATTCCATCCATGGAGAGTATTTCCCAGACCTCCATGACCTCTCAAATAACCTCACTGCTCCTCCCTTTCCTTGTTCCCTTTGGCCAATAATTATTTCAAAGCCCTAAACAGATACAGGAGTACAAGATGCTGAAATGCAAACTTATGTGGTTTCCTTCCTCACAGTGTGGTTGGGAAGAGAATAAGACTAAAAAACAAATGACGTCTTTGTTTTGGTTATCTGGGAATTTAGTTCACCTGTGCTGTTAATTCCTTGCCCCTGAAAAATAGTTGTACTAGATGATACCTGGTAACCAGCTAACAGTCTTTTTTTGTTAATTAAACTGCACTCTATATTTTCAGAGTATCTTGTTTCAAATTCTATGAGCTTATGAAAATAGACAAAAATGAAACATTATTAGTAGGTCATTTACTTTTCCTACTTTTTTCCTCTGTGTACCTCCTAAGCTGTTTGCTGGGTAGAATTGACATCTTGTTCTTGCTCCTCTAGCCCTCTGTCTTGCCCAGCCCTATTTTGGGTGTTTCTCTTTCTGCCTTTTTATGTAGTCAGTGGAGAGACTTGTCTGCAGTCTGTCAGGATGTGCCTCTGCAGGATGAGAACCAGGGAGAAATTCCGAAAGTGCAGTGTGAGAGCAGGACAGATGGCTGGCAAGCATTTCCACTCTTACTTCTTCTAGGAAATTCTGTGCGTCTGGAGCAAAACCTCCTTATTGGTTCTTTTACCACGTTGTTCAAAACTTTTAAGAAATAATAATAAATAGACAGAAACTCAGTTTTGTGTCCAAAGTAGCACCCTTTGAATGGTATAGATTGCAGAGAAAAGCATGGGAGTCAGGTGGTCACCTCCCTGCACATACTGGCCACTTCTGGCTGAGGAAAAAAATCAGGAAAATGCGTTTCTAAATATAAAGTTTGCTTCAGCTCTTGAGCCTGTGCCTTCTCACTCTTGACTGCAAAATTTCCTATAAACAGACTTCATGTGACAAGAGCAGAAGGGCCACTTCTCCCTTCTGCTCTCCTGTGTGGCCTTTGAAGAGCCACTCTGACCTTCCATGTTCTTACAACTGCACTTAGAGATGAGGGAGCGCTCTCATCTCTCAATGGTAGCATTAAGCTAGCATCCGAACCACTAAGGAAATGAATAAATCATTACATCTACTTTGAAATTGAAAGCTGAGAACACATAGACCAGATGAATCTTGGAGACCTCGCTGGGACCCTCAGGTGAGATCCCGAGAGATGGGTCAGGAAAGGAAGTGTGGAAGTGTTGTGGAAGTGTTGTGATCCTGCGTATGACCTTGAAATGACACAACATCCCAGTTTCTACTGGCCAGAAGCCTAGAGACGGGGACTCTCAAAAAAAGGACAAAAGTATTTTGGAATTAATTCTACTTAAACCATGGCAATGGGAGTTGATTTTGTTGAATATTTGCCTAGTACCATGTATTAAGTAGTTGTATGCATATTATCCTGTTTAATCATAGCATTAGCCCTATGACTTATTTCTTTAATTTTTAATTTTTGCCACTGATTTCTCCATTTGCAGCATGAAGCATATGCAGTAAGTCTGAAGTACGTGATGCATATGTACTGTTTGTAGAAGGCACAAACTGTAACAGCTTTCATTTGCTCACTCTATCCTGTCAACCCTTTCACCTTGGTGTTTCTCGTTTGTTCTTGCCTCCTAGCAGACTTCAGGCACTTCTGCCACCAACCAAGTCCCAGAGATCAATAGCATCCATTGCGTTGGGCATGAAATCATCCTCTGCATGGGATGATGGATACAGGCAGTCTCGTGTGCATCCTCTCTGCATCTCCATGGACAGCCACAGCATAGAATGAAACAGAAGCACAGGAATTCTATGAGGTGGAAGGACCCCAGCAGACCTAAGGAGGGATGAAAAGTGAGGAAACCAGAGAGTAACGCAGCAAACAACAGCTTGAAGTATCCAAACGCTGAGTTCTGACCCCCCAATTAAGCAATTTTTTATTTTATTCTCTTCAAATGACGTGGAATTAAGATGGGGATATTCTCTTCTCCCTTCCCTGTTCACTATACCAGCCCTATCCTGCACAGTTCACCTTTCAGGGTGTATAAATACAGCCATACAAGAGCAATAAGGAGTCCATCATTCATGAGCATATAATTGAGTCCATTTTATAAAGGTCAAATTAATCTTATTTTCAAAGTACAAAATGTCATTAAAAACATACAATTTAGGGGCTAGAAAGATGGCTCAATGGTTAAAAAACATTGGCTACTCTTCCAGAAAAACAAAACATAAACAAACAAAAGTCCGGGTTTAATTCTCAATAGTCACATGGCAACTACCCACCATCCATAACTCCAGCTCCAGGAGACCCAACACTTTCTTCTGGCCTCTGTGGATACCAGGCACATGCATGACACACAGACACACTTTAAGGCTAAACACATATACACATAAAATTATAAAAATAAATTTCAAATTTTAACATACAATTTATTAAATCTGTTTCCCTTACCTACTCCATGTTTCTTCCTTTTCCTTTGAGTTGCCTGAACTAATTGAAACCAAAGGGGTTTGTTTACCTCTTTTCCCAATCGACAAAATATGGCAGAATTTCTCTCATATTTTGTTGCCCAAGTCAGTCACTCAAGTTATATCATATCTCGGTAAAAAGAAATGCTTCCTTTGAACATGCTCTCAGGGCAGCTTCAAGGAGATATCATCTTTCAAATCCATCTTGGTTGAGCTGTCAGGACATCTAAATGATCTTAAGGACTTAGCTACTCTACCAGAATTCCTCGCCCTGTGGTCACATACCCACCACGACATTGAGTGTAGATGCAACTAAAGAATCACAATTAAGGACTATCTCATGCTCTTTTCTTGTGATGGCCAAGGCAGAATCAAGTGGGTGAGCCAAATGGCCAGTGCTTCTTTCCCATACACAGGACCTGTGGTTTAGGATTCACCATTAGCACCAATCATACGATTAGTTTTGAACCACTAGCCCTATCTGTTTACTTAGGAGAATTCACAAAGACATCGTATATGTAAGCTATAAATGCAACTGGAATTAAAATAAAATCAATATGTCTTCTTAGGATGTCAATACTTTAATTTGTATTATTTCATCAAACATGAAGGCAACTTGGGAAACAGTTTGTCATTTGTTGATGAGTGTTCAATCCCTGGGTATAAGAAAAGAAAACTGATGTTTGAGCATTTATTGCTATATTCTAGTGAGGTGCAAGTTAATTTCAGAGTAGTCCTCTGGGCTTCATTAAATCCATTTGCAGACTGCCATGCCTCAAGGATGTGAGGTAATTTACCCAAATCCCCATGGGGAGGAAAAGAGCCAGGTCCAAATGTAGATCTAGCTGAGGAAAAAGCTCTCTTTTCCCACTATACTAAAATGGTAAGAAGTTTGTAAGAGCTGCTCTGATTGGTTCCAGTGATGTCGTATGTATTCAGTGATAAATGCTTGTTCTCTATACAAGTCAGGTGTAGTATGTGTAAGGAATCTAAAGTCCATAGATGCTCAAGTTCCTTGTGTAAAATGATAGAGAATCTTCGTGTACCCTATGTGTAACCTTTCACATGCTTTAAGTCACCCCTAGATTACTAGAAATACCTAATACAATAGGAATGTTGTTTAAATGCTTATTTATACTATACTGTTAAGACTAATGATAAGAAAAATTGCCTGGCACATATTCAATACAGATACAATTGTTTTGCAAATGTTTCTATTAGAGATTTGTGCAAATTCTCAGTTTAGAACATGCAGGTAAGAAGTACCAACTAGACAGTTCTTCAGTACAGTTTACTCCCTTTTCTGGCCACATAAGTGAAAACTGAAATGTGTCATTTTGGATATGTACCAGGTGGATTAAGCCCCTAATATTTCTATGCAAAACAAAAAATAAACTTCAAAAAGACTTAAGAGGTGTAGAGCAGATGGAGCAGCCAGCAGCCTGAGAAATGACGACACAAAAGATGAGAGATTACTAGCAGGGAAGACAGACAGAGGGCTTTCAGATTTCTGTCTTCACCATAGGAAGATTAACAAAGTGGTTTAGAAGAAAATAGGGATCATAGATGCTTTCTACAAAAGTATTAGATATGTTTTTCTTTTCCATATAAATGCTGTCTTTATTTTAGGGCTACTAGAGGAACCACTTCCTTCGGTGACTTCTGCTCTAGCGTGGTCTAAATGGTGAATATAAAAATGAGCATTGGTCTAGGAATTGCTTACTCAACCTCCTCAACCTTCACTCTTACTTTCTCCCCACCTCCACTTTTGTGACCCCCAAAGAAGTGGCTACAGCACAGGGTATGGCCTGATACCACCCAACTGGAGACTGCTGTTCTATGACATAGATATCTGGGAGAGAGAGCTCATTGTCTCTGCCCTGTTTAAGCTACTTAAATGTAATGACTGGCATGGCCCTGTACTTGAGCTGTCTAGGATGATACAAAATTAAAGACTCCAGGAATGTAAAGCTGGGACTGGGCTGTGAATTCAGATGGAGATGTACCAGCAACAGCCCAGAAACTCAATCATTCTTATATTCAGTACTAACTTGGAGGAGATGGGTCAGCTAAGATTAGCTGAGCCCAGATTGGTAAGTAGAGGGGGACTCTGTAGGGGAGTGATCTCAGGCTACAATCCTCCAGGACGAAGAAACTGCTTGGACTTTTCTGCACACACTGCTTTTAGAAAAAGGTCAACTGTGTCTCAGTGTCTGAATTCAGACCAAGGGAAGAAAGGGAAGAAATTCCCATGGGTCTGAGGCATTGGTGTCCTTGACACGGCTGTGTTCATGTCAACTCTACTCATTCAGTCAGGGTTCATCTGCTCCTCGCAGGTAGGGGCCCAGATGTCTAGCTCAAATATGCATATGTATTTCATGGGTAAAATATAAAAGTATCATATTTATCAATATCCAGAACTTGTAAATGTTTCTTGTTTCTCAAAATGCAGTTCCCATTTTTAAAGTAACCAAGTGCCCCTAAGTATTTCTGAACTTCTACGACCATCCCTGTTATACTATAACCCTCAAATAAAACAGTACACGTTGCATGGCAGGCCAGAAACACCCACTGTGGCTTCCCACCATCACCTCTGTAAATATGTTCCCACTAACCTCTTAGTATTAGTGGCTCACCACGTCATAGCTCAACCCAGCGTCTGTCTCTCCAGCACTCAGGTACTTTGCTCTAGTCACCAAAGCAACGCTCGCCTGAGTGTGTTAGGAATGCCAGGTATTATTAAAGTTTGGAGAATTTATTCACTGGCTGAACAAATATTTTTGAAGCTTTGGAGATTTCCAGCAAACAAAAGAAATGAAATCTCTGCTTAAGCCCCAGGGGAACCACTTAGGACAGGGACAATAAATAAAATGCTGTGTACTGTAACAAACACACCCACACCGAGAGAAAAGAATAGAAAAGGAACAGACACCGAGGGGAGGGGGGGAGGTCGTGATTGCTTCAAAAGATGAGTCAAAATGACTCCACAGTGCGGGAGGGAGGGGCTTTACTCTAAGTTGTGAAAGATGTTGGAGTGGGGGAAGAAACTCTGCCCCTGTCTGAAGTGGGGACACAGACAGAGGGAATAGGAAGTATTCAGTCTCCGGGGAGGACAGAGGTGACTGCAGTGGGAATGAATGAAGGGAAGCAGAGCAGAGTCGAAATCAGGGACCACAGTGAGCAAGGGTCAGCTGGAAAGTAGACTGTAGGAGCCAGTAGTTCAGTAGGGCAATGTCAGCTCTTGCCTGCAGTGAATTGGAAAGACATTCCATGCACTTGAGCAGAGAGGAGAATTGGAGAGAATCTAGCTTGTGTTGTTGGGGGATTATTTGACTCTTGAGCTGAAAGAAGACTGAAGGAGTCAAGGATGAAGACAGATTTAGAAACTGTTACAGTCACCTGGGCGAGCGTTTGTGGCTGACAGTGTTCTGGCTATCACAGAAGGAAAGAATCATTGGGTTATGATCGATATTGAAAGTCACCAACAAACCTGCTGATGAATTAAATGTGGATATAAAAGCTTAAGAGGCTGTAAGAGACACAACTCTGGGGACAGAGATGTCATTTATCTGGAAGATGGAGGAATGGAGTGATAACAAGACAGATCAAGAAAGAATACCACAGTGAGTGCCAAGCAGGGAAATTCTCTTTTGCTGTGTTCCTGTAAAATCCAAGATTCTAGCCTTCTCACTGGACTCCTAGGTCTCTGAAGTCCTTTCTCTCTGCCATCACCTCTGGCCTTCTCATCATCTCCCTGGAACTATGAAACTAGAATATTATGGTTTTATGGAAGGGTTTTCTAAGTTAATGATAAAAAATTCCAGAGTCTTATTTCATAACTCTGAGCAAGCCAAAGCAATGACTTCTCTCTTTATCCAAATGTCTATGAAGAAGAGAAGGAAAGAGGTGGGAAGAAGAAAATGTAAAAAAGATATTTACACACACACACACACACACACACACACACACACACACACACACACTCACACACAAAGAATGATTCCCTAAGCCTGGGTGAAGATGTGGCTCTATCCTTTTCTAAAAGTCTGCCTTAGAGTAACATCTAGTCAGTACCTAACATCTAGGCAGTACTAGGAACTGTTGACTTCTTCCCAGAAGATGCCCAGCTACTTTGTAGCTTATGGAAGAACTACTCTGCTTTCAGACAATGTGGGACCATGTTCTATCCCAATTATCCCCCTCCTTCGTGTCCACAAACAATCAACACTACTGAGGTATTATTTCTAAAGAAAGATAAATGCCACATTTCCCCCAGCAACACACTGGCCAGGGGCAGTTCTTTGTGGTTCACGGAGTTTGTTTTCTTACTTTAAGCTGTGCTCCAAAGGACAGGCTTACCTTTACACTACCTGTTAGTATGATACCTACACATGTACGACACTGGGTGTTGACACTGTGGCACCTGCTGTTTCTGTGGTCAAGGTTCATCTGGCCACCAGCTCTAAGGATTGGGCAGAGCACCAGTGAAATTACCAACAGCCCAAAGACACAATTCTGCTGATTTCATTTTACTTAGACCTCCATTGAAAATTTCTACCATATACAAATATAGGTAGACATTTCTTTATTTCTTTCTTTCTTTCTTTCCTTCCTTCCTTCCTGTCTTCCTTCCTTTTTCATTTCAAATTTTCAGCTACATTATGAACAGCCTAATTTCTTTTCGTAATGTATTTGTTAGACTGTAGATCCAAATAAAACCACATGTTTTGATTGAATAGCAAGACTTCCAACTGTGTGTATAGAAGCCCTGTCTCTTTTCCTCCTCCTTTCCTTCTACTGTCTTTATAGTGTGTTGAAGGAAGGACTAAGAGTCTTTAGTGAACTGTAGAGATGGCTCAGTGGTTAAGAGCATTGGCTGCTCTTCCAGAGGTCCTGAGCTCAATTCCCAGCAACCACATGGTGGCTCATGACCATTTATGAAGGGATCTTCTGGCATGACTCAAACATATGTATGTATATATATATATATATATATATATATATATGTATACATATATATATATATATATTCTTTTGAAAAAGGCCCTTCAGTGTTTTTCACAGCCTAGATGATGATTACTGATTATCCATGGTACATTTTAGTATTTGTTCTCTGTAGCTGCCAAAGAATAGCTTGTTTTAAAATTAGTTCATGTTGGCACTAACCCCTAAGAACTACTGCATTTCTGTCAGGTAGAAGAAAGTTTGCAGGATACTTTAAAAAGTGAAAAAGCATTTTATAGCTTTATTTCAGAGGGGCAAGCCACCTTAAATCAAATATTAGGTTAAAATCGTTATTTAAAACCTCCCAAAATGGGTGATAACTTTTTGGCATAAGTTATAATCACATAGAGAACAAAAATTGTTCTCTACCTGGTCTCAGGGCAGAACTTTTTATGTGGTATAATTCACCTCCTCCTCTGGGATGTAATTGGCACTGCTGTTAGAATGCTTGAACACACTTGTGAGAGATCTAAATGAGATTAAAGACTTCTGGGAACCCAGGGCTACCCACCCAGCTGACTGGCCAGCCTAATAGTCTTTAACCAGACATTATTTTTTCTTGTAGACAGTTTAACAAAGATTAACATTCACTTTGCCTACTGGATCCCCACAGAGAACCTTGAAGTGGTGCACATAAAGGTTTCCCCCATGGTTAGTTTGCAATAGAGCTTTGAACCAGACTTATAATCTCTCTGTCTACCAAGTTGTTTTCAGAGCATTTAGGGAGAATCTCTACCATTTTTGTTTCTGCCTCATGAGGTTAACAAATGCCATCACAGAGCGTTATACTTATATAGAAGAACCCTCAAAAACTTGAATATTCTTTGAAATTTCTTCGAGAGCTCTGAGCTCTTTGATTTAACTAATGGAAAGAAATTTCTTCTTTAGACGGTGTAATTCCAGTTTAGCCACTATCTGGGAGTGAAACAAATTCTCTTTCAGATTCTATAAGCACATCTTGAAGGAACAAACACCTTAATGAATAGTTTAACTGGGTTCCAAAGCATCGTGGGTAATCTATGGACTTTAATGAATCTGATGGATATAGGTTGAATTGGTAGATGGTGGACTGTCCTTTCACCTTACAAATAATATACATTTAACTCAGTGGGAAGTAAAAGGTAAATGCTTGGGAAATTTTCATTCTCGAGAATAAAGAAATTAAGGGAGAGGAGTGAAGAGATAACACAGTAAAGCGCTTGCTGCTAAAGCATGAAGACCTGAGTTCTGATCCCCACATCCATGGAGAAACTGGGTGTGACATTGTGTGTCTGTAACCCCATGTTAGGGGGTTCAGTAGAGATATGTGTGTCCACAGGCCTCTGCTGGACCTGACAGTCTAACCTAAACTCTAAGTTCAGAAATAGACCGTGTCTCAACAATTAAAATGGAAAGCAGTAGAGGAAGAAATCGGTGCCAACCTCTGATCGCTACAGACATACACATGGGCAAGTTCACCCACATACATGTGCATACATACACATACACTATTCCCACATGCAAAGAACATTAAACGAAAATGCAGTAAGAAAGGCAGAGGCCGTACATACAAATATTTGCTTTAGAAAATTATTTTTAACCTATAGAGAGAGACACTTAATATATGATTTTATATCAAATATATTGTATTAATAATATATTTCAATAAAATATATATCAAATGTAAGTTATTATATTTAATATAACAATATAGATATTTTGGCAATATCTATAAACTTCTTTGTTTTTAAAGCACAGTATATGAACTTGCACTGGATGCATTTCAGCAAAGCTGAGCCCCTACTTCTGTGACTATTTGGGATGCTGGGGTATGTCTTCCACCCTGTGTGGCTCTTTCTAGCCCTAAGTAAAAGTTCTAAAGGGTTAGCCTGATAAAAAAAATTTTTCAGAAAGGATTTATGTAGCTGTGCAAAACAGCAGGCCCATTCTAGAAAGCCAGCCCTGGTAATTTACATTGCCTCATCTACTTTCATTAGCCATGAGTCACTATGGAGAGAGAGCAGGACTCTCACATTAAGGAAATGGACTCTGGGGTAGTGGGGATAATGACTCTTTCATAGGATTTTTTTAGAAGGATTAAAAAATTATGTAAAGTATTTAATGCAATGTTCAGTAGATTTCTGAGATACTTTATGTTTAACATATTAAATTGCAAATAAGTGAATTTAATTTTATCTAAAGTATTATAATTATAATATTTATAATTTTCTTCTCTTTTTAAAAATTCCCTCAGGGCTCTTGGCAGTGTTTGTCCATACAAAGTCTGATGTGATCAAAGCACCTACATGTGGATGCGACGACACTATGTGATCTACAAAGAGCTCTAGCATCCATTACTGCACTTAACCCTTAGCTGGTCCATACCATTCACAAGTCTCTGTGGGACGGAAACAATATACCCAGGTCGAATATTCCCAGGAAGTTAGCCAATAAACATATAATGCTGTAGTCACAGTCCTAGGGATCATCGCATAACAGTCAACACCGTCCCCATCCCCCCACAGCTCACAGTACCACAGATTTCTAAATATGATGACCAAATGAGGGTTTCCTAGGTTACAATACTTCCAATGCCCAATGCAAGGACATCCTGAACATCCTGAGATATCCAAGATGAGACAGTCATCCTAAATACAAAAAGAAATGAACAAGCTCTAAAGCCCATAAACCAGGAATGCAAAGCCTGCTGTCTTGGAACCACAGAGGACACGCTGTTCAGCACATTCTTGGCTTCACATGGGGCTCAGACTTGCAAAGCTCTTACCTCTCCAAGGGAGTGTGAGGGCGGATGGCAAAGCACTTCTCACCTTGGCCCCTAGCAAGGGGTCAGCACTGGTGTTAATCTCCTTCCTGAGTTTAATCATGCTCTTCTGAGGCCTGGCATGTGTGTCAGCATGGAATAGGCAACCCTCTGGTTCAGGGTCTGGTTCTCCCTCACAGAGCAGATGTCTGTGGAGGGCCAGACGTCCTGCCGCAGCTACTTTACAGCAACTATGGCGAGAAAATACTACCATCCAGAGGAGGAACCCAGCTTCTAAGCCTATTCTTTAAAGAAGTCTAAGAAACCTCACTTGACATATGTTAAAGAACTGCATGTATATAACAATAATGATAATTTGTGGTTTTCGGAATTACATTCTCTTTAGTCATCTAAGGTATGTATTTGGGTTTCAGAGTACATCGTTCTTCCCATTTTGGAGAAAAGGAGGTGAGTGATGAGGTTGTGGTGTGTTCGGGTGGGAGATTCTGGAACGGAAGAAGAGAGAAACATCCTATAGTCACCGATAAGTAGATGTTTCATAAACTAAGCTAACCTCCAGTGAAAAAGAGCAAAAGAGAGGAGCTTGATTTGTATTTTCATATCAGTTGCTGAAAGAAATGCGAACAAATGCAGTACCAAGGAAAACCCATGGTTTCACATATGCAGCTCCCACAAGAGCAACTTCTGGAAGAGACTAAAAACTTCTGGAAGAAAACTGCAAGCCAAAGATGCAGAGAGACCCCAAGAGTGTAGGGAATCCTCTACCCACTATAGAATTTGGCTAGTTTAGAAAACGGTACTGTGAGGAAATTCAGTTCTACAGACCTTTAAGAGATTTCACCAACATGGTACATATGCCCCAGCAAAACTCTTGAACTTTGAATGACTACAGCTGAGGACAATTACGCAGGGAGATGAATATTTTCAGCATCAGCCCTCCAAGTGCATTCCTTGACCTTGTCATCCTGCTCTAAGCTGTGGAATTCTAGCCTTTGCTCACTAAACTATCTCAGCTTTCTTTCCCTCCAACTTCGGGTTTCATTCAACCAATCAGAGATTCTTGAAAGAGACAGACAGGAGAGATGAAAATACAGGAGCCAGAGGGATAGCAGAAATTGCTCTCAACATCAGGAAGGGTTGTCATGGTAACCTCCCTCTGGAGAAAAGGGCCATTCTGTGGAGTTCTTCAACAGCTAACTTTCAGGGCTCTGGCAATTTCTCTTTTCATCAACCCTTTCAAACCTAAGAATGGTGAAGCAACCCCACCACCACCATTGCTAGCTCTGGGGTTCTTTACTCTTCTGCATCGATTCCCTTACACTTCCCTACACCCTTAAAAGTGGCCTCCTTCTTACATTCTTCTTGAGAATCTTCTTTTTCCTCTTAGTACCTTAACTGACATCCTTAGTTTATTTAAGGTTGTGCACATATTCATAGATCACGGAGCAGCAAAATAGACAGCCAGTGAGAGCAAGGAAGAAGCACAGCAGGGGTAACACGGCTGTCTTTCTTTTCCTTCCAAGAAACAGATTGCAGATAATAAAGACCGAAAAGAATCCTAAGACCTTATCCGAATTTCTCACATTACTGGCTCTTTTAGCCTCTGAATCCAGAAAGGACTTCCTTACAATATAGTTACATGTTAGAATGCCAGTGCATGTTGGAATACAGTCACATGTTAGAATACGGTTACAGTTACATGTAAGAATACAGTTAAACTCTTACATACCTATCATCTCAGCACTCTGTAAGAACTGGTTCTCTTGTCAAAAGAACCCTCGCCTTTTCCCATGCCAAAAAAATACCTAGATTTCTTCTGTTTTCTTCGCCAGAATTGAATGGGGAAGACAGAAAAATGAAGAAGGCTAAAACCATCACAGGAAATGATACATTTTTTCAGAATATATTGTGCTTCAGGAATCCTCAAAAGTAATTCTAGCCAGAAAGGGGTTTCTTTAAGATTGGAGATGCCAGTCTAGACAGAAAAGCTGAAAGAAAATATGAACCAAACAGGGGAGGACAGTAAAAGCACAGTATAGAGTCCAGGGGATAAAACCACAGGAGTTTATCCAGATGGGCACAGAATAGGTGGGATAGCTAGGGGTCTGTACAGAGGAGGTGGGTAGCTTGGGGTCTGTACAGAACAAATGGTGGCTAGGGGTCTGTACAGAGCAGGTGTGTAGCTAGGCGTCTGTACTAGAAAATTGATGGGATCAGAGTAGGCATATGGTCACTGGTATGTCAGCCATAAATTTCTGTGTTCCCCCAGAAAGAACAGTCCTTAAAAACAGGAGAAAATGGTTAAATCTCATTCTAGGTCCTCATGGGAAGACTAGGTAAGAGATGGAGTAAGACTCCTCAATGCCCCTTGATTTGAGCCTATTTTGGTCCTTATTCCTAAGCAGAAAAAGACCATAGGAAAGGGGGAGAAACAGCTGCCAGAAACCATACAAGCTTTGCACCTAAATCAGTGTGCCACATCAAAGCATTGGCATTAGCTTTGAGTTGTTTGTTTATAATACACCAAGAACAAAATCCTGAAGATAAAAAAAAAATGTTTAGATAGACTCTTCACAAAGGGGAGCTTAACATTTTGTTTCTAGAATTTGTATAAGTAGATGTGTGTACATTTCAACTGTCCTTCAAGTATTACATCTCCATTTTATTTATTTCAGTAATTATCGAATAATAATTTCTTGTAATATTCAGAGCACCGTGTTTGACTCTGGAGAGACAGAGACCAATGTAATGTGTCTTCAGATGCCATACATTTTGGCTTCAGGACATAGAAAAACAATCTCAAACCTACCAGGAAACTGTTTCCCTAACGATCAGCTTTCCTAGTGCGGGAGGATACTGCATGCTAATTTGAGAGAAAACACATGAATGGTCTCACCCAGCACTGGACCCTGCATGCTGAGATACTAACCTTCCAGACAAGGTATGATCACGGTTACAATAGCAGTGCAGTTGTTGTCTGCTGATAGTCACTTTCTGGTTGGAGATAAGGCCTGCTACATAAGTGAACTTCATACCTGGAGAGAATCCATGGTTTGGGGAGATTCTAGTCTCTGATGTAGAAATTTATACTGTTACTTTGCGGTCATGCTGTTAAAGTACTTCTATGCATTTATACATATATCAAGTATATATTTGTGTGTATATCTATGGACCTGGACTACTCAACTTTGGTCAGAGTAGTTACTTTTTGCAGTGAGCAGCAGTCAGAAGAGAAATACATAACTGATCAAGGGGCTGAGAATACAAGACTGGATGTTCAGCCCTGTAATGGGACATCAATGTTAACTCACATCCCATCCCAGTGAAGTTAAAGGAACATCATGGATGGGGAAGCAGGAAGACCTGGAGGGTGGCAAGGTGTGCTGTGAGATGCTGTCTTCTGGACTCGCCTTGGCTATCACACCACAAACCCATAGCAGCTGTGGTTACCTGCACAAGACAAGCATAAGCTCAAACCAGCCAAAGGCAGCACAGTTAGGAAAGATGATCTTTGGGCCCCATCCTTTACTGAAGAGCTATAGGCAGTTGACAGTTGCTAAGGAAGGGAGAATCCTATGTATGTAAAAAACCCTTAATACCCTGACTATAAATTTATTGGCATAATACATTGTTCTATCTGGAGATAATACTGTCTCTTAAAAAAATAATGGCATGGGGTTGGGGATTTAGCTCAGTGGTAGAGCGCTTGCCTAGCAAGCACAAGGCCCTGGGTTCGGTCCTCAGCTCCAAAAAATAAATAAATAAATAAATAATGGCATGAAGAAGGTAAACCCTTGTGATCATCATCTTTGTCAACTTGCCATGACTTAGAGTCATCTCACATGAGAGGCTCAGTGAGGGACGGGACTGTCTACATACACTGGGTTGACCCGTGTGCCTGTCTGTTGGGAGATTGTGTTATTAAATGAACTCATGTTGGAAGATCTAACTCACCATGTGTGGAACTTGACTGTTTCTCAGTCAAGAAGTCTTAAACTGTATGTGAGTGGGGAAACTGAGCTGAACCCAGACAAGAGGGCAGCATGTGGGCATTTATTTCTCTCTGCTCTTAGCTGTGCCTGTGATGGGACCACTGTTTCAGATCCCTGCTGCCTTGGCTTCCCCTCCATAATGGACTATAGCCTAGAACTATAAACCCTTTCTTCTCTGAATTGTCTTTTAACAGGGTATTCCTTCACAGAAATGGAATTGTGGTGGTCTTAACAACTGAAACGAAATCACCAAGGGTCACTGGAGACCTGAAGATTGGATTTTAAGTTATCTCTCCTCCTGAAATCCAAATACATTCTCCGGAAAAACTGTCAAATTTTTGTTATTCTAATAATAGTGTTATTGTTAAGAAAAAAGAAAAGAGATCACCAAATTCCAGCCTGCTCAATATGGCCACAGTAGAATGAATGGTAATTCTGGTTTGAGTGAGACTTTCCATCTGGTGATTCAGCAGCTGAGCACCAGCAATGAGAGACCAATTTGGGTTGAGAGGATATGAAAATTAAACTAGTGTAGCGGATCAGAACATGGTAACTTGCTTTTAAATCTTAGCCCGGGTGATTTATCGGGAAGCAGGAAGCGACTACTAGGAAAGAGGAAGTAAGAAAAAGAGAACATCAAGAGTCAATGGTGCTGAAAGACAAAGAAACTATCATGAGACCAAGCAGTTCTTGCCTTCAGTTTTTCCACCCATGTTTTATTACATTTAAAGGGAAGCATGGATGCTGAATTTATTTTATTATTCTTCTGGACGCATATTAAAAATATTAAAGAACCAGGAAAGAGTGAAAGTGTGTTGTAGTACCCTCTCCAACCCGAATCGGCCCGTACAAAGAATACGCAACTCGGTTGATATGAAAACAATCTAGCGTCTAGATTGGGCAGATCCACCCTACACTGTCCTATTCCTCTCTCCCAAATCCCTCATCACTTGTACCTTTTATTTGCCAGGTCTCCAGCTTCTCCTTCTCCCACGACTCCTCTCTCCTCGCTCTCTCCTTTCTCCTCCTTCTTCCTGACCCCTCCCCCCTCGCTCCCGAATCCTCCTCCTACCCAAATCTCAAGCTCTTGCCTTTATTTTACAAATTCAGTGGGAGCCTCTGATAAGGTCACCTGAGTCCTGAGTACTGAGTAGGCAGCCATCCTTGGGGGAACAGAATCAGCATCAAAACAGAGAGAACTCCAAGACAAACACAACAAAAGTGAAATGTAAATGAAGAGATAGTTCCAAATAGAAGAAAAACTGTGAGGAAGCGAAAAGGAAAGTTAAGACACAGTACTTCCAACGGAGACAGAAGGAAAATGCCCACAAGAGTACATCCCTCTGTGTGAAGTACGCTTATTCCTCATATTATAAAAAACAGATATGTCTTCATATTTTTCTTCTAATTTAGGTGCATCTTACTTCTCGTTCTAAATAAACCCTACTTTACAATTGAGAATTTTAAGAGTATCTTCAGACAAGAGTTTCAAGAATCATATATCTTGACATTTGGAGCAACTAACTTTGTACTGTATTTTCCAGCATACATAACAAGCAATGCTATGTGATAAGACAACACATTCAAACAAATTTGGCTCAAAACCTTAGAGATCAAGCCATCCTCACACTTCAGAAATCTGAAGGGAATTGCCTGCAGGCATCATCATGCGTAGTATCAGAAGGAAGGGACTTGCTTGCGGGCAGCGTGTATAACGTTAGAATGAATCTATTCACAGTCCACAGAGTAAAAATGAGAAGAATTGATGCTTATGAGCTTGATGGCTGGCCACACAGCACAATCTCAGTGTTTGGATCCTCAAGAAATCCAAGCCAGTAGCTTTTGATGTGCTTGAGCTTTTTCTCTGAGTCACAAAAATACTTGAACTTGCTTAATTTGCAAATATTAATTTCTTCTTACTTACATTCTTTTAAAATTTTTCTTCCTATGCATATTACTTAATGCCTTTGACACATTAAAAATCTCCAACTAATCACTACCCACAAAAGATGCATCAGCACAGAGCAGTGAGAACTTTCCCTAGTGCTTACTTTCCTTGTGCTTACTGGGCACGCATTCTGTTTGGCATCATGACCTTACCCTCTTTCTTGACAAGAAAATACCCACAAACTTAGACTTGTGGCATCAGTATAAACCTTCACATACAATGAGGGCATCTCTCTGGCTTCCTCTCTTATTCAGCCTTTTGTCTTTCCAGTCCCTTACCACTGACACAGTGTAGGTAAAGTCTTATACCTCTAGCTGTCTTGCAGGAGTAAGATTGTAAAAATAAATTCATGGTGGTAATTTCCTCAAAGGAGAGGGTCAAAACTGTGCCAAGTAATTAAATTTTAAAAGTGATTTTTTTTTTAGTACAGGAAATCGGGGGCTGGTTTATGGGCAATTCCGGGAAGACTAAGGATGGATGCAGGCTGAAGTTTGGTACTACTGCAGATTTAGTAGGGTCAGATCCCGCGAAGGAAAGTACGTAAGCCCCCATAGAACAATGTCATACTTTCAGGCCTCTGACTGTCAGCCCTCTGCTCTGGTTAATATCGTCAAGGGAATCCTTGCTTGACAGAATGTAATTTAGGATCTATTAAATATGATGACTTGGCCTTGAAAAATGATAGATATTGGGCAGAATTATAGAATCACTTTACAAAAGAAAAAGTCTCTTTTACATCCTTTCTTGTGGAGCTTAAAATGAAGCTTGGGGAAATCCCTCCAAGGGGTTGTGGCATTTATAGGCTAGGTTTATGAAAAAGAGAATTGATATTCATATTAAACTGTAAAAATTGAGCAAGGTGAAGATAGTAAACATGCAGACAGTTGTGACGTGTGTGTGAAGGGTGACTGGCACGGTGCCCACCCGAGGTACTTGCTTTAATTATATTAGCAACATGAAAGTTGACACAATTTGAAACAAGCTCTTCGGCAGTTTTACTCAAAGCAAAGCCCCCCGGGACTACTTTTTATACTTTGTATGGAACACTCCAATTTCCAATTACTTAAGTGTTTATAACAGATATACTTCCTAGTTCATTGCTGGTTGGCTGGGGAGATGGTCTGCGTGTTCATTTTTATTTAATTACATTTGTTCCTGGATATATAAATAAAATATGGTAACTGTAAAAATTATTAAACATAAAAATTACAAAGTTGATATTTAAAAATCATTAATAATCCTGCTACCTACATATTGCTATTTTTTGCTGTAGATGTTCTATGCTTTTCACACACACACACACACACACACACACACAAACACACACACACACACACACATACACACCACACCAACAGAGACATCCATGTAGCCACCACACTTGTGCCCACGCTTGTATGTTCACCTGTAAACACACACACACACACAAACACACACATGGGCCCCACACATATAAACATGCATATATACAAGCATTCACACTGAGAATTTTTTTTAAAAAGTAGCTACTGGTTACTTTCTATTATACACCATTGGAAGCTGCAATAGAAGATTCTTCCAACTTATTGAGATTTCTTAAGGTTTTTGTTTTTGGATGATACTCAGATAATTTGACCTGTCAAAAATATGTTCTGATAAACAGAAGTCAGACCTGTGCCACTTGTATTGCTTGTCAGTCCATTCACCTCTGGAATTAGAAGCATCATGGCATCACAATTACGTCGTCTTCTTATAGTTTGACTAGGCACATCCATGCACTATGCACCATTATAAACATCTCCATAGTCAATGTTATAAAATAAACAAGACACAGAAACCCCCACTGTAACAAATACAGAAACTAACCCATATGCAAATTAATAAAAATACAATGAAAAACGTGCAATGTGAGAAACACACATCTGTGAATTAGGGTCACTACAGAGAACCATCTGAGTTGGAAAAGTTTGGGAAGTTTAGGGTATTATTTTACTCTGACTCTTGCTTTGCAATTAGACTGTTCCTTCAAAAAATAATCTGGATCCACACAACATCAGATGTTCTTACCATAACATTTTAAAGACATCATCTGATTCCAGTCAGTCCCCAGTCTTCCGTAAAGGTTACACTCTCTTTCTTTGATAAAATGATTGGTCTTCTTCTATACCTATTTCTGAGTATGTTGGTAACTGTTGACTTTTGATCAAAAACCATAGATAAATAACTATTAGTAAGTAGTTATTAAGGTCCTTTGTTAATATACCAATGAACTAACTGGTAGTATCAAGATGCCCAATTTCTAGGAAAGCCTTTGTACAACTGTGGGTTAGACCCTACTTTCCTTTTTTTTTTTTTTTTTCCTTTTTTTTTTTATTAACTTGAGTATTTCTTATATACATTTCGAGTGTTATTCCCTTTCCAGGTTTCCGGGCAAACATCCCCCTCCCCCCTCCCCTTCCTTATGGGTGTTCCCCTCCCAACCCTCCCCCCATTGCCACCCTCCCCCCAACAGTCTAGTTCACTGGGGGTTCAGTCTTAGCAGGACCCAGGGCTTCCCCTTCCACTGGTGCTCTTACTAGGATAGTCATTGCTACCTATGAGGTCAGAGTCCAGGGTCAGTCCATGTATAGTCTTTAGGTAGTGACTTAGTCCCTGGAAGCTCTGGTTGCTTGGCATTGTTGTACATATGGTAGACCCTACTTTCTAATACCATTGTACAACTCATCATAGAACTATTACATTTTTCTTTCCAGCTGAGTTATAGCTGCAGTCCAACTTTAAGACAAAATATGATTCCTTATGCAGCCATTTCTTAATACAGCTAAATGAAATTTTAAGAAAAAAAGCAATAAGGATTTTTAGGAAAGTGTCAGAAAAGCTCTATCATTCAGAATTCTTAATGGCATACATTTTGTTTATTTGTTGCTAGTAGATTCTGTACATCATTTTCAACTTCTAGAAATGTATTTGAATCCCAGACTGGAGGATGCCTGAGGAGTAGAGAGAATATACTACTCTTGCAGAGGACCTGAGTTTAGTTCTCAGCATACATCAGGGTTGTGAAACTTCCTGTAACTCTAGCTCTGGGGGTCCAATGCCCTCTTCTAAACTCTGAAGTACATGCATGCACTCATGCCTACAGACAGAGTCACACTTATAATAGTATGTAAAATAAAGTCTTAATACATACATGTATATGTGAATAAAATAAATTATAGCCATTCTGAGATGGTATGGCTATACTATATACTATATAATATATTATATTATATATAAACTCACTTCAATTTACAAGACTTGATTCTGCAATCAGTCACTTCTTTTACCTTCGCTGTGTTTGTAGACAACATCATATTCTCTGCCTTCTATCTTGCCCAGCAAAGGTTGCAGATGATTTTCTAGCAAAAGGGACGTGCATGAAAAGAGCCATTTATATATTCGAAACTCACTTGTAAAACTGAGTTCTTTAGGACTTCCTAACTCTGGGATTCTATTTGTAAAATGGCAGGGTAAAAACAGCAGATTGTAGTTAAGTGAGTGTCATCATATTATGTCAGAGAAGGGAAAACATGATCAAAATCAACCTGAGTTGAATTGAAGAATTTTAAGTGAGGCGAAATTCAAGCAGTTGAGTTAAGAATTATAATTTACAAGGTTTGACAGTATGTGTTGACATGGGAGTTTCTAATATATATATTTATTACTGAAAATTCCAAGGGCTTGTGACATCCAACACATGTACTCACTTTGGGGGGAATTTGCAGCATCTGTGCAGTCATGTATGTCACACTTGTCATGCCTCAGTGTGGGATCCCTCCCACAGCCATCTGTCCCCTGCAGAAACATGTAGTTGTGACAAGTAAGAGTAGTAATTCTTCTGTGAGTACATGAGAAAACACATTCACCTACCAGTGGATCAGACATTTTCCAGTTTCTTAGAGGAGAACTTATCTATTCTTTTTTAGGAACTAATTAGGCACATGATCAATATAAAAATAAAGCCATCAATTAACTTTTAAAAAAATAGTAAGGAAGTGCCTCTGTCCCAAGCCCTGGGATGGAGAGATTTTATCTACAGTCTCGTGAGTAATGCTCAGCTGGTGAAAGCTGTCTAGTGTTTCACTGACAATACCATAGTAATGTTTTAACTAGGGCTAAAAACTTGCCTAATACAACTGCTTCTAGAAATTTTGTTCCTTCCCAAATAAAACCTATTAACACCACAGTGTTTCATAAATGATAAAAATTTTAATTTTTGAAGAAGAGTTATTGATGTTAATGGTGATTTTCTTCAAGTTATAGCCTCCTTCATAATCCCAGTGAGTATTGAGTCTCACCTCAATAGCCTAGCATTTCTAGATGTTTCTACAATGCTCAATCAACACATGTGAAATCTCTTATCTAAACATAAAACACCTAACTCTTTTTTTAAATCATATGTAAGATCCCAAACACACGCTCAGAACATCCTAATTAATCCTTGCCACAACTCTACAAAGTAGATACTGTTAATAGTCCATTTAATAGGTGAGATATCAAGTAGCTAAGTAACAGCCTAAGGTGATGCAATCAGTAAATACTGAGTGTAGACTAAAAGCCAGATGGTCTGAGAAACGGTTGTCATTCAACAAGGCAGGAAAGCCTAGTGTTATAAAGCAAATGGGAAATGAAAGCCTTTCTGTCTGTTGTGCATGGACTATAAGGGAATTATTTTTCTTAAAGATATTTGATATTTTAGGAAGCAGGGGATGCACAAAATTATTTACAAGTATACAAATACATATACATGAGCATATACACATATATTAAATATAGGCCCCTCAGGCACTAACCTTTATTACTACAATTTTATTTGGAAGCCATCTTTTATAGCTTAGTTTAAAACTGCTAAACCCAGACACTCACATAATAGAAATGCTGACATGACCTTGATTCCAGAGGTGCAAAGGATATAATTGAATTTAAGAACAATGTATCTCATCCATTAATTCATTAAATAGATCACAATAAGCTGACACATTGGGAAAGTACTACACGAAAGTGGTTAACAATGGTATGCAAATAAAATGAGTTTGCACCATTAGCTACTGTGTTCTATGTTGTATTTGCCAAATATAACATTGAATTACAATGCAGTCATTTAGGAGATGTTGTGAAAATATATTTTAATTGTTTCTGAACTTGATCCAACATAGAAATGGATGTTGGAATCCAGAGGTGTTGCCAAATGAGTATGTGTAATTCAGATAGCTTATCTCTACATCCTAACCAGAAACACACACTTTACAAGCAAACCTCTGGAATTACCCAGATGGTGCAGCCCATCTGGTTACACAGCATATATAAAGATGCCAACTTCATGCCCAAATCAGACTTTTCTTCTGCATATATGTATATTTGACACTGTGAGGAATAAAAACACCCAGATATTTCTGATCACAAGTCAAACCCAAGCAAAATCAAGGGTGATGATGTCACAGAAATTAATGTTGTCACCAAGGTGATTCATTACAGTCACAACTTTCTATGCATGATGGGATAGAAGACTTGGGTTTTCTATTTGTACTGTCTCAGATGTTCATTTATTTTGCCTCTTTTGAGCAGTGGTTCTAAACCTTTTTAATGCTGCAATTCTTTCGTACAGTTCCTCATGGTGTAGTGACCCCCAACCATGATTTTTATTGCTATTTCTTAACTGCATTTTACTACTGCTATGAATCATAATGTAAATATCTGCTACGCAGGATGGTCTTAGGTGACCCCTGTGAAAGGAGATCGTGGTCCACTGGTTGAGAACCAATGCTTTAGAGAAGTCATGAATTATAAACAACCCCAATGCAGAAGAGGCACTAATGGCATGGAATGGTCCTCAGAGGTCCAACCTTCCCTGTGAGCATGTCTTATGATTACTTTAGTTCCCTGTAAAAATGTTCATATAGCAAATAAGACTTAATAAGTAGGGGTATATCAATAGATTTTCTAAGTGATTGCTAATCACAAAAATGTAAATATAATCAAATGTTTTATAGACATACGTAAAAATATAAATAACACAATAACATACAAATTGAATTTTCAAATCTATTTACCCGGAAACATTCAAGGGTTTAAATTTTTATAAGTTATTTGTTTAGTAGGGTAAACAGAAGGAGAAAGATAGCTATGATTCACCACACCACCCTACAATGTATTTATGCAGTGCCTCCACTTGGGGCACTAAATGTCTTTTTCTATGTGCTTAACTGAGCTGTCTTGGGAGCTGACCTTGGAGTCCAAAGCTGTGTAGTAATGGCAGAATGTGTTCATAGCCTGTGTCTCACAAAGTATTGGGAACATTCTTCCTTTGTTAAAAGAAAACTTCAGTCTAGGAATGAGGACTATACACAAGAGCCAAATTGTCCCAACTGGAGCCATCCTTGGTCAGTCACTTCTCAGCTTACATATCAGCTGAAGCCAGGAAACTCAGCTCAGAACAGAAGAGAATAGCATACAATGAAGAAAACTAAATAGAGAACTTGCTTTCCTGACTTGTAGGCTTATGAGAATAGCAAATGGTTGATTGAAAGTGATGAGGGCTGGATTGCCGGTGGGCTTAGTGCTAGACAATTTTTGCACATCAAAACAATGCCAACATCTTGGTTACCCATAGATAACTATATTAATACTTAGGATCCTTAGATTTATACATAAATGAGGCTTTAAGGCACAGCTACAAAATTGTAATAAAGGCAGAACAGATGTGATTAACTATGGAGACTGAGGCAGGAAGATGACAACTTTGAAAGCATAGTGATGAACTTAAAAGTAGCCTGTCCAAAAAATGAAGGAGGGGACAGGGAGGAAAGACTGACTAAAAAGGAAGAGAGGAGGAAAGGAAAGGGATGGAAGGGGGTAAAGGAAAGAAAAGGGATGGGAGAGAAGAATGGAGTGGGAAAGTAGAAAGAGACCCACACTGTTATTGCTATTGGAAAACATAAGACTTAAATAGACTTTAAGAGTCCTTACATTCACAACAATTCCTGATTGCTACATTTTAACTAGATTTACTGTAAATTTGACTTAAGGATTAAGAATATCAATATTTAATAAGAGAGTAAGAGATTCATTGTGTCAAGTCTAAAACATTCCCAAGAATATCCAATAAATTGTGAATCCTACAAATCCCCTAAAAGGAGAAAGAATGAAATGTTGTTTCATTATTGTTGGCTTCCTTGGTGAATGTCTTAGGCCTTTGATACATCACTAAGGAGGAAAGAGGGAAACTTCACTGTCATTGTGGTGCCAGCCTTTGCACTCCTTAATAAACCAATTAAATGAAAGATTCAGAACGTACAAATCTTTACACTGAGATAACCACTGAGCAATCAATGATAATTTAAAAAATCAATCGCTCGTCTGTAGTAATTCAATTTGCCCACTTAGATATAATTGATATTGTTCACAACTAATTATCCCAGAAAGGGCACTGAGGGACTTTTAGAGACTAAAGGAATTGAGCCAAAGATTCTTCCTAATTTGAAATTGGACTGAATGCCATGTTTTCTCAAAAAATAAAAAGAAAGAAAGAAAGAAAGAAAGAAAGAAAGAAAGAAAGAAAGAAAGAAAGAAAGAAAGAGAGAAAGGAAGGAAGGAAGGAAGGAAGGAAGGAAGGAAGGAAGGAAGGAAGAAAGAAAAACTGATTAAGTCTTCCCTAGAAACATAGTATTGAACAAACCCAAATTAAGTCAGAAAATCAGGATTTCATTAGCGGCAATTTAACAGGATACCTTAATGCTCCCTGTGTGACCATGGGCAAACTGTGAGACCTCTCTCCCAGGACCCTCTCCCCTAACACAGGGATAACTCCTTCATTGATCATCATGGTGGTGTAAGCACTAAGTTATTCCTAACACAGTATTTACAACAGTGTCTGGTCTACAGCAGTCCTTGTCTTGGCACTACTCTTCATTGTTGATTGACGCTGTCGATACCAGGAAAGGTCACAGTCATCCTTACAAGTGTATCACATTGTTTTTCCGTACAGCTAGTTCCCATCCATATTTTTTATTCAAGGCCTATTGTGCCCTTCCACCCACACTGTGAGGTTCTTTTATTCTTCTTAGGAAACATAGGTAACTAAAATAAGAAAATGTCAACCTCACAGTGTGCCATGTGGCTCATGTGGTTACAAGTGATTGAGCCAAAACACCTCTCTCACCAACAACTGGTGCCTCAGCACCAATGGGGAGAAATAATAATAAAATAAACCAAGACCCTATTATCACTGGTGCTTAGTTTTGAAGCATACTGGAAAGGGTGTCAGATCAACGCAGTCCTCCGGCATCCTAAATGACGTGTTAGCAAAAATGCTACTACCCATTTGTTCTGATACTTATGTGAAAGTGTCAGCGCCATCCCTACTGAAGAACACTAACTTACTGATTCCTGGGGCTGAAATGTATGCTGAGAAAATAATAAGCTGTTGTACCTACACCCTGGATAAGAATCTATGGCTCCTATAGATGCAAACCTTTCTAAATTCTAGAGAACATGTTGTGTTAAGTTTTTGTCTCTCCCCCAGATTTCCTTTCCTGGCTTCATCTGCAGGACACGCACTTGTTCTATGGAGAGTCACCCTTCTGACCTAGGCAGCCGTGCCTGTTCCCCCCCTTTAGCCCAGACCTGAATCTGATTGCCAATAGACAGTTTTGTCTGAATATTGCATGTTTACCTCACAAATGTAATTTTAGGGAAACTAAGTAATAATTTCAATCTTTTTAAGGAATGATGGTATGGAATCAGTATTTCTAGACAGGTTTTATCACCACCGTAGAATAATTAAAACAAAGCTAAAAGGGAATAGGAGCCACAGAGTAGTTGACAGATTAAGACTGAAGACAAGAGGTTAAATCCAAATTTCAGATAAAGGTGGATGTTTTAGTATATGTCCCAAGTACTTTTACTTGCTAAGCCTTACATTTGTTTTTGTACATGATTGTTTTTCCTTCCTTATCACTATTTGACTGCTTGTTCACAAACATTCCTCACAGTGGCCTTCATTAAGGTACAATATTGAAAACTTGTGTTAGGAAGCTGGGAGTGACTTCTACTGTTGACACCTTGGAGACGGCAATTCTGGTACAGGTATTTAATTCTGTGATCTCAAAATACCAGTAGGAAAAATGATCCCTTGGAGAATGCAGAATCTGGAAAGTGTTTCTGGCAGGTTACCACAATCCTGCACCAGCAAGTACTACCTCTAGTTCCTCCCCTCCCCCGCTCCCCTTGACATGTGCACAGACTGTATGAATCAGCTCGATGATGGTGGTGCTGAGTGTGGCTGATGAGGGACTCCACTGTACTGACTGTGCATGACTGTGCAGGTGGGAGAAATGAGAACCAGAATGTGGCCTCTTGGTCCCAACCGTAGCTCATCTAGGTCTCCAGCTAAGGAAATTTCCTACACTTGGTTATTGAAGTTTAACAATGATGAATCTCGAGACTCTGATCCTTTGTTCCCATTCCCAGTCTACAAAATTCATAATTTCTAGGGATGAGACTGTTGCTGTAAAATTATATATTTAAAAAAAATGTTGTCCGGCACTGTAGTGCCCCAAGACATCTTTTAGATGTCTTCATCTCCGTCAGCAAAGCATCTCACCTGCTTTGCTCCTTCCCATCTCACACTGCAAAGACTACTCTCTGAGCCTGGCAACAATCTCTCTACCCATCTAGTTCCCAAGGCAGGTTGCCACCATGCCAGACATATACATCCCAATTTTGTGGCGGGCTAGCATGTCTAGCCACCACACACTCTCTTAAACTTAAATCGCCACATGAAAAAACACAACACAATAACCTCCAATCCAATGGATAATATAAAATTTGCTCATCTAAACATACAAAGCCCTGTACACATCCTTAAGAACATTCGTAACAACCTGTAAATGTGCAGAGAGGAATCTTAACATCCCCCTCCATGTTCTCTCCGCTGCTTCCCTCCCTTGTTTCAGTCTCCTCCCCTCTCTAAAACTTTTCTCCCACCCATCTTTCCTTCTTGTCCAATGACAGGCCTTGTTCTATCTTGTATCTGCCTTCACCTGTATAATGACTTCATCCTACATGAGACCAAGGGATTTATATTTCCCAAATTCTCCTTGAGTAAAAGCAGTGTTCAACATTTCTGGCAGCCACTGGGCTGTAGTAAGAAGAGCACATTTCAGAATCAGTAGATATCGAATTCAAGCTTCGGATCCAGCATTTCATTAACCGTCACTCTTAGAGAGTTGAGTGTTTTTCTTTGATGTCCTTCTGAGGTTCCATATATCCAATAAACAAATGAAGGAGGAAGGGGGAAAGTGAGCAGAGAAAGAGATAGCATGACTTACAGTATTACAGGATCCATTGAAATCATGAGGAACCATCCCTTGACACAACAGTCAGAGTAGCTGCTGTCATTTACCATGTATTCCTATCCAGTTCCCAAGCATGGTCCTGATATTAGTACTGAAGCAGCTGTATTTACAGCCTGCCTTTATTTCCAAATAGCCTATTTAATATTCAATTTTTACCAGTATCCTCCATAGTAAAGGATGTCCACTGAAAAGAGGGGATAGAACTTATACCAAAGGGTAAATGATTTTATTTGCTTTGTCTCAGTCCTATTGAGGGCACAAAAACATTCAAAGAGCCATCTTCCCGACAGGTGGATGGAGCTTTTGCTGTGGCCTTTCTATCAATGGACAGTTGCTCTTGGCACATCCATTCATTACTGAGACGAAGAAGTCCATGGAAACATATGTCAGCATAATTTTTAACGTAAGTACTTAGAGTAGAACATGCTAAGAGGTGTTGGTTGGTTGCTTGGTTTTGGTTTTTGTTTTTTTTTTTTTAGTTTTTTTTTTCTTTTATTGGATTTTTTATTTACATTTCGAATGTTATTCCCTTTCCTGGACAAAAGCCCTGTATCCCATCCCCCTCTCCTTCTTCTATAAGGGTGTTCCCCTCCCCATCCATCGCCCTTCCTGCCCCCCCACATTCCTCTACACTGGGCATCCAACCTTGACAGGACCCAGAGCTTCTCCTTCCATTGGTGCCCAACAAAGCCATCCTCTGCTACATATGCAGTTGGAGCCATAGGTCAGTCCGTGTATAGTCTTTGGGTAGTGGTTTAGTCCCTGAGAGCTCTTGTTGGTTGGCATTGTTGTTCTTATGGAGTTGCAAGCCCCTTCAGCTCTTTCAATTCTTTCTTTAATTCCTCCAACAGGGTCCTGTTCTCAGTTCAATGGTTCACTGCTAGCATTCATCTATGTATTTGACATGCTCTGGCTGTGTCTCTCAGGAGACATCTATATCCGGTTCCTGTCGGCCTACAGTTCTTAGCTTCATCAATCTTATCCAGTTTTGGTGGCTATATATATATGGGCCACATTCCACCACGCTTTAAATAGCTACAGGTAGCTATGAATATCTTGTAAGGGATGGATAATTACAGGACAATTTGTCTTATCTAGGTGAGCAGTTTATATCAAAATGAATTGGCTTGGAGTTCATTCTCTGGACATTTTGTGGGGTGAGAATTTACTGATATAAATCTGACTGATAAATTACAAGCCTCTAGAGTTCTGATTTCACTGGGTTATGTGGATTTGTAACAGCAACCACAGTGGGTGAATGGCTGGTTGTATGAGCAGAATCCACAGCAAGAGAACCACGAGATGGGCTATCGCTGTGTGGAGCTACCCATGGAGGCAGCGAGGCTGTCAGCAGCCAGAGAGTAGCCAGTGATAGCGTGGGATAGTGTCTTTTTTTCTAATATTTTATGTAACAGTTCACAAGGGTGAACCTATTACTATTATTTTACTAAGTGGACATACTATCAAATTGTTCGCTAGATTCATATCCCTGTACCCATAAATTACTGCATCTCTGGGACCTTATCAGACCAGTTTCTTTATATAATGATTGGTGGCTAACATGGGCACACACAACTGGCCAAAGTGGAGAGAGTAAATACTAAACCACAAATAAGATATTGAGACCACTACCCCTACCCCAACCCAAGGCTTGGGAACCAATGCAGAAGAGGGGAAAGAAAGATGGTAAGATCTAGAAGTCAGGGATGACCAGAATGACACAGTGCCTTCTGACCATAGCAATGCCTCTCACAAGACCTGCCAGATCAACCTTGCAAGATGAATGCACTCAACATCGCAGCCTGGAGAAGGGAGGAGCTCACAAGCCACCAACATTCACAAAGGAGGACCTATTGACAGTTGATTAGTTTTTTTGTAAGTGTTTCCTGTGAGTGTAAACATCTTTAATAAAACTGATTTAACATGGCAGGTATAATTTCTGAATCATGCAAATTTTTCATTTACCTTGCAAAATTCTAAATGATTGCTAACAGATTCTAAAAGCCATAATTATAAATGTTGACAGTATTCTACCCTATCAATATTACATCATCTATTACCCTGTTCTTGGACTTTGGGGATTTTTACACTGTTTTTGCTTTCATGAGTAGTAAGACCTAACTTCCTAATTTACACTTACTTACCACAGGAAAACCAGACTTGGATTAAATGCTGGCCGCAGAGCTAACACTGAAAGGAAGATTCCATTCTCTACTTATCTGCTTTCACAAACCACAAATATTACTTTGCTATAGCAATGCAGATCAATGCCAACACCATATTTTCTACTTCGATATATTGGATTTTCTGTTCTTCATCTTAAAAGCAAACACCATTGACAGTATTGAAGGATATGAGTGGGTTAATATATTGTTCCAAATCTGGAGTAGATGGGAGTGAGAAAGAAATTCACTGCCTCTGTAACCCCTTTCTTTAGTCTGCTGCTTCTCATTATACATACTGGAGTGCTTGCTACCGGTGACATCACTTCCTCGTTTGATCCATATAAAGGTAACACTCTCATACTGTGTCATCATGCTAACACAGTGTCCTCTTTATTTTACATCTCAGTACCTCCTCTCCTTTTGCTTCATTCATGTCCCAACCCCTCCCCATAAATATCTCTGGAAATGTACCTCCCACTCTGAATCTATTTATCTCTATCTCTCTCTGACTAGCCTTTGATTGTCAATATAAAATGCTGTGTTTGCAGTTCTGCTGAGTCGTATAAGTGGGGAAAAAAGAAAAGGAAGAAGAGAAGGAAGAGGAGGAAGAGAAGGAAGAGGAGGAATCACACTGTTGTCATCTTTCTTTCATGCTACGTATACAATGAAGAAAGTCAACACTAATTTACTGAGAAAAGCCAGACTTGAGATACAGAAGGCTAAGTACCAAGTTTGTAGTCTGAACTCCATTACCAACTTCAAGTCTAACATTGGGCAAGTTGCTTGTCACTATAGTAATGTTCTTTCTCACTGTCTCTCTGTCTTTATGTCTCTGTCTGTCTCTGCCTCTCTGTGTCTCCCTTTCTCTGTGTGTGTATACCACATATTTTAAGAATAATTTTATTATTTCAGAATTTCATACAGTATGTTTTATATATTATTTATGTATTATATATTATATATTTATAATTTTTATATATATTTTTCCTTCCTCCAGCTCCTTCAAGATCTTTAGCCACCTTGCTAGCTCCTAACTTCATGTTCAAGGAATTTCTGAAGCAAGAATATGTATTTGTAGTTGTAGACAAAGCATATGTAGGCCTGATGGGTTGTTCACACCTCTGTTCAAGTCTCTTTCAACTAAGGGTAGATATACCGTGGACAGTCCACTGGAAGATGGTGGGAGGAACCCATTTGGGTATTCTCTTTACATCCAGAAATGCACAAAGTGCTGTGCTGGCGTGAGAGATTTAGCATCTGATAAAAAGAACACACTGCAGTAGAGAAAAATGGCTTCATAGGCTATAGGAACTACTTGTGGCAACGTAGGAAGAATGAGAGGACCATGGAGACAGAATGAGGAAACCACAGACTCTTACACCTGACTTCACCTAGATTCGGTTTCTGGATCCAAGGATAATTTATATTTTTTTGTTAGGGCTTCAAACTTCCACTTGAGTAGTCCTAAAATATTAAATATTATAGTAACAGAAATTAAGTATGACAACATATTATTAAGCCTGACCTGATTCTTCTGTTCACATGTTTTCAGTGTTTATATCAGTTCACTTTCCTTTAACTCTCCAGGAAAAAAAAAAGCAAAGGATCTCTTTAGACTGAACTAGATTACTGTGAATTAACAAGAATCTCTGAGACCAGAGTCTATAAGTCATACACCCCATTTTACTGTTTTTCACATCACAGTGTTTGCGGATTAGAAGTAGTGGCTTCCAAACTTGGTTTTGTAGGTTGCATTGTTGTGATATTTTAAGCAGAGAGAGAAGGAACTGTAGCTATGCATTCTAAAAGAGTTTTAGGTGTTGTTTTAGCCACAAAAAAAATACCTTGAAGATTTTGGCCCAGTCTACACCATAACTGGATGACATCAGACAAGTTATTTATCCTCTTCGGGACTGAATTTAACTATAAACTGAGGTGGTGAATTGAACATTCTATATTTCCTTCCAAATCTAAGGTTTTATTATTGTCTATGACTTTATGACCAGTTGTGTCTAGGGATATTTAATGGAGAAAATTGCAGAACATGAAAATCTTTAGAACTTAGCAAAGAATTGAAATGCCCACTCATTAGGAAATGGGGTTGAGTTAAAAAGCAGAATGGAGTACCACGAGTAGCTTAAGTCCGAAAGGAAAGTTTCACATGACTTTTGCAGTCTTGAAGGACAGAGTAAAGAAACTAAAATGCCATAATTTCTGAACTGCTATATTGGAAGAGAAGCCCTCAAGCCCTAAGATAGGTGTTTTATATGTACTGTTTGGTTTTTGGTTTCGTGTGTGTGTGTGTGTGTGTGTGTGTGTGTGTGTGTGTGTGTGTGTGAGAGAGAGAGAGAGAGAGAGAGAGACAGAGAGAGAGAGAGAGAGAGAGAGAGAGAGAGAGAGAGAGAAATCTTGTGTTGTTCTGGAAAGCAAATCCATCGCCTATCTTAGGGCTTTAGGACCTTCACCTTTCTGCTAAAGAATAAGTCTAGAAGTATATAGCATACCTTGAAACATTTTCAGAAAAGAAAACAAAGCTTGATTCCAAATCCTTTGGGACTAATCAACAAGCAGGAAATTGCAGAGGTGATGTTGAAGCTCTGGTAAGCCCCCTTTGAATAAAGGAAGTTCAATAATTGTAACATTAAAGTATTAAGTGCAGTATATATCATATTTGTTCCTTGAATTTTACCTCAATTTGTAAAATGTTACACTTTTGCAAATCCTCTCTTCTGAAACAGTTAGTTGAACACAAAGAAGGCACAAGGAACTCTCTGAGAAATAGATACATAGTATCAATCCATTTTATTTGGAACCTAAATAAAACATCATTTCTGATTGTAACAGACCATTGACTGGAAGATCTTCTCTGAGCATCAAATAGAAAAGTGTGTATAGTAAGGCGGCTGGTGAAAGGGGGAGAGAGCTTTTAACATACTACAGAGGCAGCTTCCCCACCTTTCAGCTTACGAAGGTTCAGGAATGGCTTTGTCTTCAGTCAGCAGGATAGTCACTGTATTTACACATGCTTTGGCATTTTATTTAGCCAACACCTGCATGGTGCTTACTGTGTGCCAGATGCTCTAAGGGATTTATAAATGTTAATTCTTGATATTTTTTCACAAGAGCATGACAAAATAGACAACATTATCGCGATCCTCTCAAGAAACTGAGGTAGAGGGGAGTTAGGATACTCGTTTAAGATCCACATCCATTAAGCAGCAGACCTCAAGTCTCCTTTGAGAGTAGCACATTATTTAAGGTGGGGGCTGGGTTATCAAATACACTGAATGACCACAGACCCTCAGCACCTGGCTTTTCTGTTGCAGAAGCCCCACTCCTACCTTCTGGCACCATCCATCCTGGTGATTTGTTTCCCAGGCTGCACCTCTCCTTACAGGTATCTTTAGGATAGAAAAGAATGATAAAATTAACATGAAAGAACATTAATGACAATCTCCAGAATAACTTTTCTTGACGAGTTGAGGTTGATGTTCTAAATGTAGAAGAAAATTAATAACACGTTAGAGGTTTTGTTTTTCTTTTTAAATTGGATCTGAGCTGCTAACCACTTTTATCATTTGTACCAAAAAAAAAGTTGGTTTTGTGTTCATAGATTGGTGTGAATGAGTCCACATTGGCTTTAAAAAATCAGAGCTATCCATTCCTATAAGTCTTTTGCCTAAAGGCATTAGGAAGTGTCATCTAATCAACATAAGAAGATGTGGTTAGGGTCACTAGGATGGCTCAGCGGGGGAAGGTACCTACTGCCAAGCCTCAGAACCTGAGTTCACTGACTGAGATCCACATAGTAGAAGGTGAACAGACTCCAGTAAGTTGTCCTCTCATCTCCACACATGCACCATGTATACACAAACACACACACACACACTCTCTCTCTCACACACACACACACACACACATTAAATTAATAAATGTAACAAAGGAATTTTTAAAAAGGAATCTTGATTGAAGGATTGTTTGTCATAACAAAAATCTTTCAAGGGATCTATTTACCAACCAACAGACAGAATGCTCACGCAATTGAACACTAGATCAACAATTTCTTAGTGAGCAAAGTACACCATTGATCTGTATTTACATATAAAGATATATGCTGTGTATGTGTGTGCATGTGTGTATGTGTAAGCAAAATCAATTCATAGCATTATTATATTATTATGGGAAGAGCACACAAGAATATTAGTTTCACGGGTCTATAACATTTACACATGTTCAGACTCAAATAGAGAAAGCCTACAAACCACTTAGAATGTGTGTTGGAGAATGTGTTGAAGGCAGGGGTAGTGAAAGGGAAATAAATTTTTACTTTACAACCTTCCACTTGCTTTTGTTAAGTAAGATTAGCCAAAGCACGGGCAAACACATGGAAACAATTAAACAATTGGACAGAGACTGAAAAATAATCAACTATAAATAAGCTGTGTATTAGTTAGACAGCCTGGCTCATGAGGCATATTACATGTTTCTATAACCACCAAGTCATCCCTAGCTATGCATAAATCACTGTTGCTGGTTTTACCAGACTTCTGTTTTGGTAACTGTAGATTTGAAGGTTTAAAGTTCTGTTTTTTGATTTTTGTTTTTTGTTTTTTGGTTTTTTTTGTTTTTTTTTTTTTGTTTTTTTTTTTGTTTTTTTTTTTTTTGTTTTTTTTTTTTTGTTTTTTTTTTTACAAATCAGGGTTTCTCTGTACAGCCCTGGCTGGCCTCGAATGAATAGATATCCTCCTGCCTCTGCTTCCTAAATGCTCAGATCAAAGATGTGTGCCAAGACTGCCTAGCCATTCATTAAGTATCAGAGAAGGAGAAAACGGTCCTCCAAAGACTGGAAAGTCAATAGTAGTGTGAAATTACTTTGTTCTTATTTATCCATTTTAGAAACATACATACACATACATACATATAGACCTTCACCATATCTCATGCTGTACTTTGTATGTGTAACCTAGAGTACGTGTGGAAACCAGAAAACTAGAAGTAGGTCATTGGAGAATAGATGCCTTGATGTAAGACAGATAGTAAGACACAGATAAAGTGAAATTAAGAAGGGGATACTGAGGGTAGAAGGCTTAGAGAAAGCAGGAAGCAAATGAAGTGTTAATGGAATGCTTAACCAAAATGAATGGTAGATGAGAAGGCTATATACAAACCTACCAATGAATGGTAGATGAGGCTATACACAAACCCACCAATGAATGGTAGATGAGGCTATACACAAACCCACCAATGAATGGTAGATGAGGCTATACACAAACCCACCAATGAATGGTAGATGAGGCTATACACAAACCCACCAATGAGTGGTAGATGAGGCTATACACAAACGTACCAATGAATGATAGATGAGGCTATACACAAACCCACCAATGAATGGTAGATGAGAAGGCTATACACAAACCCACCAATGAATGGTAGATGAGAAGGCTATACACAAACCCACCAATGAATGGTAGATGAGAAGGCTATGCACAAACCTACCACACACACACACACACACACACACACACACACACACACACCCATCAGTTAGAGGAGACAATGTGATACAGGTGGCACACAAAGAGAAAAGGATAGGAGGTATGGAGAGAGAAGAAAGTAAGGGGTTGGCTATCCCAACCTAAGGATACATGAAGAAACATTATGGAAATCCACTAGTTTGCAAGCTAATTGAAAAATATAAAAATACTTTTTTAAAAAGGCGTTTAAGCATGGGTATTTTGCACGGGTATGTCATGCTGTTCCCAGAAAACATGGGTTATTAAACATAAATCTCAGTTGCTGGCACGATATAGATATTTTCCTAAATGTTTTGATTAGAGGAACCCCCAGAGGCACCCAAACAACACAAGCTATGTTCATTGTTCATCTCAGTTCCAGACATTATATAGATACGTCCCTAAAAGTTATTGACTTCTCACCATACCTAAATAATAAAACCCTCACCACTCACTTTATGGGGCATTGTGAAATCCACCTTGAAATGACCAGAAAATATTCTCCCTGAGATATAGTGCTAGAACATGCTGTGTGAGATGCTGAGGGAGAGAAGCCATCAATGTTTTACCCAGCACTGGATATGAAAGCTACAACACTGAATTGCTGGCAAGATTTACCCAACTGTGCAATAGTGGCATGTTGGTTATGGGGGTACCCAACTACTTTTGATTTGCAACGAGGCTGTTCCAAAGAGGGAATTCATGCATAACACTGTAAACCTTGGTCAAAAGCTCATTAACTGGGGAGATCATAGGCCCTAGTAAACAATACACTGTTGTTTTGCTAGCGTTACGTGCTGCCAAATTACATTGTAAAATTTATGTACATAACCACTGGTTTGTATTCTTTTCAACTTTTATCAAAGAAGCTTCTTTTGCTGTGAGTAGTGGTTAATAAAGAGGAGAAAACTGATATAGGAACAGACAGCCGCCAGTACCCACAGTTCTGGACTATACCCAGGACTGAACTGAACTGGCCAAACAGCTCCCTGCACCCAAACCCCATGCGAGAGAGAGCTGGACCCTCAGTGCACGGAGCCATATTGGATTTGGGCCTAGCTGCTTTTTGACTGCATGGCTCAAAGTGACTAGGTGACTCTGGGCTGTTTGGCCACAGAGACTCACCCCTAAGATGACTGCCTTAAGTCTTAAGATTGTTGAATTTACGGCACAGGAAGATAACATTCAAGGGATGCCTCAGTTCAAACAGATACCAGTTATCTCCTCAGTCTACACCCAGTGTCTCCACCACCTGACCTCATCGCCTGACCTCTTTGCCTCCAGCTATCACTGCCTATATCCTCATCTCCCCCTCCTTCATGTTTCACAAAGGTCACTCCCCCTACCTGAAAGCCTTAAAAGCTGTAACGTTCATCCCAATAAACGAGACCTTGACAACAGAACTTTTGCTTGGTCTCCTTCTTCTCTTCACCCCCATTTTGGCCCACAGGTAGAAAGCCTCTTCGGGACCCTGAATAACTGGGTCCCCGCTGGTGGGGACAAGTGGCACCTGAACAGGAACCCCGAAGTACGGCCAACTACCGGACGACGGAGACAGGAGATCCGCGGAGAGATTGAGGACTCTTCAGGCTGCATCGCTCGTGCATCGCTGGAGAGGGAGGTTAGACCGGTCAAATAAGTGTCATCCCATTGCCATGGGGAAGGTATTGTCTAAGGAGGCTTGATTCATAGGAGAGATCAAGCGCTCATTCAGGGAGAGATGAAAGAGTTTAAAAAAAAGGATTTAATCAAGTTTTTTTGTTTTATTGATGAAAGGTGTCCCTGGTTAATTTTAAACAGTGTGGGGCTAGCTTAAGTAAAACTTGTAATAAAAAAGGGACAAGGTAATGGTAAAGTGTTTTTGTGTATGCGTTCTTTTAGAGTTATATTTTAGTCTTTGGACCCTGATTAGAGATAGTTTACACCCTAGACATGAGAGAGAATGGGTTTGGGAAAAATAGTCCTCCCGGACTCTCCACGGATGCTTTGGAGAAAGAGAAAAACTTTCAGAGCTCTCCTGGGAACAGAAGAAAGGCAGGAGACGTCCTGCCTCTCTGCTGGCTCCTATTGGAGAAATGCTTATTTCTGGTTCTGGGTTCCATAGGTAGGATATGTAGTTCCCTTCGGTGGGACACCATCTAGTTTTTTCCCTCTTTGTCTATTGTCTGTCCTTGGTGCACCAAGCTGTCCATGTCTGTCAGTTTATGTCTGTGGTTTTTGTTTCTCGTTGCTTAAATGTTTTATGTTTCATGTTCAAAAGAAAAAATGGTAAAAACTTTATCTGCCGGTCGTTCACACCTTGACTTGGTTTTAACTCGTTTCAAGAAGGGAACAATGAATAAAAAGCAGTTTCAATTGGCTTTTAGAGCCTACATCTGTAGCTAGAAGCCTAAGTCCACTGGGCAAGCTCCACAGGGGGTGGCTAAATGTTTATACTAGCTGATCCTAAAGACACCAGGAGCTTCACAGCTTCTATGGTAATGAAGCTGATGGCTGTTTCTCTTAGAAAAATCCCTGACTTATTATTAGACTTAGCAGGTGACAAGGTGCTTCTCTTAAAATCATAGCTAGAAAAGTAAAAATGGTGCTTGGTCTAAATATTAAAGATATGTGTAGCCACTTCAATTTTGTTTCTGATTGGTTTTAAATGTATAAATATGCTCTACATGCCTTGGTTATGGACTATTGGCTTTTAAGTTATTGGATATGGTTAAAAAGGTATAATATTGGTAACAGAAAGTTGACATAAAGCTGGTAATTTGGATGGAGTCATTCTAGACAACATGTGGCATGAGCCAACCTAGGGAAATAGGTCTAAATTGAGATAATATTTTTATGGAATTCTTATTCTAGAAACCAGGCTTCTAAAAGAATTTAGGGCAATGTCTCTTTGTTGAGGTATTGGAGACCGCACCATCGTGCGTTCATATGTAGGAATTGGCAGTCAAACTTAGTAGCATGAAGGACAGACTCGGTGTCTTAGAGACTGGATTTTGGAGACTAGATCGTTTGTTGGAGGTTGAGTTTTGCTTTCCAAAGTTGTGGTTTGCCCTGAAGTTACCTGTATTTTTATGCTAATTCCACTGCCCCAAGGACAGCAGCTGCCTAGTCAAGTACTCAGAACTCAGGTGACTTCCCAAAGTTGTGGCTGTGCTCTGGTGTTACAAGGAGAACTTAAGGATTGTGACTAAGGATTGCCAGTGTTAAATTGACTAACTCAAACTTATTTATAATTGAGAAAAAATCAAATAGGTAGAGATTGTTACAGGATTTATGAAGGATTGATGCAGTTTGTTTATATGGAAATTTTTACTACAAACCTTTGCTCTCAAAATGAGCTTTAATATTTGGGGAGTAGCTATTGCTCCAGAAAAGATTCAATATTCATTTTTAACATTTAAAACTAATTTTAAGCTTCTAAGGATATGTTAATTGCCAAAGTACCTCACCTTACCAGAAGACTTAACTTTGTTATCCTCAGTGGAGATAAAGCTTTTGTCGTATTAGTACAGAATTGTAGGCTAGAGTCATGGAAGTATTTTAAAAAAGAAACCTGGTAAAACATATCTTATTCCAAACAACAGTTAATTGGTAATTACAAAATACTGATATTTGGCCTATTACATATACAAATTTCAGGCAAAATTTATAATTTTACTCTTTGCATGCTTTTGTACTTCCTATAAATTTGTGCATGCAACCCATAGAAAATGAGCTTACTGTATTTATAGGTGGTTCATCTAATGAAAAGGCTACATGTATGATTGGATCATTTGTTTATTCTCTTGAGTTTCCCCTGCTTCAGCACAGATTATTAATTAACTGTAGCCAGTTTTTAAAATGTTAAAAAAAAATCAAGCTTTCAATTCATATACTGATAGCCAATGTGTGGCTTATGGTTTACAGTTGATTAAAAAGTTTCCTTTTTTAGATACTACTAGCACTCAAATTATACAATTACTTAATGCTATATTAGAGGCAGGTTTTCTACTTGAAATCAGTGAGTGATGATTTCAGTGTGAATGTCTGACAACTCACTGTCCTTTCAGTGCTCTGGCTCAGACAACTAAACAAAACCATAGACCCAGCTCTTTGAAAATGATAATGGAGTTGATAACTCTCCCTCACAAAAAGAGGAAGACTCCATTTGCTTACTTTCAACTCCCATCCTGACCTTACCAGCTCAGGAATTTCTAGTACGACTGAATCTGGATGCTTATGTTGAGGTAAATAAAGCTGGTGAGGGGCTGGAGTGATTAAGAGGGGCTTAGTGGTTAAGAGCACTAAGTACTGTTCCTTTATAGGCCATTTAAGAACTCAACTGGATTGCCTGGACCCCTTTGCAAGGGAGGACAATGATACCAGACAGATTATAGGCCTTACATAGGAACAGTTAGTCAAAAAATCTCATTCTTTATATATCCAAAACAATAATGCTGGAGATAATAATTTGGTATAAAAGTCAATTTATAAATACAAGTGCTCAGTGTCCTCAAATTAATCTTCAAGGACCTATCTTAATAAATAATATTTTAACAATATTTTAATAAATAAAAAGGGGAGTTATCCCTGTATGCTAAAATATGCTCCTTTTATTTCAATTTTAAAATTTGGATGCCAAGGAACACTCTGAGTTTATGGCACCCTACAATTAGGCATACTTCTGCCTAGGTGAAATAGAAAGATCCACATATTGGCATGATCCTGTTCAGATATTTTATATGGGGAAGAGGGAATCTTTGTGTTTTTCCTACAGGATGCTACAGGAGTCTGCCAGCTGCCCGAGTGGCTGGTGAGCCATGCTGATCCTGGGAGCATGAAGATTCAGCTCTTGTGGTTCAGGTCCCTGAAGTCATTACTCTGCCCTGAGAGGAAGATGGAAGATTCCCCCTCATCTTTTGTCATCACAGAGATTTTGGCGTTGCTGCAGTCAGTGTTACCACTGCGTGTGTCCCGCCGCACCGTGGCCTGCGCTCCAACCCTCTGTGCACTGCTGCTTTCTGGAGAAGACTGGACTCCAGCTGTTACCCCTGCCCCCCTCATTCCCCTGGTGACTCTTGCTGCCTTAACTGGTGTTGTCATTTTGCAGTCTGTAGCTTCACAGGAATGCCACCTGCATGAAGCTGCTGTGGACTGGGGAACTCTGCCCTGGTTCTGCAGATCTCAGACATGGTTCCATTGCCTGCTGCTTGTTCCAGAGAAGAATGACAGATCCTGAACTGTCCTGGGAAAGTCCTTGGCACTTTCTCTGCTATTGTAGCAGCCATTACTGCTGCAGCCATTGTGTCTGCAGTGTCTGGAATTACCCTCCCCCAATCTGTTGTTAGGCAAGCACAGTGGGTGAACTTTCTGGAGTAGTTGCTAACAATTGGGAATTCTAAATTTTATTACAGGAGAGGCTTGACTAGGCCCTTGGTGATATGGCTATAGAAGCTGAGGAGAACCAGATGAGGTGCCCACTACTTATCGGGAGAGGCTCAATTTCCACAATCTCTTATATTAATGCCATCTGGCCCCTACTCTTTCGCCCCTGGGCTCAAGTAAGAGGAATGAGAAGATGATCCAATGTAGCTATCTATCCTCAGGGACGGGCAACTTCCTCTGACCCTTGACCAATCTAAGACATGGTGCCTTGCGGGCGACAAGGTGATCCTATGACGAATAAGGCTGGGGTTCGAGAGGTCGATCCTAAGACAGAGGTGGCTACACCCCGTTTAAACGTACGGGCCGGTCAAATGCTCCTCTGCCCAGTTTCTCCCCCAAATAACACACACGTATAGCCCAGAATGGTGTGTTACAGCATAAGTTCATTCCTAGCCATTGGGGTGCAGTCCTAACTGCAAGAGTGGCTCACCATGGCCGAGCTGGGCACTCTGTGAGGCATGTCTGATCTCTCTCAGACCACTACTTCCACCTAATGGTCTTTTATAAAAGAAAAATGGGGGAGATGCACGGAGCCATATTGGATTTGGGCCTAGCCGCTTTTTGACTGCATGGCTCAAAGTGACTAGGTGACTCTGGGCTGTTTGGCCACAGAGACTCACCCCTAAGATGACTGCCTTAAGTCTTAAGATTGTTGAATGAAAGCCTCTCCCATGAATTTACGGCACAGGAAGATAACATTCAAGGGATGCCTCAGTTCAAACAGATACCAGTTATCTCCTCAGTCTACACCCAGTGCCTCCACCACCTGACCTCATCTCCTGACCTCTTTGCCTCCAGCTATCACTGCCTATATCCTCATCTCCCCCTCCTTCATGTTTCACAAAGGTCACTCCCCCTACCTGAAAGCCTTAAAAGCTGTAACATTCATCCCAATAAACGAGACCTTGACAACAGAACTTTTGCTTGGTCTCCTTCTTCTCTTCACCCCCATTTTGGCCCACAGGTAGAAAGCCTCTTTGGGACCCTGAATAACTGGGTCCCTGCTGGCAGGGACACCTCAGAAGTGTGGATACTCCTGAGAAGTCAGAGGAAAATACCCTCTGCCCACAGTCCAGACCCAAGAGAGAATCTTATAGTGCCAACTGTGCCCACTGGGTGCAAGGACCTACATGAGCAATCAGGGGCAGGACCCTTTGATTCCTGCCCACACTTGGAACTGGAAGACAGTCTCCAGGAGTGCTGCCACAGCAGAGAGCAGAGGTAAGACCCACTTTTCTGCTACCAAGTGACCTGCCTGGTGGATTCAGAATTCACAGAGGCAGAAGTCTCTGGGTCAGGGCACTTCCTGTTTCTGGCTCTGCCTGGAAGTGAACTAATACCATCCCACAGTTCTCTGTACCCAAATCCAGTGGGGAAGAGTGTGGACTACCCAGGAGTGAAGACATCCTGAGGCCGCAGGACAGACTGCCACCTCTGCACACCTCAGACCACATCCCTGGTCCAAGGGGAAACTGCACAGTGCCTCTGGACACAGGAATATAGGAACAGACAGCCACCAGTACCCACGGTTCTGGTCTGTGCCCACGACCGAACTGAACTGGACAAATAGCTCCCTGCATCCAAATCCCATGGGGGAGAGAGCTGCACCCTCAGAAGTGTAGATACTGCTGAGAAATAATAGGAGAATACCCTCGGCCCACAGTCCAGACCCAAGAGGGAATCGCATAGAGCCAACCGTGCCTGCGGGGAGCAACAGGAGCAGGACCCTTTGATTCCTGCCCACGCCAAGAGCTGGAAGACAGTCTCCAGGAGCGCCAACACACCTGAAATCAGAACACCTGTTCTCAGGAAAGGCTGAAAGAAAATAGGAAAACAGTTCTATAGGAGTGCTGACACAGAGGCCTACAGCAGGGCCAAGTCACTCTCAGAAACAGCAAGACAAGCAAACACCAGAGACAACACAATGGCTAGAGGCAAGCACAGGAACCTAAGCAACAGAAACCAAGACTACTTGAAATCATCAGAGCCCAGTTCTCCCACCAAAGAAAATACTGGATATCCAAACACACCAGAAAAGCAAGATTTAGATTTAAAATCACACTTTTTGATAATAATGGAGTACTTTAAGAAAGACATAAAGAACTCCCTTAGAGAAATGCAGGAAAACACACACACACACAAAAAGTAGAATCCCTTAGAGAGGAAACACAAAAATCCCTGAAAGAATTACAGGAAAACACAACCAAACAGTTAAAGGAATTGAAAATGGAAATAGAAACAATAAAGAAAGCACAAAGGGAAACAACCCTGGAGATAGAAATCCAAAGGAAGAGACAAGGAACTGTAGATACAAGCATCACCAACAGAATACAAGAGATAGAAGAGAGAATCTCAGGGGCAGGAGATACCAAAGAAAACATTGACACAACTGTCAAAGATAATGTAAAATGCAAAAAACTCCTAGCCCAAAACATACAGGAAATCCAGGACACAATGAGAAGATCAAACCTAAGGATAATAGGTATAGAAGAGAGTGAAGACTCCCAACTTAAAGGGCCAATAAATATATTCAACAAAATTATAGAAGAAAACTTCCTTAACCTAAAAGAAAGAGATGCCCATAAACACACAAGAAGCCTACAGAACTCCAAATAGATTGGACCAGAAGAAAAATTCCTCCCATCACATAATAGTTAAAACACCAAATGCACAAAACAAAGAAAGAATATTAAAAGCAGTAAGGGGAAAAGGTCAAGTGACATATAAAGTCAGACCTATAAGAATTACACCAGACTTCTCACCAGAGACTATGAAAGCAAGAAGATCCTGGACAGATGTCATACAGACCCTAAGAGAACACAAATGCCAGCCCAGGTTACTGTATCCAGCAAAACATTCAATTAACATAGATGGAGAAGCCAAGATATTCCATGACGAAACCAAATTTACACAATATCTTTCTACAAATCCAGCCCTATAAAGGATAATAGATGGAAAACTCCAACACAAGGAGAGAAACTACACCGTACAGAAAGCAAGAATATAATTTCCTTGCAATGAAATGAAAAGAGAGACAAACATAATTCCAACAACGAAAATAACAGGAAGCAACAATCACTATTCCTATTCACTAATTTCTCAACATCAACAGACTCAATTCCCCAACAAAAAGACATAGATTAACAGAATGGATATATAAAGAGGACCCAGCATTTTGCTGCATGCAGGAAACACCTCAGAGACAAAGACAGACACTACCTCAGAGTAATGGCTGGAAACGACTTTCCAAGCAAATGGCCCGAAGACACAAGCTGGAGTTGTCATTCTAATATCAAATAAATTTGACTTTGAACCAAAAGTAATTAAAAAAAAGATAAGAAAGGACGCTTTATATTCATCAAAGGAAAAATCCAAAAAGATGAATTCTCAATCCTAAATATCTATGCTCCAAATGCAAGGGCAACTACATTCATAAAAAAGAAACCTTACTAAAGCTCAAAGCACACATTGCACTTCACACGATAATAGTAGGAGATGTCAACACTCCCACTCTCATTACTGGACAGATCATGAAAACAGAAATTTAACAGAGACATACAGAAACTAACAGAAGGTATGAACCAAATGGATTTAACAGATATTTTATAGAACATTCCATCCTAAAACAAAAGAATACACCTTCTTCTCAGCACTTCATGGAACCTTCTCCAAAATTGACCATATAATCTGTCACTAAATAGGCCTCAACAGATACAGGAAGATAGAAATAATTCCATGCATCCTATCAGATCAACACACACTAAGACTTGTCTTCAATAACAACAATAATGACAGAAAGCACACATATACATGGAAGTTGAATTAATGCTCTACTCAATGACAACATGATCAAGGAAGAAATAAAGAAAGAAATTAAAGACTTCTTATAATTTAATGAAAATGAAGATACAACATGTCCAAATTATGGGACACAATTAAAGCAGTAGTAAGAGGAAAACTCATAGCTCTGAGTGCCTGCAAAAAGAAACAAGAGAGAGCATATGTCAGCAGCTTGACAGCACACCTAAAAGCTCTAGAACAAAAAGAAATAAGCCCAAGAGTAGTAGAAGGCAGGAAATAATCAAACTCGGAGCAGAAATCAACCAAGTAGAAACAAAAAGGACTATACAAAGAATCAACAAAACCAGGAGTTGGTTCTTTGAGAAAATCAACAAGATAAACCCTTAGCCAGACTACCCAGAGTCAGAGAGAATGTATCCAAATTAACGAAATCAGAAATGAAAAGGGAGACATAACAACAGAATCTGAAGAAATTAAAAAATAAACATCAGATCCTACTACAAAAGCCTATATTCAACAAAACTGGAAAACCTGGAGGAAATGAACAATTTCCTAGACAGATACCAGATACTATAGTTAAATCAGGACCAGATAAACCATTTAAACAACCCCATAACTTCTAAGGAAATAGAAGCAGTCATTAAAGGTCTCCCAACCAAAAAGAGCCCAGGTCCAGACGGGTTCAGTGCAGAATTCTATCAGACCTTCATAGAAGACCTCATACCAATACAGTCCAAACTACTCCACAAAATAGAAACAGAGCACTTCCAAATTCCTTCTATGAAGCTACAATTACTCTTATACCGAAACTACACAAAGACCCAAAAAAGAAAGAGAACTTCAGACCAATTTCCCTTTTGAATATTGATGCAAAAATACTCAATAAAATTCTTGCAAACAGAATCCAAGAATACATCAAAACGATCATCCATCATGATCAAGTAAGCCTCGTCCCAGGGATGCAGGGATGTTTTCAAATACGAAAATCCATCAATGTAATCCACTATACAAACAAACTCAAAGATAAGAACCACATGGTCATTTCATTAGATGCTGAGAAAGCATTTGACAAAATTCAACACCTCTTCATGATAAAAGTCCTGGAAAGATCAGGAATTCAAGGACCATATCTAAACATAGTAGAAGCAATATACGGCAAACCAGTAGCTAACATCAAACTAAATGGAGAGAAACTTGAAGCAATCCCACTAAAATCGGGGACTAGACAAGGCTACCCACTCTCTCCCTACTTGTTTAATATAGTACTCAAAGTCCTAGTCAGAGCAATCAGACAGCGAAAGGAGGTCAAAGGGATAAAAATTGGAAGGGAAGAAATCACAATATCACTATTTGCAGATGATATGATAATATACTTAAGTGGTCCCAAAAGTTCCACCAGAGAACTACTTAACCTGATAAACAACTTCAGCAAAGTGTCGGGGTATAAAATTAACTCAAACAAATCAGTAGCCTTTCTCTACTCAAAGGATTCACAGGCTGAGAAAGAAATTAAGGAAATGACACCCTCCACAATAGTCCCAAATAATATAAAATATCTTGGTGTGACTTTAACCAAGCAAGTGAAAGATCTGTATGACAAGAACTTCAAGTCTCTGAAGAAAGAAATTGAGGAAGATCTCAGAAGATGGAAAGATCTTCCATGCTCATGGATTGGCAGGATTAATATAGTAAAGATGGCCATTTTGTCAAAATCAATCTACAGATTCAATGCAATCCCCATCAAAATTCCTACTCAATTCTTTGTAGAGATAGAAAGAGCAATTTGAAAATTCATTTGGAATAACAAAAAAAAAACCTCAGGATAGTGAAAACTATACTCAACAATAAAAGATTTCTAGGGGAATCACCATCCCTGACTTCAAGCAGTATTACAGAGCAATAGTCATAAAAACTGTATGGTATTGGTACAGAGAGAGGCAGATAGATCAGTGGAACAGAATTGAAGACTAAGAAATGAACCCACACACCTATAGCCACTTGATCTTTGACAAAGGAGCTAAAACCATCCAATGGAAGAAAGATAGCATTTTCAACAAATGGTGCTGGTTCAACTGGAGGTCAGCATGTAGAAGAATGCAGATCGATCCATTCTTATCTCCCTGTACAAAGCTCAAGTCCAAGTAGATCAAGGACTTCCACATCAAACTAATAGAAGAAAAAGTGGGGAAGAGTCTCAAACACATGGGCACTGGGGAAAATTTCCTGAACAAAACACCAATGACTCATGCTCTAAGATCAAGAATAGGCAAAAGCTTTTGTAAAGCAAAAGACACTGTCATTAGGACAAAACAGCAACCAACAGATTGGGAAAAGATCTTTACCAATTCTACATCTGATAGAGGGCTAATATCCAAAATATACAAAGAACTCAAGAAGTTAGACTCCAGAGTGCCAAATAACTCTATTAAAAATGGGGTACAGAGCTAAATAAAACATTCTCAGCTGAGGATTATTGAATGTCCAAAAAGCACCTAAAGAAATGTTCAACATCCTTAGTCATTAGGGAAATGCAAATCAAAACAACCCTGAGATTCCACCTCATACCAGTCAGAATGGCTAAGATAAAAAACTCAAGTGAAAGCAGATGCTGGCGAGGATGTGGAGAAAGAGGAGCACTCCTCCATTGTTGGTGGGATTGCAAACTGGTACAACCACTCTGGAAATCAGTCTGAAGGTTCCTCACAAAATTGGACATTGCACTACCTGAGGACCCAGCTATACCTCTCCTGGGCATATACCCAAAAGATGCCCCAACACACAACAAAGAGACATGCGCCACTATGTTCATGGCAGCCTTATTTATAATAGCCAGAAGCTGGAAAGAACCCAGATGCCCTTCAACAGAGGAATGGATTAAAAAAATGTGGTACATCTACACAATGGAGTACTACTCAGCTATCAAAAACAATAACTTCATGAAATTCATAGGCAAATGGAATGAACTAGAAAACACCATGAGGTAACTCAATCACAGAAAAACACACTTGGTATGCACTCATTGATAAATGGATACTAGCCAAAAAGCTCAAATTATCTAAGATGCAATCCACAGACCACAGGAAGCTCAAAAAGAAGGATGACCAAAATGCAGATGCTCCCACTCCTTCTTAAAAGGTGGGGGGAATATCCATAGGAAGGGATATGGAAGCAAAGTTTAGAGCAGCGACTCAAGGAATGGCCATTCAGAGCCTGACATGTGGCCCATATATATACAGCCACCAAAACTAGATAAGATTGATGAAGCTAGAAAATGCATGCTGAAAGGGACCAGATAATAGATCTCTCCTGAGAGACACATCCAGAGCAAGTCCAATACAGAGGTCAATGCTAGCAGCAAACCACTGAACTGAGGCTAGGACCTCCTGGGGGGGAATTAGAGGAAGTATGGAAAGACTTGAAGGAGCTTGCAACCCCATAAAAACAACAGTGCCAACCAACCAGAGCTTCCAGGGACTAAACCACTACCGAAAGACTATACATGGACTGACCCAGGGCTCCAACTGCATAGGTAGCAGAGAATAACTTTGTTGGGGCACCAGGGGAAAGGGAAGACCTTGGTCCTGCAAAGGTTGGACCCCAGTGCAGAGGAATATGGGGGAGGGGGGAGTAAGGGGAATGTATAGGGAGAATACCCATATGAGGGATGGGGAGGGGAGGGAATGGGGGGTGATGGACAGAAAACTAGGATGGGGAATAACCTTTGAAATGTACGTAAAGAAATATATCTAATATTTTTCTTTAAAAAAGAAAATAAAGAAGCTGGTTAGAGAGAAAAGTTCATTAGAATATTTTGTAGGTAGACCTCATTATGTGTCTTGGGGTGGCCTGCAACTCAGAGTGTAAACTAGACTGGCCTTGGACTCACAGAGATTCTTTAATTCTGCCCCCCAATTACTGGTATTAGAGCTGCACGCCACCATGCCTGGTTAAGCATCTTACATACACACACACACACACACACACACACACACACACACACGGAGAGAGGGGGGTCTGAGTTGTTTTGCATGTATGGCACATGTGTGCAGTGCCTGCTTAGGCCGATTACAGAACTGCAGATTATGGAAGGTTGTGACCCTCCTTGTGGATGCTGGGCTATCTCTCCAGTCCCTCTAAATTATGTTGTTCTTTTGCTCATCTCCTCACTCCAACTACATTAATAAAACATGAACTTTAAAAAGAAAATTCACCCTTGCCTTGTACAAAGTTCGTGGATATTTCCTGGTCTATTTCAGAATCTTATTACTTTTTTAAAATATTGATCATAACTTCAGAATGACTAGTGCCATTTATGGTATAGAAAACGCCAGATTTTAGAACACAGAGACAATTCTCCTATACATATCCAAGGAAGATCCAAAACATTAAATAAATTGAAAACATGGTTTAGTTTAGTTTTATTTTCACTAGGTATGCGTTTCATATTGTTTCTCCCTATTTTTGTGACTTGCAGTCTTGAACAGGGACGGAAATTCCTGCCATACAGTTGGATTACAAATGGCTAGAGCCATAGGATGTGTGCTAAGACAGAAACCAGAGCAGCTTGCAATCAAGAAGTGGGGGTTGTTTTCACCAATATTGAACAGATTTTGGCCACCTATCTGACATGTATATATTATATATTGTATTATACTCACATTTTCAGTGTCTCTTGGAAGACAGCTTATATTTTGTAGTTTGAATTTTTATGCTATTTAATGATATGAGTTAATTTAAATCAAAAGTTTATGAAATGTGAGCTGTTGTGAGGAAAATGTGGATCAATTCTTACTTCCCTAGAGGAAGTACAGTGATTTTAATAATAGATACTAATGAGTGGCCTATAATTCTTTCAGAAGTTTAAAAATAATAAAACTTGAGGGTGGCGCAGATCTTCCTGGTTGCTGCCGCTGCAGAGAGCTGGTGGGCAGCACCCCTCGAGCGAACTTGAGCCTCGGGACCACAGGTAAGACCAACTTTTCTGCTGCAAGTGACCTGCCTGGTGAACTCGGGACACACAGAGGCAGAATTCCTCTAGGACCGGGCACTTCCTGTGTTTACCGGGAGCCCCAAACCCGAGGATCCCGGCCCGCAGCAGCTCTCTGCTCCCAGACCCCATGGGAGGGAGACCTCACCGCCTGATCAAGTGTGCACTCCTGAGGCTGCAGAGTGGAAGAGACCACCAACACTGCCCACCCCTGCCCACATCCCTGGCCCAAGAGGAAACTGTATACGTCCTCTGGGTTCCCGCAGAGGAGGGCCCAGGAGCAGGGCCTGAGACACCGCCATAATCTGAAGGAACAGACTGGATAAACAGTTCTTTGCACCCAAATCCCGTGGGAGGGAGAGCTAAACCTTCAGAAAGGCAGAAACGCCTGGGAAACCAGAAGAGACTGCACTCTGCACACATCTCAGACGCCAGAGGAAAACACCAAACGCCATCTGAAACCCTGGTGCACGGAAGCTCCCAGAAAGGGTGGAGCAGATCTTCCTGGTTGCTGCCACCCTGGAGAGCTCATAAGCAACAACCCACGAGCAAACTTGAGCCTCGGGACCACAGGTAAGACCAACTTTTCTGCTGCAAGTGACCTGCCTGGTGAACTCAAGACACAGGCCCACAGGAACAGCTGATGACCTGTAGAGAGGAAAAACTACACGCCCAAAAGCAGAACACTTTGTCCCCATAACTGGCTGAAAGAAAACAGGAAAACAGGTCTACAGCACTCCTGACACACAGGCTTATAGGACAGTCTAGCCACTGTCAGAAATAGCAGAACAAAGTAACATTAGAGATAATCTGATGGCAAGAGGCAAGCGCAGGAACCCAAGCAACAGAAACCAAGACTACATGGCATCATCGGAGCCCAATTCTCCCACCAAAACAAACATGGAATATCCAAACACACCAGAAAAGCAAGATCTAGTTTCAAAATCATATTTCATCATGATGCTGGAGGACTTCAAGAAAGATGTGAAGAACTCCCTTAGAGAACAAGTAGAAGCCTACAGAGAGGAATCACAAAAATCCCTGAAAGAATTCCAGGAAAACACAATCAAACAGTTGAAGGAATTAAAAATGGGAATAGAAGCAATCAAGAAAGAACACATGGAAACAACCCTGGATATAGAAAACCAAAAGAAGAGACAAGGAGCTGTAGATACGAGCTTCACCAACAGAATACAAGAGATGGAAGAGAGAATCTCAGGAGCAGAAGATTCCATAGAAATCATTGACTCAACTGTCAAAGATAATGTAAAGCGGAAAAAGCTACTGGAAACATACAGGAAATCCAGGACTCAATGAGAAGATCAAACCTAAGGATAATAGGTATAGAAGAGAGTGAAGACTCCCAGATCAAAGGACCAGTAAATATCTTCAACAAAATCAGAAGAAAACTTCCCTAACCTAAAAAAAGAGATACCCATAGGCATACAAGAAGCCTACAGAACTCCAAATAGATTGGACCAGAAAGAAACACCTCCCGTCACATAATAGTCAAAACACCAAATGCACAAAATAAAGAAAGAATATTAAAAGCAGTAAGGGAAAAAGGTCAAGTAACATATAAAGGCAGACCTATCAGAATCACACCAGACTTTTCGCCAGAAACTATGAAGGCCAGAAGATACTGGACTGATGTCATACAGACCCTAAGAGAACACAAATGCCAGCGCAGGTTACTGTATCCTGCAAAACTCTCAATTAACATAGATGGAGAAACCAAGATATTCCATGACGAAACCAAATTTACACAATATCTTTCTACAAATCCAGCACTACAAAGGATAATAAATGGTAAAGCCCAACATAAGGAGGCAAGCTATACCCTAGAAGAAGCAAGAAACTAATCGTCTTGGCAACAAAACAAAGAGAAGAAAAGCACACAAACATAACCTCACATCCAAATATGAATATAACAGGAAGCAATAATCACTATTCCTTAATATCTCTCAACATCAATGGCCTCAACTCCCCAATAAAAAGACATAGATTAACAAACTGGATACGCAACGAGGACCCTGCATTCTGCTGCCTACAGGAAACACACCTCAGAGACAAAGACAGACACTACCTCAGAGTGAAAGGCTGGAAAACAACTTTCCAATCAAATGGTCAGAAGAAGCAAGCTGGAGTAGCCATTCTAATAACATATAAAATCATTTTTCAACTAAAAGTCATCAAAAAAGATAAGGAAGGACACTTCATATTCATCAAAGGAAAAATCCACCAAGATGAACTCTCAATACTAAATATCTATGCCCCAAATACAAGGGCACCTACATACGTAAAAGAAACCTTACTAAAGCTCAAAACACACATTGCACCTCACACAATAATAATAGGAGATTTCAACACCCCACTCTCATCAATGGACAGATCATGGAAACAGAAATTAAACAGAGACGTAGACAGACTTAGAGAAGTCATGAGCCAAATGGACTTAACGGATATTTATAGAACATTCTATCCTAAAGCAAAAGGATATACCTTCTTCTCAGCTCCTCATGGTACTTTCTCCAAAATTGACCATATAATTGGTCAAAAAACGGGCCTCAACAGGTACAGAAGGATAGAAATAATCCCATGCGTGCTATCAGACCACCACGGCCTAAAACTGGTCTTCAATAACAATAAGGGAAGAATGCCCACATATACGTGGAAATTGAACAATGCTCTACTCAATGATAACCTGGTCAAGGAAGAAATAAAGAAAGAAATTAAAGACTTTTTAGAATTTAATGAAAATGAAGGTACAACATACCCAAACTTATGGGACACAATGAAAGCTGTGCTAAGAGGAAAACTCATAGCGCTGAGTGCCTGCAGAAAGAAACAGGAAAGAGCATATGTCAGCAGCTTGACAGCACACCTAAAAGCTCTAGAACAAAAAGAAGCAAATACACCCAGGAGGAGTAGAAGGCAGGAAATAATCAAACTCAGAGCTGAAATCAACCAAGTAGAAACAAAAAGGACCATAGAAAGAATCATCAGAACCAAAAGTTGGTTCTTTGAGAAACTCAACAAGATAGATAAACCCTTAGCCAGACTAACGAGAGGACCCAGAGAGTGCGTCCAAATTAACAAAATCAGAAATGAAAAGGGAGACATAACTACAGATTCAGAGGAAATTCAAAAAATCATCAGATCTTACTATAAAAGCCTATATTCAACAAAACTTGAAAATCTGCAGGAAATGGACAATTTCCTAGACAGATACCAGGTACCGAAGTCAAATAAGGAACAGATAAACCAGTTAAACAACCCCATAACTCCTAAGGAAATAGAAGCAGTCATTAAAGGTCTCCCAACCAAAAAGAGCCCAGGTCCAGACAGGTTTAGTGCAGAATTCTATCAGACCTTCATAGAAGACCTCATACCAATATTATCCAAACTATTCCACAAAATTGAAACAGATAGAGCACTACCGAATTCCTTCTATGAAGCCACAATTACTCTTATACCTAAACCACACAAAGACACAACAAAGAAAGAGAACTTCAGACCAATTTCCCTTATGAATATCGACACAAAAATACTCAATAAAATTCTGGCAAACAGAATCCAAGAGCACATCAAAACAATCATCCACCATGATCAAGTAGGCTTCATCCCACGCATGCAGGGATGGTTTAATATATGGAAAACCATCAATATGATCCACTATATAAACAAACTGAAAGAACAAAACCACATGATCATTTCATTAGATGCTAAGAAAGCATTTGACAAAATTCAACACCCCTTCATGATAAAAGTCCTAGAAAGAATAGGAATTCAAGGTCCATACCTAAACATAGTAAAAGCCATATACAGCAGACCAGTTGCTAACATTAAACTAAATGGAGAGAAACTTGAAGCAATCCCACTAAAATCAGGGACTAGACAAGGCTGCCCACTCTCTCCCTACTTATTCAATATAGTTCTTGAAGTTCTAGCCAGAGCAATCAGACAACAAAAGGAGGTCAAGGGGATACAGATCGGAAAAGAAGAAGTCAAAATATCACTATTTGCAGATGATATGATAGTATATTTAAGTGATCCCAAAAGTTCCACCAGAGAACTACTAAAGCTGATAAACAACTTCAGCAAAGTGGCTGGGTATAAAATTAACTCAAATAAATCAGTAGCCTTCCTCTACACAAAAGAGAAACAAGCCGAGAAAGAAATTAGGGAAACGACACCCTTCATAATAGACCCAAATAATATAAAGTACCTCGGTGTGACTTTAACCAAGCAAGTAAAAGATTTGTACAATAAGAACGTCAAGACACTGAAGAAAGAAATTGAAGTAGACCTCAGAAGATGGAAAGATCTCCCATGCTCATGGATTGGCAGGATTAATATAGTAAAAATGACCAAAAGCGATCTACAGATTCAATGCAATCCCCATCAAAATACCAATCCAATTCTTCAAAGAGTTAGACAGAAAAATTTGCAAATTCATCTGGAATAACAAAAAACCCAGGATAGCTAAAACTATCCTCAACAATAAAAGACTTCAGGGGGAATCACTATCCCTGAACTCAAGCAGTATTACAGAGCAATAGTGATAAAAACTGCATGGTATTGGTACAGAGACCGACAGATAGACCAATGGAATAGAATTGAAAACCCAGAAATGAACCCACACACCTATGGTCACTTGATTTTTGACAAAGGAGCCAAAACCATCCAATGGAAAAAAGATAGCATTTTCAGCAAATGGTGCTGGTTCAACTGGAGGTCAACATGTAGAAGAATGCAGATCGATCCATGCTTATCACCCTGTACAAAGCTTAAGTCCAAGTGGATCAAGGACCTCCACATCAAACCAGACACACTCAAACTAATAGAAGAAAAACTAGGGAAGCATCTGGAACACATGGGCACTGGAAAAAATTTCCTGAACAAAACACCAATGGCTTATGCTCTAAGATCAAGAATCGACAAATGGGATCTCATAAAACTGCAAAGCTTCTGTAAGGCAAAGGACACTGTGGTTAGGACAAAACGGCAACCAACAGATTGGGAAAAGATCTTTACCAATCCTACAACAGATAGAGGCCTTATATCCAAAATATATAAAGAACTCAAGAAGTTAGACCGCAGGGAGACAAATAACCCTATTAAAAAATGGGGCTCAGAGCTAAACAAAGAATTCACAGCCGAGGAATGCCGAATGGCAGAGAAACACCTAAAGAAATGTTCAACATCTTTAGTCATAAGGGAAATGCAAATCAAAACAACCCTGAGATTTCACCTCACACCAGTGAGAATGGCTAAGATCAAAAACTCAGGTGACAGCAGATGCTGGAGAGGATGTGGAGAAAGAGGAACACTCCTCCATTGTTGGTGGGGTTGCAGACTGATATAACCATTCTGGAAATCAGTCTAGAGGTTCCTCAGAAAATTGGACATTGAACTGCCTGAGGATCCAGCTATATCTTTCTTGGGCATATACCCAAAAGCTGCCCCAACATATAAAAAAGACACGTGCTCCACTATGTTCATCGTAGCCTTATTTATAATAGCCAGAAGCTAGAAAGAACCCAGATGCCCTTCAACAGAGGAATGGATACAGAAAATGTGGTACATCTACACAATGGAATATTACTCAGCTATCAAAAACAATGACTTTATGAAATTCGTAGGCAAATGGTTGGAACTGGAAAATATCATCCTGAGTGAGCTAACCCAATCACAGAAAGACATACATGGTATGCACTCATTGATAAGTGGCTATTAGCCCAAATGCTTGAATTACCCTAGATGCCTAGAACAAATGAAACTCAAGACGGATGATGAAAATGTGAATGCTTCACTCCTTCTTTAAAAGGGGAACAAGAATACCCTTGGCAGGGAATAGAGAGGCAAAGATTAAAACAGAGACTGAAGGAACACCCATTCAGAGCCTGCCCCACATGTGGCCCATACATATACAGCCACCCAATTAGACAAGATGGATGAAGCAAAGAAGTGCAGGCCGACAGGAGCCGGATGTAGATCGCTCCTGAGAGACACAGCCAGAATACAGCAAATACAGAGGCGAATGTCAGCAGCAAACCACTGAACTGAGAATAGGACCCCCGTTGAAGGAATCAGAGAAAGAACTGGAAGAGCTGGAAGGGGCTCGCGACCCCATATGTACAACAATACCAAGCAACCAGAGCTTCCAGGGACTAAGCCACTACCTAAAGACTATACATGGACTGACCTTGGACTTTGACCTCATAGGTAGCAATGAATATCCTAGTAAGAGCACCAGTGGAAGGGGAAGCCTTGGGTCCTGCTAAGACTGAACCCCCAGTGAACTAGACTGTTGGGGGGAGGGCGGCAATGGGGGGGAGGGTGGGGAGGGGAACACCCATAAGGAAGGGGAAAGGGGAGGGGAATGTTTGCCCGGAAACCGGGAAAGGGAATAACACTCGAAATGTATATAAGAAATACTCAAGTTAATAAAAAAAAAAGGAAAAAAATAATAATAAAACTTGGGGTTGGGGATTTAGCTCAGTGGTAGAGCGCTTGCCTAGCAGGCTCAAGGCCCTGGGTTCGGTCCCCAGCTCCGAAAAAAAAAGAAAAGAAAAAAAAAATAATAATAATAATAATAAAAACTTTGGTTTGAATAGGTGGGGACATTTTTATTTTATAAAAACTAAATTTTGCAGACCACAGATAACAGTTGTGCCAATTAGATCCTTGCTTGTAGCAAACATATCTTGGTGTCTTTAGAAAAGGTGCTAGCTGTGGGATATATCACCTATGGCTAACTTTGTCTATGTGTGATAGAAACCTGAAGTCGTAGTAACTTAACTACGATAGAAGTTACCAGTCTTGTAAAAGCCTAGGTGCAGAGAACATAGAGCTGGCTTGTTTCCGGGTTATGAATGGCTAAGGTCCTTCTGCGCATGCTCCTGGGACTCCAGTTTTTTTCAGTATCTAAAAAACTGGATGAGGAAAGAGATGAGTCCCCATGTCTCCCCTCCTTTTAAGGCTACGTCCAGGAAATCCCATAGACCGCTTCTTCGGACAGTCCATTGCTATGGTTTGAATCTGAGATGATCCTCGTAGGCACATGTGCTTTAATACTTAATGCCTATTGGTGATACCGTTTAGGGACGGTGTAGAATCTTCGAACTGGAACATGGGGCTTCTCTGGCAGAACTAGAGCTACAAAAGTGGGGGCCAGAGCACAACCGCTCCCTTGATTTCAGCCAGCAGCGTACCTTTGTGGTTCTTCATTAATTCCTTCTGTAAATATATATGACATATATAAAACCATAAATTCTACACACAGATTTAAATACGTATTATATTTAATTTATAAAAGATTTAAATAAAATACATAACATATAAACAAATATTTATATAAATTCACTAGAGAGTTCTGACTTCATACAATTGTATAAATTGAGTAACAAAGTGTATCTGGAGCGAGAGCCTAGGGCTCTGTCAAGATAAGGAAAATATATTTGGATTTTCATTAAGGTTCTGTGATGTTATTATAAGGTATGGTAATTTAAATGAAAAGTTAATATAATAATACTTCATTTATTTAATTTATCTATTTATTATAATATAATATAACATAATATAATAGTTGTATATATACGAACACTTGGTGACACCGTTTGAGGAGGTTTAGGAAGTACGGCCTTACTGGAGGAATTGTGTCATGAAGATGGGAGTGGGTGGATTTGTTTCACCTTGTTTTTAGTTCTTTCTGTTTCATGCTTGTTTGAAGATTTGAAATCTCAGCTGCCTGCCTGCTGCCATAGTACCCCACCACGATGGACTTTTTCCCTTTGGGACCAAAAGACCAAATAAATCTTCCTTCTATAAGTTGCCTCCTTTGTGGTATTTGTAGTGTTACAGCAACAAAAAAGTACTTAATACACAAGGTAACCCAGAGGATGTGGTTTCATAAGCCGCACGAGTTCTTCCTTTCCTCTTGTGCCTGCAACAGTCTACGAACATTGTTTTGGGGGGCAGCAAACTTACCCTTACCCTTCCTTTGTGTTCAGCTGACCATCTTTACACACTCTTTGTTGTTGTTGTTGTTGCTGGTAGTGGGGGTGGGGGTGGGGGTGGTGGTGGTGGTGGTGGTGGTGGTGGTGGTGGTGGTGGTGGTGATGGTGGTTTGAATATGCTTGACCTATGGAAAGTGACACTATTAGGAAGTGTGTCCTTGTTGGAATATGTGTGACCTTGCCAGAGGAAGAGTGTCACTGTAGGGGTAGGCTTTGAGGTCCTCCCTCCAGTATGTAAGAGACTCTCCTCCTGGCTGCCTTCAATAGTCTCCTTCTGGAAGTCAGATCAAGATCCAGAACTCTCATCTTCTCCAGCACCAAGTCTGCCTGGACCCTGCCATGATTTCTACCATGACGATAATACTGAACCTCTGAAATTATAAGCCAGCCCCAGTAAGTGTTGCCCTTTATAAAAGTTACCTTGATCAGAGTGATTCTTCACACAATGAAACCCTAGTTAAGAGAGTTGATTTTTGTTTTGTTTTTCTTGCTTGCCCTTTCAAGGTCACATCATTCCATTTAAGAAAAGCTATGAACACAGCCTAGTATTATGACCTGAACAATTCTACTCATTACTGAATTATTTAAAGCCTGTTTCGCTACGTGCAATAATATCCCTTGCTGATTAGACTCTCATCTTGGAACTATTAGAACCACTAGTGAATGCTACAGGCCATAAGAAATGCTACATAAACATTTTTAGGTAATAAAGAAAGGAGAATTTCTACATTCCACCCAAAATTAGAGAGGTAACAGTTGGAATATGGACAATTATTTCCAGGGAACTGAATTAAGAATTTATTTATCTCTAAGTGGCCAATGCTTCCCTTGGGAGTAGTTGAATTCCTTATATTCCAAGCAGTATGCTAAATTGTCTGAAGGTATATGACAGGTTTTTTATAGTATTGGTTATCAATAACTGGTCGGAGAAATGATTTTTACATTTGTGCTTAATATTAAGATGATTTAGAAGCAACTCATTCCACCTCGATGTTGGAGAGAGATTTGGGGGGGGGGGGGAGAAAAATCAGGTTTTTCAATCAGTTCCTATGGGAGGCATCTAAAGGCTAGTGTACAGGAGAAACTCAGAAGCTTTTGGGGAGAGTTGAGATATCATGTCAGCTCTTTATTTTTATATAAGTTATTCAGGAATAAGATATTTATTCAAAGAGCTGTTCAGAGGTAGAGGTGAAGGCATCAGACTGTCAGCTTGACTAAATCAAGAAACACCTACTATATTGGTGAAGCACGTGTGTCCATGTCTCTTTCATGGTGGGTACAGAGACAAGAAGATCAGGTTTTGTCTGAATGGATTGACCCCTTGATGGAATTACCTGGAGGTGGTAAAAAGGAAGACGTGAGGCCTACTTGAGGGTCACTAAGAGTATGTCTGTCCTTGGGATCTGATTCTTGCCTTGGCTCTTTCTGGTATTCCTTTTTCTTTGTTTTCTGGATGTCATAATATTAAATATTTTATTCTGCCATGTCCTATGATGAATGGATACCTGTATAACCAGGAGCCAAAATGAATTATTCATCTTTTAAAAATTTTACTACAGATCTTTTTATCACAGAGACTCAAAAGTAGCTACCATATTACCCAAGTTACCCAGCTCATGGTACAAATGGATTCTTTTCTTCGGGTAAATACACATAACTAACAAAGCTCTGGGGCTTTAAACAGAAAAACATAGCTACTAAAACGTGACTTCCTAGTTGGGAATCATACTCACAGGCAGTTTATCAGTGTATTTGAAGCCAAATAAAACTCCTTCCACAGAAAATCCACTCCCTTGGTAATGGATTTTAACACAGCAATAGAAAACAAACTAAGACCTTACTGAGACTGAATCATGAAGAAACAGGAAACCTAATCAATCAATGAGAAATGACATTGGATTTATAACATAAAATACCTTATAAAAGAACCCATCAACAACAAGTAGGTTTATGACTGAATTCGACTCTTTAAAGAAGAGCTAACAGAAATGATCTAATTATTCCAAATTTTGAAGAGTAAGGAATTTTTCAAAACTCAGTTTACATAGCTAGAATTATGGTGAAAATCAAACCAAAAAATGATATGTATATGTACACTGTACAACTGTACACCACAACCTACTGGATGGCCATTCTTGATGAAAGTGTTAAAAAAAAAAAAACCTTCAAAAGATACTAGGAAAGGAATCCAAAAGCCCATCAACAAATGTAATGTAGGATATCAACAGAATGAAGTTTTAAGGATATGCTTATCTTGACAGATACAGAAAAGTATTTGATAAAAGTTTAGCAATTTATGACAAATATCATGAACCAGTGGAGGTAGGCAATGAGTCCCTCCTCCCAAGTATGTGTGAGCCAGTCTTTGCTCCTGCTTTCATGATACTGGACTGAACCTCTGAACCTGTAAGTCAGCCGCATTTAAATGTTGTCCAAGAGTTGCCTTGGTCATGGTGTCTCTTCATAACAGTAAAACCCTAAGACACATGCCAATAGCAAATATCTGAAAAAAGAAAACAAATGAAAAATCCTCACGACCAAATATAACCACAAGTACCCATGAGCTGGCGAAGTTATATGGTGTATGTACACATGAGATATTATTTAGGCACGAAAAATCTGGAATAATATAGTTGGGTCTTGGGGACATATACTTAGTAAAAAGGGACAGAACAAATCGATAATACTGCATGATCTTACTCATAGGAGGGGCTTTAAAAAATTGATCTCATGAAAGTTAAGCATTAAATGCTGGCTATCAGCAACTCAGAAATGTAGGTGATATAGAGGGTTAAGGAACTTTTGGTCAGTGATTACTGACTCCCAGCTAGATAGGAGAAATGAAGTTACAGTTGATGTCTTTACATAATGGACTATGTAGTTCAAAACAACTGAAAAGACTTTGTCTCCTCAAAGAAAGGGCAACTGTTTAAGGCAACTAGCATGGTAACCTTAATTTGGACATTATACAATGGAAACCACAGGGTACTTCATAAATATGTACAATTTTATGTGTTATTTGAAAAGCAAGTTAATAAATACCAAATCCAAAACCTCGGATGTTAGTGTTGGCATTCTTTCTATGCTCTGCCCAACAGTTACCTAGCAACAGTCAGGTGGGTGTGGCTTGCTATGAAAGGAAGAGTTTGGCCTCTCTGACTCTTTGTCTCTCTCTGTCTCTCTGTCTCTCTGTCTCTGTCTCTCTCTCCCCCTCTCACCCTCATCTCTCTGACTCTCAGACTCTTATCTCTCTGACCTTCTCCCCCTCTCTCCCCCATGTATGCCTGGTTGGCCTAAACTAACTAACTCTCTCTCTCTCTCTCTCTCTCTCTCTCTCTCTCTCTCTCTCTCCCTCCCCCTTTTCTCTGGCCCTACTCCCTTCTCAATTATCCTTTCCATGCACAGTACCAAATATGTGTCAAGGAAAGGATAGGTTTTATAGAGCCTAGGGATCCTTTTCCCTGAGGTACCAGCCATATGATAGATCTAGTATAGAATAGAGTTTATTTGGGGACATGGGAAAGGGAGTTGAGAAGGGAGTAGAGGCAGAGAAAGAGAAAGAGAAGGAGAGAAAGAGAAGAGGCTAGCCAGGAACATGTGGAAAGAGAAGGGGAAGAGGAGTGAGAAAGAAGTCAGAGAGGACAAACAGTCCCTTTTATAGCAAGCCAGGCCCACCTGGCTGCTGTTAAATAATGGTTGGGTGGAGCCTAGAAGTAATGTCGACAGCTAGGGTCTAAGGAGAAACGTCCACATCTATTCAGATTCTTACAGAGACAATTCTTTGATACATCTGTTAGAAGGATTTGGTCACCATAACTCAGAAATAAAGATAAAGAAATGGGAGGCCCATGGTGATGAACTCTGCTGGTCTCATGAGCAAAAAATCAGCAAGCACCATAGTTCTCCTTCCCTTTTTGGTAACCCTACAGGCTGAACTTGTAATTCTCAGAGATCCACTCGATGAGAGTTAGTCCTGATCAAAAGTTTAGTAAGTACAGCCAAAACCTACAGTTGGGGGTTACAGAGATAAAGAGCTTGCTACATAAGTATGAAGATTGATTGGAGTTTAGATGCCCAGGACCCACATATAAAAGAGGTGTGATTGTGGTAATCTCAGAACACGGAGGCTAAGATGAGAAATAGTGGGGCAAGGGAAGACACAAGGGATCCTAAAAGCAAGATGTCTAGCTGGCCCAGTTAAAGCAGTGAGCCCTGGGTTGAACAAGAGATCCAACCTCAGTACACAAGGTGGAGAATAATACAATGTCAGACCTCCGCACACACACCTGCACATGTGTGCACCCACTCATAAATAAACATGTATATAGATGCATATACACAGAAGAAAGCTCAAATTACTATATGTGCCTTCTCTATAACTCTGACTCCTCAGCACTACAGAATGAGAGTCAACACATGAAATGCTAAGTGGTGTGGATGGAATGCTGCAGCTGCTTAACTAGATCCCGAAATCCAAAGATGTTATAAAGAGTGGACCTTTAGAGATATCCCATAATACAGCTAACTGTGAGTTAAAAGTGGCCCAGTGTCCCTAGGTAAATCGTAACTCTACTATTCTGTATTTTCTGATTTTAGCTAATTCTCTCCTCTCCTCCCTCATTCTTCATCTCACCCCTCTACCCCAAAGGTCCTCGAAATTTTTATGTCAAAATATATAAGGGTTTGCAATTTTTCTAAGTATATGATTGAGAGAAGAGCTTTTATTCACAAAACCCTCTTAAAAAGGGAGCTGTGTCTGTTGGAAATTTTCTTTGATAGTAGCTTAAGAATAGAAGCTTCTATTTGAGGAATCCAGATTTTAGCAGGCTATGTACATGAAAGAGACAAGGAGGTAGTTTTGTTGGTTGCTCCAACAGGAAAGAAGAAATAAATGGAAGAAGCAAGATGAAAAAAAGAGAGGTGACTTCCCAAAGAGGCCTGGTACTTCAACAAGCACTAAAACTCGAGCTTCTAATGCTGCATTTGGAAGTTTAAAACCATATGTAAACAATGAGAAAAACAAAATTACTAGTACGGAAGAGTTTTTCAGCTTTTTACAAAGAGCCTAACAAGCAATAGTTTCCCCTCTACTTTCCCCAGATCTCCTCCCAGGCAAATCTTCTAGGCAGCAGTGTAGTGGACCATGCACCCTGTTCTCCAGCTTCAACCTCATCTCCTATTTCCTGATCTCTGGGCATAGACCACCCTAGGTTCCTTTGGCCCTGCTGTGTGAAAGCAGCAGCATTCCTGCCTGCCTGTGGAACTACCACGTCCTGTGACCTCCTGTCAACACCTAGGTTGCCCTGTGGTTGCAGAGGGGGTTTTATGAAGCACTATTTGTTTAAGTAGCTGAATGCGTCGGTCTCCTCCTCGTCTCCTGTCCTTCCTACACTTCATACTTGAGAAGTTCCAATCTAGTCAGTTTCCCACTTGAGACTACTTCCCATACTGTCTTCTCTGCCTGGTGTACTCTCTATCTATTTGCCTATAAACAATATTCTTTGTTACATTAAGACACTACCTCCATTTGCCCTCAATTTCCCTTATTCCGATTAGATTTGACTAAAAAGTATTGCATAACTTCTTAGTAAGTTCACCCTTATTAAGAAGTCAAGCCCTTTCTGTTTTAGTTTCATTTGTGTTGTTATGACAAACATCTTGATTTAAAAAGGCCAACTTAAGGGGAAAAGGACTGTTGAGCTATAATTTTAATTTCCAAGAAGTCAAGGCAGGAACTGAAGCAGTTAGTGACACATTGTGCATACAATCCCCAGAATTCAGTACAGGTAGAAAGGATAAATCAGACTTTAAAGGAGATCCAAACCAAATTCACCTTAGAAACTGAATGGGTGTCCTGCCTTCCCTTCACCCTCCCATGAGTCAGGAACACCCCTTACTCAAAGGGACTGAGATAATATTTGAAAGATCTCCAATTCTACCTAATACTAAAGCAGATGCACTAGCCAATATCGCTAATAATGCTAGCCAGAAAGTCCAGATTGTACTCCACACCTATGTTTGACACTTGCAGAAACTAACACCAGTCAATCCCCATCTGATCCAACCTGGTGGCCTGGTCCTGATTGAGAGGCATCAGAAGGGATCTTTAACCTCTCACTGGAAAGGACCATACATCATGATCCTGACCACACCCATGGCTGTACAGGTTGGTGGGCTCTGAACTTGGATCCACCACTCCCACTTGAAGTTCAATCCTTTAAAATACGGGGACCCAGACCATCAATTGATCATCAAGCCACACCTAGAGAACCCACTAAAAATAAGGCTAATTGCCAATGGCTCCCCTTGGTCCTCTTTGCTTGCTTGTTAAATCTGTTGCTAATGTCAAAACATAGATCCTATGAAACTGGAAACTATGGGCCAAGGACATGGCTATGAAGATATCCAGACACTAAAATTATTGCTGAACGTGATCACTGCTCTTACTATGAATTTCCCCAGTTTAAGATAAATATCTGCCATTTGTGGCTAGGCCCTGGGATGCCAGGGTCTAGACTCACCACTGGGTATCTGTAGAGAGAACATCTTGTGTATTATATGGATGCACCACCTGTCAATTAAAAAGTCGATGGGTCAGGCAGGAAGTAGAAGTTGGGACATGAGAAGAGAAAGAATTCTGGGAGAGGAGGAGGTTGGGAGATTCACCAGGAAGAGGTGACAAGTCAATCACATGGTACCTGAGTACAGGTAACCGACCATGTTGCAAAATATAGGCTAGGATAAAGGGGATATTCTAGTCAGGGAAGAGACTAGTTACATGGCCAAGGCATTTGTAAATAAATATGTTTTGAGTCTGAGTTTTATTTGTGGGCTCATGGCACTGGGAATAAGAATCTAGAAACATTGAGGAGGAAAAATTGGGGAAGATCACATTATGCCTGTCCTACTAAGGGAACTGAGGTAGCCTACTGTTAGGTTGAAGAAGAGATCTATTGTCTCCATTGGTCTTGTGTTACTTGGGCTAAGGGCTGCGAGCCCGATATGGCTGAAAATATTTAGACATAAAATTTGAAAGAAATCTTAGTTGTAAGATACTCTATACTTGCAACCTGGTCATCATCACCTTAAAGAGATGAGACCTTCTTCCCCTTCGTGCCTACTGGGGACTTACAGCATACCTGACAGACCAAGATCCAAGCCATGTTCACCATTCAAGGGTAAGATAAATCATCTCTTTCTCTAAATCCATAGCACCTTTGGTGGAAATTCCTAAGGCTCCCCTTCCCAACCAGGTTTCCTCCATACTTCCTGGATCAGGAAACACAAATTTGACTTACATGACCCTTTCCGTAGGACACCTCAGACTCCTTGAATTCCTGTTAATAGACACTGTTTTGTCTACCTTCAAGTTCCTAAACAGCACCCAGCCCAATATAAGCGAGGACTGTTGGCTTTGCCTAGACCTTAAGCCCCCTACTGTATAGATATAGCAACAAGATATCAGACCCTCAAGCTGGTATGCATAGCATAACAGCCCCTGGGATACTCCCCTCACCTTAGGGGATATAAGGGGAACTGGAATTTGTTTTAGGTCAAAAATATATTCCCCTGCCTACTTGACCTTATTCTCATATATGTCGTGATCCTGATGTGCATTTGATACAGGCCTCTAATACCGGCAGGCTAAAAGAGAACAATCTCCTGGCTGCACCCAGAGGGGTTTGGTTTGACTGTACTTTGGGACTTACTCCTTTCTCTCTGTAAACCATTTTGCCATTGAGCAAAAACCTGAATTGTGCATAGTGGTACATACTCTACCCCAGATTTTCTGTTATGAAGGTAACAAAGGATGCATTCACATGGGTCCTGGAACAAAATGTGCAGCCACTATTCTGATACCCACACTAGTAATACTAGGGATAGCAGGATCCACTGCACATGGTACAACAGCTCTAGTCACGGGATGCCATTAATACCTCAGCAAACAAGTTGATAAAGACTTAGCCCAGATTCACTCAGCCACCTCCTTCCTAGAAAAATCAAGAAGACTCCTTAGCGGAAATAGTCCTACTGAATCAAAGGGCTCTAAGTTTATTGTTCTTAAAAGAAGGAGGGTTATGTGTGGCCCTTGGAGAACAAGGTTGTTTATATGTTAATCACTCTGAGGTAATCAGGGGCACCCTGGCAAGAATTAGAAATAAACTCCTTGATAGGGAACAAGAGAGAAAGCATTAAATGAGCTGGTATGAAACCCTTTTGAATTGGTCCTCTTAGTTAACTTCACTCATTACAACCTTGGTTGCTCCCCTGTGCTTACATTTGCTAATGCTAAACTTTGGGCCCTGCGTTACTAATGCCTTGATTTCCTTTGTCAAGATAAGAATTTCCACTGTTCAGTTCATTAGCTCTTAAGACATAATATGATCCTTTGCTCATGGAGGACACTGTGGAGTCAATGATTTGACCCCATATACAACTCAAGCTGGGGAGTGTTAAATCTTAAAACTTGACAATAGCTCTGCCACATTAACTCAATCTTTGTTTTGTAGCTTAACCTTAACTTGACCCATTGTTCCTTGCGCTGACAAAAACAACTTGTACTTTGTTACTGAGCCTCATAGACTTTGGAGATCCTCTAGCCTCTTTGTCTCTAGACCCAGTCTATCAGCTTAAAGGTCAGACAGCACTGGTTTGTCTAGATAGCCTATTCGTTGCAAATGTAAATGTTGCAAATGCACCTGTTGCACATAAAAACTGATTCGGAGACTTGCAATACAGTGCAGATTTGTATTTGGAGTGCGCAGTCAATAAATCATCCATACCTTACTGAGATTCGTGTCTGAATGGCTTGTGTGGCTATTCCTGGACCCTAACAAGGGTTCTATCATTTCATAAAGCTTTTGTATTTGGTATAAAACTTGTAACACCTATGCCGAGTACTTTACATGCATGTTGTCCAAAGATATCTTATATAAATTGTCAAAGAAGGATCAAAATGCTGGGCAAAGAGGGTTTTTTAATATTGTAAATGTCCAAAATACATACAACTAGTGAAATCAGCAAGACCAGCCTCTGGCAGGACAATGGAGAGGACCCCTGAGAGGAGCTGATTCTGGGTGCCTTCACTTCGTCTTATTTACTGAAATATGAAATGCTGAGAACAGTCCTGATCCAGAATGTACATAATACTGAGAGTTTAATCAACAGCCCCGACCTTACAAAAAATTATGAGTGGGCTTTGAACTCTAATCCTGGATTCCAATAAGAGCCGTAGTTTTACAGTCCTTTTGGGGATTTCCACAATGAAAGGTCGGTAACAGTAGGATAGAAAGTGCACCCTTTTTGAGCCTTCCCTTTTCTCCCCTTGGAAATAGCAACACTGGGTGCATAAGACTCGAGCACCGGCCCAAAGATCGTAAGAAGCTGTTTCCAGCCGGACCGCAATCAGAGAGCGCTGGAGCGCCGCGCCTGCGCACTTAGTCAGTCGCCGTGCCGACCCTGCGGACTTTCGCTTACCTTTCCGTCTTGGTGAAACTCTGGCACTGAGATGCGTCCCTGTCTGGCGCTTGCCAGCTCCAGGTGAGTGCGGAGGACCCCGGGAGGCTGCGTGCGAGGTGGAATGAATCCCGGGAGGGTCAGGCCTGCCCAAGTCCCGCGGAGGTTCCCGGGGATCCAAACAGGGTGCCACGACCTTAGCTCCTTGCATGTGCTTCGTCAGAGCGGTAAACTCAAAAGAGCTGAGCCCCGCGCCCAGTATCCTGGGGTCGAATCACGTATTTTCCACCTTTCACTCAGCTCTTCCTCTGCACCTTATCTTCTGACTGCAGTCAGTGGAGCTTTCACCCCTGCCCTTCTTTTCTAGGCATGGGATATTAGAGTCCTGAACGCGGCTCGACCCCTGCATACTCATTGCTCGCGCAGGAGGCTGAACACGTAGCTCACGTCTAGGGAAAGGTGATGGTTCAAGGCCAAGAGAGTGGGCCATGAACAGAAGAAATTAGAAAGAGGCAAAGACTGTTGTAAATGTCACCATAGATAATTCTCCAACTGGAAGCCTACGTTTCTCTCAGGTATTTTGTTTCTTATAATTTATTTTGTATTTTGTGATTTTTTTTTTAGAGGTATGTTTCTAAAACAATGCTACTTTCAACCTTGAAACAACATTGGATTTTATCGATGTCAGTTTTTATAGTTACTTGACTTAATGTTATGTGAGCTCCTGTCATGATAATATCTGGATAGAGTCATTGAGCACATTGGTTTGTAATGTTTCACTTTAATGTAAAAATTAGTTTTTGTATATTTTTTAAATGTTTACAGATTCAGTGGAGAGAAAAGAAAATCAGTTGAAATGGGATTTTAAACCTCTAAGTACACAGGGGGATTGTGCTTGGAGTGTGGAAATCCCTGACCTTTTACTTATAAATAGGAAGTGAGATCACCACTTTCCACAAATGATTCTGACAAGGTAAAGTTCACAGTAAGTGCTTTCCCAAAGCAAGTGACAGGCGTATCCAGTCTTAATACTAGTGATGGCTGCTTGACCACAGACCCTTTGGGATACAGGAGCTATAGGTAGCCAGCGCCTGATATTTATAATCTTATAGTTGCCCTGGGTCGTTTTAGTGCGGGACTCTCTCTGTGAGAGTGGGTGGTATCCTGTAGAAACAGTAAGTGAAAGGAGAAGTATACAAAAAGAATAGAGAAGTTCCTGCTCCAAGCCCAAACCCTGTAGCTTGACTGTAGGTAATTACAAGGTTTTGCCCACCAGCTTCATGGGGAGAAGCCGCCCTCCCATTCCGTACTTAGTAGGAGTCAGTGAAGTACAGTTTAATTCTCCCCTCAACCTTTCACCAGTCCTCCCCTAGCACATTAACCCAAAGGAGTCGAAGCCCTTTGTTAGAAGTTTCCTCTTGTGCACTAACACTCACTAACATTTAACACTCACTTGGTGTCTTTCTGTTTAAGAGAGCACGGTTGAACCAGCTCCTTTTGTCTCTCTTACACTGTTGCAGCAAGTCAATAAAGGTTTGCTTATTTAAGCTTAGCTCACGGTCCTGATTGACCATCTTGACATTTGTTGCTGAGCAGGAATTCGGTGAATTGCCTGACAAGAATTAAGTACATCTCTGAGTTCTTTGCAGTTTGCTGGGTTTATGATAATTTTAATCCACTTAGCTCTTAACTTTGCCAACAAGTTTGCAAGTTGTTAATTTTTAGGTTTTTGATGTTGTTGTTGTTGTTGTTTATTTTTGTTGCTTTGTTTGTTTGTTTGTTTGTGAAGTAGAAATACCCATGACCCCAACAGGTGTTAGGTGTTTGTTGCTGGGTTATTTGGTGTGTTTTATAAATTAGTAAAGTGCTTTATGGTGTAATTGTTTTATTTCATTATTTAGATGAAAATTTTCATTTGACTACTAATAAGATAATTTTACACACATATTTAAAATAATAGTACCAATGGGAAGAAAACAGGACTCAATTGTTTTCCTTAAAACTCTTGCCTGTGGCCCCTTACTACATGCTATACATTCTGGTACTTATTCTCTATTAAACAAATCGTGTGATATTAATCTAAATATTAAACTGACCGTGATCCACTGAGTTGACATCACAGGCGAACACTGAGTCTGCATCTGTACATTGGAAAACACTGTTATAAGCAACTAGTACAAGGTAGTCTCTCAAATGTTATTTGTTTCTTAGTCAGATTGCACAGTGAGTATATTTGGTGTTGTGTTTAAAGTGCCTCCTCGGAGAGCTAATAAGCAACATATAGGTTGACTGTTTGCAAAGTTTAGACAAAACTTTTGTAGACAAAAGAATTCTGAGTTTCTTGCATAGTTACATGTTATGTATGCTAGAATCAAAGAACTAGCATAGCATCAGTTAGTTTTTCTTTTAGTTGCTGGCTGATTTAAGGCTAATGGAATAGTAATGGAGAAGAAACTTGCCTTTTCTGGATGATGATACATGAGAATTGTGAAATGTTTGTTAAGTTTTAGTTTGTCTCAAAGATATGTGTAATGAGCACCTCTTAGACCAGAATGGCCTATTTTGAATACTGCCTGACAAAAGAACCACATTGGACATTCTGTTCTTTATTCACAAATACGTATGTGACTATGTAGTTTGTCAACCTCATTCTTCTGTACTTGTTTTTGTCTGTTTTAACAGATCAGAAGGGAGAAAAGAACTAAAGTTTGTCTGTTAGTATCTAAGGAACCCAAAATATTATTACAGAGATAAGAATCACAACATAAAATTTGGTTGATGTTGAGCTCAATGGCATCTTATGTTGCTTCAGCGTTTTCTGACATGTGCACATACATTATTGCTATTAACTTGCACAGTTACTCCCAGTTTAAATAACCTCAAATTCCCCCTTTTTCTTGACACACAAATTATACGGTAAAAAAATCTAGGATTAAAATTCAGGTCTTCTGGGAATATTCTGCTTGTTGATCTTAAATATTTGAAGAGAGAGAGAGGAGGAGAGTGCTTTGTTTTTTGGAGACAGGATCTCATTTTATACCTCTGGCTGTCCTGGAATTCAGCTGCCGGGGTGGTCTTAAACTCACTGAGATTCACTTGCCTCTGCCTCCCCAGTGCTAGGATCAAAGGCATGCACCATCGAGCCCATTGAGAATAGTTTTATCAGCCATCTAAATATAATTAAATGAAATGTTTTGTGCTCAGAGCATATCTGCAGTATTGCTATAATTCAGAGATATGTCTTGTTCTTAGTATTTTACACTTTTACCTTTTTTATTTACATATTTTTATTTATTGTTAGGGCAGAGTCTCACTAGCTGAGCCTGGCCTGAAATTGTCCAGTATCCCGTATTGACCTCAAACTCATGATCTTTTCTGTGTCTAACTTAAGGGTAACTTTATAGAGGTGCACCACAATAGCAGATTTTTTTTAATGACAAAGCAACTTGTTGACATATCTATATGTATAATGAAGGAAGAAAGTTGGAACTAAAAGGATTATTTAATGTTAAGAAATAAAGTTTGGTCATCTTTAAGCATAGCTTATCAAGTAAAAATGTAGTTTAAAAACATGTAGAATTTTAGATATTTTCAAGACTTAACTCTGTCTAAAATTAGTTCCGTGATGAAGAATTCATCTAAGATGGTTGTTCAAGTACTTGAAAACACAAGAAAAGTCCAAATTCTACTTTACTTTTAATCTTTAGCCGAAAGATAACTAAATTACCTGTGTTTATACAAATCTTAAAATTAATGCTTTGTTGTTTTTGTTTGTTTAATTTTTAGAAATGTGCGGAACTTAAGAATGCCTTGGAGCGCATCAGCGTGTGCCACCAAAGACTACGATGGCTGAAAACAGCTTTAAAATGCTGAAGATCCAGCAGTGTGTAGCCAACAAACTACCTAGGAACAGGCCTTATATTTGCAATATCTGCTTCAAGCACTTTGAAACACCGTCCAAGTTAGCTAGGCATTATCTGATTCATACTGGTCAAAAGCCATTCGAATGTGATGCATGTCATAAAAACTTTAGACAGCTTGTTCATCTGGAGAGGCACCAGTTAACTCACAATCTGCCTTTTAGCTGTAATATTTGCCAGCGCCACTTTAAAAATCTGAAGACATTTGTGAGGCATCAACAGCTTCACAATGAGTCCTGTCATAGTGATATCAAAGTCAGAAGACTGCTTGAGACCAAGCAAGAGAAGCCTGTGTATGGAGCATATAGTGCTTTTACTGCAGACGAGAGACGGGCACTACACCCATGCTCTAAGTCTGATCCCACGTACAGCACCACAGAGAGAAGAAAGAATATTCATGCATGTACAATCTGTGGCAAAATGTTCCCATCGCAGTCAAAACTTGATAGGCATGCCCTTATTCATACTGGGCAGAGGCCTTTTAAATGTGTCCTGTGCAGTAAATCTTTCCGACAGTCAACCCACTTAAAAATCCACCAACTCACACATTCAGAAGAAAGACCTTTTCAATGTTGTTTTTGTCAAAAAGGATTTAAGATTCAAAGCAAACTTCTGAAGCATAAACAAATCCACACTAGGAATAAGACTTTTCAGAATCTTCCTTTAAAAGTAAAGAGTCCAGAGTCATGTCCCCTACCTAATAAATTAAATGCAAAGCAGGACGCTTTTGAAAGTGGTGATATGGGTGAATCTGAGGAGAAGAATCCTCTTGATGTCCACTCTATTTATATTGTTCCTTTCCAGTGTTCAGAGTGTGAAGAATGTTTTGAGTCAGAGCAGATTCTCAATGGACACAAGTGTCTTCCTGCCAGAGGTGGCAGAATTCCAGGCAGACTCAAAAGAAGCTGTAACTATAAGACCATTGTTAAAAAGCTCTTGGCTAAACTTAAACGTGCTGGGGGTAAAAAATCAGATAACCTCCAATCAGAGAAAAGAACATTTAAAAGCAACTGCTTGAAAAATTGCGAATGTACTTCTGGTAAGGCGAACATGGAACAAACTCAGAGAACATTTGTGGGTTCTCTTAGCAGACATGGGTCTTACAAGACAGTTAGCAAAAAGAAGAAAACACTGACTTTACCATTTTCTTGGCAAAAGCAATTCCAGAGCCAAAATATGGGTAAGAGTTTGCAAGGCATCCTTAAGACGGGAAGCATATTAACTATGGATGGTTCAGTCAGTAATAAAGACCTGTCAATCTATGGTTCATCAGGTGAGGAATACTTTAATAACTGTGACATGCTTCAGTGTGGTTTTTCAGATTCAAGTGAAAATATACATACTGGACAAAAAATGTGTCCCTGTGATAAATGTGACAAAGTGTTTCCTTCTATTTCTAAGCTACAAAGGCACTATTTAATTCATACTGGACAGAGACCTTTCGGCTGTAATGTTTGTGGAAAATCTTTCAGACAGTCAGCTCACTTAAAAAGACATAAACTAACTCATATTGAAAAGATTCCTTATAGTTCTTTTTGGCAAGTGGACTTTGGAAATGTGAACAAACTTTTCATTCATCCTAGTGATGATGTTAGTTATAGTGCTTCCCAACAGTGTGAGGGGCTTGGTTCCCAAAGGTATGAGAGTTCAGAGTCCAATCAGGTGTCAGAAACTGAAGTCAAGGAAGAATCGGAGGAGTTTATTCTTGGTGACCACTGTAGGAACAGGCAGTCTTACCTTGCCAGCACACTTCTGGAATCAGAGCAGAGCCGTCATTGCTACACTTACTTAGGCCGTCCTGAAAGAAGTGACGGGCTCCTTTACCAGTGCAGTGTTTGTTGTAAACATTTCCGATCTCCATCCAAACTAGAAAGACACTATTTAATTCATGCGGGGCAGAAGCCATTTGAGTGCTCAGTCTGTGGCAAAACATTCAGACAAGCTCCTCACTGGAAGAGACATCAGCTCACTCACTTTAAGGAGCGACCTCAGGAGAAAGTGGTTCTAGATTCAACTGTAACATAAAGCCGCTGATGTGTTTGTGATCTCTGCTGATAGAATACCCTTTAAGACATTATTGCCGAAGGCCTACATTAGGTGACTTCATAGGCAGCTGCTTTTCTTGCATAAAAAGGAGTAAGCTAAAAAAATTAGAGCATTTTAGACACAGTTGAATGACTTGAGGAATAGCATGGCTTGTTGCCATCAATAGGAATCTAAGGTGGTCAGCATATGACTCTGGTTGTATTAAAAGTTAGGAATTCATCATGTTCAATTTGACCTCATTTATTGAATTACTCCTTAAGACATTGTGTGTCTTTATATATGCATGCCTCCTAAAATGAGGCCAGAATTGCCATTCAGCTGCAGCAAACCACCCTGTCCTGTTTTCTTCTACATGAGAACTTAAATTGCAAAACTTTTTTCTTATAGGTGAAAAGATAAAAGAATAATAGGTATGGAAATGGGTTGGGGAGATTATAGCATTTTACTTTTCCATGGTATTTTTTGCCTTTTTTTTTTTTTTTTGAGCCTCGTAATTTTACCTTCTTAGACAAAAGTGCCCCCAACCCCCATCCCAGTCTAGGTTACTATTACTTTTTCCTAAGGAATTTAAAAGGAAGAAGCTGGGTTGTACCCATGTGTATTTACCATCCACTAATGTTTACATTTGCATGGTATTTTCCAGGTGCCATGAGTTTTTCTTACATGTCTGCAGTTGTATCTTTAGACCGTTAAATGCAGTGCACCTGTTTGCTCATTGGTGGTTGACAGAAGACAACAGTGGTCAGGGACAAGACTGCTTTAATAACTCTTTGGCCCTGTGACTTAAGTAAATCTATTCTGCTAAATTTAGTCAAATGACATTAGCTATGTAGTTTCAGACTTCACATCTCTGTGAAAGACACTAATGCTACAGTATTACTTTGACCTTTGTTGTTACTTCAGTTAGTAAGAATGTTTCCCCATATAGAAATAAGGTGCTTATAGAGCTCAAGGCATCATTTTTTTCTAAACAGTATTGTCATGACTTCATAAAAAATATTTCATTTAATCCTAATCTGAGAAAGAAAGGCTTAGTCACAGATCGTCCTTCACATTTGTGGCAGTTTGTAAAATCTTTAACATTTTCTAGCAATAAAAAGGTTAACTATTTTGTTTATAAGGTGAAAAGAAACAGGTGGATATTTAGCACACTTATAAATAATAGTGAAAAGTCCTCTGTTGGAAGTATGGGCAATGGAGTAACTGTAAGTTTTGATCATGGTGTAAGAGCTGTACTTTGTGAGGAGAAGGAAAGAGGACAGCTTTCATCCCAGGTGAGCCTTAAGAAACTTTGGTATAATTTACAGAGAAAATGTGATGGTATAAGTAAAATTTCCAAATGGTAAACAGATGTGCCTATTCTGAAGTAGGCACAAATGTGCCTGTCTAAAGAGGAGAACCCCGAGCTCCAGGGAGTAACTTCTGTTTCTGTGAGACTTGGGGTGTGTATTTCCAGCACAAACAACTTGTGGCTCACAAAATTGGATTTGCACAGAACTCTTAAAGGATGTGTCTGTTGGTTAAAAGAAAAGCATAAATAGTTCATGTTTTCTAAAAGTAAGAGTTCAAGAGTTATTTAATGTGTGAAATTGTGGATTTGGGCATTTCTCTAAGTGATTTATATAATTGTATTTGAAAGGAAATGTCTGATGTGTTTCTTTCCCACCTAAACAGGGAAAGTTCTGAATGTTGTGCTTGTATGACCATGAGTCTTTGCCTGAGTGATAAGATACTGTTTTGTTTTGGCTCATGCCTTTTGAAGCTGTTTCATATTGAAAGTTGAAATATTGTAAAGATTTTGTCAAGAGATTTATTGTAGTGCTATTTGAAGTACCTGTAACAAAATACTTAACTTTATTACCATTGCAATCTTCTTATGGGAATTGTAGGAGTGAAAATAAAATGTAAATTTCTGTTAAGATAAACATGTTAAATGATGGTTTGCTGCATGCTAGAACTGTACTTATTGGGTCAATTATTTGGGGATTTTTTTTTTTGGAAAAAAAATAAACTATAAATATCTTTTAAGAGAACTAGAAATTTTGTTTGGTGATTCCAGGTTTAAGCATGATCATTTACTGAAAGAGTTTGATTAGCTGAGTTAGGACAATTACTGCTCCATGTTTCATACAGCAATAGTGTCTGATTTCCGTATATATGTTACATGTTAATGGAAAGTAGATGATGGTTAACGTTCTTGAAAGTCTCAAATTGCAAAGTAATTTGAAAATAAAGTTTAAAGTTACACAGTTTGCACTTTGTTTTTTAAAAGAAAAAATCACATATTTGGAATAAGCTTCCAGTGCCAAACACTTTCTACACTGAGCTTACATGCCTCTCTAAACATATGCTTCATTATTTTAAAAAAGATTTCTTCTTAATTATGTATGTATGTGTATGTGGTTTTGTGCATGTGAGTGCAGGTAAACATGGAGGACAGAACAGGGCATCAGGCCCTCTGGAGCTGGATTTCCAGGTAGCATGGTCTTAACTCCACCATCTCTCCAACCTCATTTACATTTATTTGTGATATCTCTTTATCACTTCTGAAAGAATATGTTATTCCATTACTTGTCATATGACCTACCTGGTCTTTGACTTTGTCCTATGACTCTATACCCTTTTCTTGACTTTGTACTAACAGAATTGCCTTTTTCAGTATAATACCATAATTCTTTCTGCATCTTTCTTGCCTGACCAGTGTTAGCTTAAATTAGGCACATATTCATTCTCTTCAAAGAAAGAGCTGAGTCAGCTTTATTCCTTTCCATTTCCTTAACAGTTGTGGGAGAAAAGCCCTTAAAATTAATGCAGGAAAATGTAGATTCTATTATGCGTTATGTAAAACAGCCCAACCTGCTTTAACAATAAGACTTACTGATTTCCATGACTTGAATTCCCTGACTTAGACAGGGAATAGAGCTATCTAATCATACACTTGAATCAGTTCTGCTTCCTTCTATCTGCTCCACCTTTCATGGTGACAGACTATTTTCCTTGTAATTTTAGAATGCTTTGTAATATACCTTGGCTCCCTTCATGGTAGGGAGGGTGAGGTAGGATATGAGTGATGGATCCTACTCACAGAGCAAAGCACAACTTTCACAGAATCCCAGCCTACCTTACCTCTGCCATCTGCCTCCTAGGCATGTTTATGAACCATCCACAGACACAGAAAGACCTGTCAGGATTGCCCCCATCTCTACTAACATTGCACATATAAGGATGGTATGGAAACTGGTGGAATCTGAAGGTGTATTTGGAGAAAAGAAATGAATAGTCAGCATCATCCTTGGACCTAGCTTAAAAACAGGTTGTGGGGAGGGGAAGATAGTTCGATGGGTAAAAGGTGGATAAAAAAATCTGAGTTTGGATCCCTAGCAGCCACAAAAGCTGGGCATACATACTTGGGTAGCCCCCCAGCCCTGAGGAGTAGAAAGAGCTGCATCCTGGGGACTAAATCACTGTCTAGCCAGTGCAGTTCAAACAGCAAACTCTAGATTCAGTAGGAGATACTGTTCAAAAAATATGGTAGAACATGATAAAGACACCCAATGTTGATTACTAGTCTTCACATGCACCTATATGGTCACAGCGTACACCCTCACATGCATAGTATGTGTAACACACATGCAAACATCCAAGGGGGAAAACAGGTTATGAAGACTTGGTTATTCTAGTTACTGCATACTTCACCCTTCTTACTTTATGGTCAGAATTGGTAGAATGTATCCTATCCCTATGCCTCCTGTGCCTCCGCACTCATTCACTCATTAGTCTTAATATTGCCTACTGTCTCCCATCCCCACTACATTCCTTGTGATCTGCCCTCTCAGTAGCCACTGAGTTGGTGTCGTTTGTAACGACATTCTCTCCTGCACTGTTATCTGGGCAAACTGGCTCTCTTTGCAGCACAGGAATCAGGCACGATCTCTCCGACCCGGTTAGTATATTCTGTCTCTCATTTGAATCGCACAGATTGACTCAGGGGTAAACCCCGACCTAAGGAAGCAATCAGAGTCCATGCTTGTACTTCATTCAGATTGAAGAACACAGTACACACAGATTCTCCACTTTAGTGCCGTGAACTACAGTTCTATGAACTGGTCATTAAGTCCAAACAGAAATGGAAAAGATACCAAACCAGAGAGTCATAAGGAAATGGAAGCAGAACCTTCATAAACTAGGTGCCTGATGTCTAGGTTGGCACTTGTCTTTTCATTCATTCATTTAATCTTGAATTTTAAGTCATCTTTAGTTTTATTTTTCCTACAAGATATCCCGACATATGTTGATCTCTGAAATTCTTTATTGCCCAGTTGGTGGTCTTTGTGAAATTCTTGTTTTATTATCTCATGGAAGTCTTTAATACCATGACATTTTTGCCTTTGAAGTGCTTCTCTCTTGACTCTGTTTTGTTGTTGTTGTTTTGGTTTGATTTATTTTTGTTGTTGTTGTTGTTGTTGTTGTTGTTGTTTTTTAATTTGAGAACATGTTATAGAAAAATTGTAAAACAAAGGGTAAGATTTATTATACATTATATTTTATATTACCTTTTGTCAAAATTTAGACAAGTGAGACTGGACAAGGAGAGCTAAAGCTGTCTCTGCAGTTAAAAGCCCTTGCTGCTCTTCCAAAGACTTGAGTTTTGGTTCCAGCAACATCTCAGATGTTTCCCAAACCCCTGTAAGTCCAGCTCCAGGGAAGCTGGCCACCTCTCCTAGCTTCAACAGGCACTTGTACACACACATTCTTATATATGTACGTATGTACGTATATATACATACATACATACACACATACATACGGATAAATATTTTTATTTTACTTTTTTATTGTTATTTATTTACATTACATATGGATCCCAGCTTCCCCTCCAACCTCTCAGTCCCTCCCACTCACCACTCCTCCCCCAACACCTCTTTCCCTTCCCAAAAAAGGGGAGGCCTCCGGGGTTGGGGATTTAGCTCAGTGGTAGAGCGCTTACCTAGGAAGCGCAAGGCCCTGGGTTCGGTCCCCAGCTCCGGAAAAAAAAGAACCAAAAAAAAAAGGGGAGGCCTCCTGTGGATATTAACCAGCCTTGGCTTATCAACTTGCAGTAAGATTAGGCACATCTTCTATTGAGGCTAGACAAAGCAGCCAGTTAGGGGAAAAGGATCCAGTGGCAAGCATTGTAGTTAGTGACAGCCCTTGCTCTGCTTCAGGAGTCCCACATGAACACCCAGCTGCACAATCATTACATATATGTGCGGAGGGCCTAGGTCCATCTCATTGGTACTCTCTGGTTGGCAGTTCAGTCTCTGAGCTCCTATGGACCCAGGTTAGTTGACTCTGTAGGTTTTCCTTGTGGTGTCCTTGACCCTCTGGCTCCTTCAATCCATCCTCCCCATGTTCCACAGGATTCCCCACGTCCCACTTACTGTTGGACAGTGTGTCTCTGCGTCGGTTTCCATCAGTTGCTAGGCAAAGCCCCTCTGATGGCATTTATGCTAGGCTCCTGTCGGCAATTATAGTAGAATATCTTTAATGGTGTCAGGAGTGAGCTCCCGCTCATGACTTGAGTCTCAAGCTGGGTCAGTCACTGGTTAGTCCTCCCCTCAAATTCTGCTCCGTCTTTACCCACGCACATTTTGTAGGCAGAACAAATTTGTGAGTCTAAGGTTTTGTGGCTGAGTTGGCGTCCCAATCTCTCCACTGGGAATCTTGCCTGGTTATAGGAGATGGCCAGTTCAGGCTCCATATCCCCCATTGTTGGGAGTCTTAGTACGGTCCCTCTCTTAGAATCCTGCGAGTTTCCATTGTCCGAGGTTTCTAGCTCATCCCAGGAGATGCATTCCTCAATCCAGTTTTCTCTCATCAGTATACTCTCCCTCCACCTCCCTCCATTTCATCCCTCCTACTCCTATCCCCATTCTCTCCCCCTCCCAGCTCCCCCCCCAGCCACTCCAATATCTTATCTATTTCCCAGTCAGTGAGAGATTCAGCTATTCCATCTGGGACCCTCCTTGCTACTTAGCTTCTTAGGGTCTGTGATTTGTAGCATGGTTACCTTGTACATTATGACTAATATCTACTTATACCTGAGTACGTACCATATTTGTCTTTCTAGGTCTGAGTTACCTCACTCAGGTTGATATTTTCTAGTTCCATCCATTTGTCTAAAAAATTTTTGATGTCATTGCTTTTAATGGCTGAGTAATACTCTACTGTGTAATCCTATTATGTTTCATTTATCCATTCTTCAGTTGAGGGACACCTAGGTTGTTCCCAGTTTCTGTCCATTATGAATAAAGCTGCTAAAGACACAGTCAAGCAAGTGTCCTTGGGATATAGTGGGCCTTCTTCTGGGTATATGCACAGGAGTATAGCTGGATCTTGAGGTAGATCTAGTCCCAATTTTCTGAGAAACTGCAACATTGATTTTCAAAGTGGTTGTACAAGTTAGTACTCTCACCAGCAATGGAGGAGTGTTCCCTGTGCTCCCACATCCTTGCCAGCATGAACTGTTGTTTAAATTTTTGATCTTAGCCATTCTGACAGGTATAAGATAGAATCTCAAAGTTGTTTTGGTTTTCTTTTTCCTAATGACTAAGGACGTTGAACATTTCTTGAAGTACGTCTTGACCATTAGAGATTTCTCTGTTGTAAATTCTCTGTCTAGTCTGTACCCAGTTTTTTTATTGGATTATTTGGGTTTTTAGATGTCTAGTTTCTTGAGTTCTTTATATATATTGTACATCAGCCCTCTCTCAGATGAGGATGCGGTAGAAATCTTTTCCCATGCTGTAGACTTCCATTTTGTCCTTTAACGGTGTCCTTTGCCTCACAGAAGCTTTTCAGGTTCATGAGATCACACTTATTAATTGTTGATCTTAGTACCTGAGCTGTTGTGTTCTGCCTAGGAAGTTGTCTCCTATGTTAATGCATTCAAGGTTACTCCCCACTTTCTCTTCTATCAGACTTAGTGCATCCAGTTTTATGTTGAGGTCTCTTATTCACTTGGACCTGACATTTGGTCAGGGTGATAGACATGGGTCTATTTGCACACCTTTCATGCAGACAACCAATTAGACCAGTACCGTTTGTTGAAGATACATTCTTTTTTTCCATTGTATAGTTTTGGCTTCTTTGTCAAAAATCAAGTGTCCATGGGTGTGTGGATTTACTTCTGATTCTGAGAAGACCAGGCTGATTTCATGACAAACTTCAAATTGGCAGTTAAGGACACTAATTGCCTAAAAATTTGGCAAGCCTGAGCAAGTCCAGGAAAGTCAGTTACTAATAGAAAAAAGCCCAGGCGCTGGCCTTCACACCCAGGTAATGGAATGTCAGTAGCCTAGCCTGAAGCAAGGACAACAGGTCAGCAGACTTCCTCAGCTACCTCCTCAGGAACAGTTCCCAGACCTCACCAGCAAGTTTCCAACCCCCACATCCTGGTAATGGAATGTCCATAGAGATGGACCCAACAGATTAACATAGAGGTCACCTACCTGGGAATTCCCTAATACTCTTTAAATCAAGCCAACGAGCTCACTTAGGTGTCTCTCTAGCTTGGTAATAGGGGAACTGCAGCATTTTGGAATAAAACACATATAATTTGAGTCCAGGATGTCATTCTTCAGTGAATCATGGACCCTTACAGCTCTTAGATTCAATTCAATTCCATTGATCAACCTGTCTGTTTTTATGCCAGTACCATGTGATTTTTATTCTTTCTTTAATTTTTATTGGATATTTTATGTATTTACATTTCAAATGTTATCCCTTTTCCCCTCTCCTATGTTCCCTCCCCTCTCCCCCTCCTTCTGTGAAGATGCTCCTACTCCTACCCATCCATTCCTACCTCAACCTTCTGGCATTCCCCTACAACGGGGAATCGAGCCTTTACATGACCAAGGGCTTCTCCCCCTATTGATACCAGACAATGCCATCCTCTGCTACATAAGCAGCTGGAGCCATGGGTCCCTCCATGTGTACTCTTTGGTTGTTGGTTTAGTCCCTGGGAGTTCTGGTGGGGTCTTGTTGGTTGATAGTGTTGTTCTTCCTATGGGGTTGAAAACTCCTTCAGTCCTTTCTCTAACTCCTCCATTGGGGTCCCCATGCTCTAGCTGCAAGCATCTTAATCTGTATCAGTAAGGCTCTGGCAGAGCCTCTCAGGAGACATCCATATCATATTCCTGTCAGCAAGCACTTCTTGGCATCAGCAATAGTAACTGGGTTTGGTGGCTGCATATGGGATGGATCCCCAGGTGGGGCACTCTCTGGATGACCTTTCTTCATTCCCTGCTCCAGTCTTTGTCCCTGTATTTCCTCCTGTGAGCATTTTGTTCTCCCTTCTAAGAAGGACTGAATCATCCACATTTTGGTCTTCCTTCTTCTTGAGCTTCATATGGTCTGTGAATTATTTCTTGGTATTCCAAGCTTTAGGGCTTATTAGTGAGTGCATTCCATGTGTGTTCTTTTGTGGCTGGGTTACCTCACTCAGGATGTTATTTTCCAGTTCCATCCATTTTCCTAAGAATTTCATGTAGTCATTGTTTTTGATAGCGAAGTAATATTCCATTGTGTAGATGTATCACATATTCTGTATCCATTCCTCTGTTGAAAGGCATCTGGGTTCTTTCCAGCTTCTGGCTATTATAAATAAGGTTGCTATGAACATAGTGGAGCATGTGTCCTTGTTATATGTTGGAAGCATCTTTTGGGTGTATGCCCAGGAGTGGTATAGCTGGGTCCTCAGGTAGTACTATGTGGCAGTAAAAATTGAAAAGGAACGCATTTTCTATCAGTTCCCACAAGCCAGATCTGCTTGCTCCAGGTGCTACTTTGCCACACAGTCTGCAAGCCATCCACTCCTGTCTCCCTTTTAGCCACCCTCTCCATGCAGTCCCCTAGGCAGTGGTAACCATACCTGACACTCACAGCCCTGAGAGTTCTCACTCCGAGCGGGCAACAGAACCAGAACCGCATGCTCCAACTGCCTTTCAGCCATTTCTTTCATACACTGTCCCCTTCAGCCTGATAAAATCAAAGTTCCAGAAACTTGTAATTTAGCAATTAGATTTACAGATTAAGTTCTCAATCCACAGTTCATCCACACAATAAATTCACTGCCAACTGATAAAGATATAAACCGCCCACCTAGACAAGATAAAATCGATCTAGTTCACCTAAATCTGAACCATCCTCCATAGACTCCATCTTGATCTAGCCCCTTCCTCTTCCCTCTTGATTTACAAAAACTTTGTCCCCGCCCCCACTTTTCTACTGTCCAATCATGTATCACCTTGACATCAACCAACAGTACTATGTCCAAATTTTTTGAAGAACCACCAGAATGATTTCCAGAGTGGTTGTACCAGTTTGCAATCCCACCAAAAATGGAGGAGTGTTTCTCTTTCTCCATATCCTCACGAGTATTTACTGTCACCTGAGTTTTTGATCTTAGCCATTCTCACTGGTGTGAGGTGGAATCTCAGGGTTGTTTTGATTTGCATTTCCCTGATGACTAAAGATGTTGAACATTTCTTTAGGTGTTTCTCAGCCATTCAATATGCCTCAGCTGAGAATTCTTTGTTTAGCTCTGTAGCACATTTTTTAATAGGATTATTTGATTCTCTGGAGTCTAACTTGAGTCGCTTGTATATATTGTATATTATCCCTCTATTGGATGTAGGATTGGTAAAGACCATTTCCCAATCTGTTAGTTGCCATTTTGTCCTATTAACAGAAGCTTTGCAATTTTATAAGGTCCCATTTGTTGACTCTTGATATTAGAACATAAGCCGCTGTTGTTCTGTTTAGGAAAATTTCCCCTGTGCCTATATGTACGAGGCTCTTTCCCACTTTCTCTTCTATTAGTTTGAGTGTATTTGGTTTTATGTGGAGGTCCTTGATCCACTTGGACTTGAGCTTTGTACAAGGAGATAAGAATGGTTCAATTTGCATTCTTCTACATGCTGACCTGCAGTTCAAACAGCACCATTTGCTGAAAATGCTGTCATTTTTCCATTGGATGGTTTTAGCTCCTTTGTCAAAGATCCAGTGACCATAGGTGTGTGGGTTCATTTCTGGGTCTTCAATTCTATTCCACTAGTCTACCTGCCTGTCTGTGTACCAATACCATGCAGTTTTTGTTGTTGTTGTTGTTGTTGTTGTTGTTTTGTTTTGTTTTTTTTAATCACGATTGCTCTGTAGTACTGCTTGAAGTCAGGGATGGTGATTCCCCCAGAAGTTCTTCTATTGTTGAGAATAGTTTTGGCTATCCTGGGTTTTTTGTTACTTGAAATGAATTTGCAAATTGCTCTTTCTAATTCTACGAAGAATTGAGTTGGAATTTTGATGGGGATTGCATTGAATCTGTAGATTGCTTTTGGCAAAATGGCCATTTTTACTATATTAATCCTGCCAATCCATGAGCATGGGAGATCTTTCCATCTTCTGAGATCTTCTTTGATTTCTTTCATCAAAGACTTGAAGTTCTTATCATACAGATCTTTCACTTGCTTGGTTAAAGTCACACCAAGGTACTTTATATTATTTGGGACTATTGTGAAGGGTGTCATTTCCCTGATTTCTTTCTCGGCTTGTTTCTCTTTTGTGTAGAGGAAGGCTACTGATTTGTTTGAGCTAATTTTATACTCAGTCATTTTGCTGAAATTGTTTATCAGCTTTATGAATTCTCTAGTAGAACATTTGGGGTCACTTAAGTACAGTGTCATATCATCTGCAAATAGTTATATTTTGACTTCTTCCTTTCCAATTTGTATCTCTTTGGCCTCTTTTTGTTGTTTAATTGCTCTGGCTAGGACTTCAAGTACTATATTGAATAGGGAAGGAGAGAATGGGCAGCCTTGTCTAATCCCTGATTTTAATGGGATTGCTTCAAGTTTCTCTCCATTTAGTTTGATGGTGGCTACTGGTTTGCTGTATATTGCTTTTGCTATGTGTAAGTATCGGCCTTGAATTCCTGATTCAAGACTTTTATCATGAAGGAGTGTTGAATTTGTCAAATCATTTCTCAGCATCTAATGATATGATCATGTGGGTTTTTTCCCTTGAGTTTGTTTATACAATGGATTATGTTGATGGTTATTGAACCATCCCTGCATCCCTGGGATGAAGCCTATTTGATCACGGTGCATGATTGTTTTGATGTGTTCTTGGATTCGATTTGTGAGAATTATATTAAATATTTTTGCATTAATATTCTGAGGGAAATTGGTCTGAAGTTCTCTTTTTTGCTGGGTCTTTGTTTGGTTTAGATATTAGTGTAATTGTGGCTTCATAAAGGAATTAGGTAGTGCTCCGTCTCTGGAATAGTTTGGACAGTATTGGTATGAGGTCTTCTATGAAGGTCTGATAGAATTCAGTACTAAACCCATCTAGTCCTGGTTTTTTTTTTTTTTTTCGGGTTGGGAGACTTTTAATGACTGCTTTTATTTTTTTAGGGGTTATGAGATCCTGATTTAACTTTGGTACCTGGTATCTGTCTAGAAAATCGTCAATTTCCTCCAGATTTTCCAGTTTTGCTGAATATAGGCTTTTGTAGTAGGATCTGATGATTTTTTAATTTCTTCAGATTCTGTTGTTATGTCTCCCTTTTCATTTCTGATTTTGTTAATTTGCACACACTCTCTGTGACCTCTGGTTAGTCTGACTAAGGGTTTATCTATCTTGTTGATTTTCTCAAAGAACCAGCTCCTGGTTTTGTTGATTCTTTGTATAGTTCTTTGTGTTTCTATGTTGTTGATTTCAGCCCTGAGTTTGATTTCCTGCTTTCTACTCCTCCTGGGTGTATTTGCTTCTTTTTGTTCTAGAGCTTTTAGGTGTGCTGTCAAGCTGCTGACATATGCTCTCTCCTGTTTCTTTCTGCAGGCACTCAGAGCTATGAGTTTTCCTCTTAGCACAGCTTTCATTGTGTATGTTGTGCCTTCATTTTCACTAAATCCTAAAAAGTCTTTAATTTCTTTCTTTATTTCTACCTTGACCAAGTTATCGTTGAGTAGAGAGTCGATCAACCTCCATGTGTATGTGGACTTTCAGTCGTCGTTGTTATTGAAGACCAGTCTTAGTCTGTGGTGATCTGATAGGATGCATGGGGTTATTTCAATCTTCTTGTGTCTGCTGAGGACTGTTTTGTGACCAATTATATGGTCAATTTTGGAAAAGGTACCATGAGGTGTTGAGAAGAAGGTATATTCTTTTATTTTAGGATGAAATGTTCTATAAATATCTGTTAAATCTATTTGGTTTATAACTATGTTACTTTCTCTATGACTCTGTTTAGTTTCTGTTTCCACATCCGTCCATTGATGGAAGTGGTGTATTGATAAGTCTCCTACTATTACTGTGTGTGGTGCAATGTATGCTTTGATCTTTAGTAAAGTTTCTTTTATGAATGTGGGTGTCCTTGTTTGGAGCATAGATATTCAGAATTGAGAGTTTATCTTAGTGTATTTTTCCTTTGATATTTTTATTGACTTTTGGTTGAAAGTCTATATTAGAATGGCTACTCCAGCTTATTTCTTGGGACCATTTGCTTGAAACATTTTTTGCTAGCCTTTTACTCTTAGGTAGTGTCTGCCTTTGTCACTGAGGTACATTTCTTGTATGCAGCAAAATGCTAGGTCCTGTTTATATATCCAGTCTGTTAGTTTATGTCTCTTTTTTAAATTTCTTATTTTATTAGATTTATTTCTTTACTTACATTTCAAATGTTATTCCCCTTCCCAGTTTCCTGTCCGTAAGCTCTCATTCCCCTCCCCTCCACCTCCCCCATACATTTATTCACCCCATACATACATCCCCCTTACTGCCCCCACCATATTCCCCCGAACTGGGAGTCCAACCTTGGCAGGACCAAGAGCTTCCCTTTCCACTGGTGCCCCAACAAGGCTATTCTCTGCTACATATGCAGTTGGAGCCCTGGGTCAGTCCATGTATAGTCTTTGGGTAGTGGTTTAGTCCCTGGAAGCTCTGGTTGTTTGGCATTGTTGTTCTTATGGGGTTGCAAGCTCCTTCAACTCTTTCAATCCTTCCTCTAATTTCCCCCCAAGGATGTCTCAGTTCAGAGGTTTGCTGCTAGCATTGACCTCTGTATTGGACATGCTCCTGAACATGACTTGTAAACACAGTTTTCCGATGGGTCAGTGTCTGATAGCAGGTACTTCCTATTAGTTTGGCCTGAGAGCTTGGAAATACCTTATCTACATATTCGGGGACATGGTGTGTCTGCTATTGATCTGCCTTGGACTTATGACCTGTGGTCACATCCTCACCTGTGGAGGAGGGGCTTAGGGTATTGAGACTGATTTGTCTCAAACCTCTCTACAAGGGGCTGTGGGGCCTGCAGCTACATGAGAAGGCCCTGATCTCCTGGGAGATTGGGAATGTGCCTGCCATCCCTAAGGGTCCGCTGAGGACTCGACCTATCTCAACCAGGAATCAGGGTACCTTTCACAGCCCGCTGCCTTACAATTCCCCTGTTTACTTTTTTTAAATTGTGAGGTGTCATTTGTAGTGAAAATTTTGGGTGATATTGAAGTATCAAAAGAAAACGCTAAATAGATCAGAGGGGTAATGCAACTAAGTTAGAGTGGTAATGAGGGATCAGGGTGGGGGTTGGGAGGACAAGGAATCATTGAACCAAGTAATTGTTTCATGGGTTTGAGGGTATTATCAACATTAGATTAATCTAGCTAGACATGTTTTCCTTACTATAATTGCAACTTCCCCAAGTTCAGTAGCCATTTGGCTTTGGTAAGAGAGTTCATCTGTAGCTGGAAGGTCCCAAGTCTGTCCTTTCTGGGTCTCATCTGCCATCTGTGGATCTCAGCGTGTGTCTCTGGAGTCCAGATGAGGTGTCTGGAGGAAGGAAGCTTTATTGTCCCAGGCAGGTCTGAGGAGATGACGCTCAGTCTCTGCTGATTCTGTGGTAACAGCACTGTAGAGAAGCTATAGGGTAATCACAATAGAGGAGCAGAGCCCCAGCAGGGGGATGTCTGCACAAGATGGTTGGCATGTGTTAAGCCTATGTTAGTTTGCTAGGGAGCACATCATAGTCTGCGTTATGATCCTTTTCCGCAGTATCTGTTGATGTAGTTGTGTCGCTGTTTGAGCCCCATGTGGTGGGCACCAGTTGTGGGGCTGCATGCTGGGGACTCCCCATGGAGATCTCTGGTTCAGTTAGGTGCTCAGGTTTAGGTGAGGGGGAGAGAACTCAGGCAGGGAGGGGGAACAGCTTTTGCTGCTTCAGCTGCTGGTTCTGCTCCTTTCTACTGATGCCACTTCAGTTGTTCAGGCCAGGTTGAACCAGCAGAAGACTGACTAGCTGGCGAGGGGTGCAAGGGAGCTTCTGGTAGCAATTTTGAGAGAGCAGATTTCTTCCCCAAGTGGCAGTGTTACAGCTCTTATGACAGAAGCTCTCAGACGATGGAATAATTTCTGCACACCAGTCTATGTCTTTTTATTGAGGAATTGAGTCCATTGATGTTAAAAGATATTAAGGAATAGTGATTATTTCCTGTTATTTTTGTTGTTAGAGGTGGAATTATGTTTGTGTGGCTATCTTCTTTTAGGTTTGTTGCAAGATTATGCTCTTGCTTTTTCTAGGGTGTAGTTTCCCTCCTTGTGTTGGAGTTTTCCATCTATTATCCTTCGTAGGGCTGTGTTTGTAGAAAGATATTGTGTAAATTTGGTTTTGTCATGGAATATCTTGGTTTTTCCATCTATGGTAGTTGAGAGTTTTGCTGGATATAGTAGCCTGGACTGGCATTTGTGTTCTCTTAGGGTCTGTATGACATCTGTCCAGGATCTTCTGGCTTTCATAGTCTCTGGTGAGAAGTCTGGTGTAATTCTTATAGGTCTGCTATCTTTGCTACTTGACCTTTTTCCCTTACTGCTTTTAATATTTTTTGTTTTGTGTATTTGGTGTTTTGACTATTGTGTGACTATTGAGGAATTTCTTTGCCAATCTGTTTGGAGTTCTGTAGGTTTCTTGTCTGTTCATGGGCTTCTCTTTCTTTAGGTTAGGGAAGTTTTCTTCTATAATTTTGTTGAAGATATTTACTGGCCCTTTAAGTTGTGAGCCTTCCCTCTCTTCTATACCTGTTATTTTTAGGTTTTGTCTTCTCATTGTGTCCTGGATTTTGTGGGTGTTTCGGGTTAGGAGATTTTTGCTTTTTGCAATTTTTTTTAACTATCGTGTCAATGTTTTCTATGGAATCTTCTGCCCCTGAGACTCTCTCTTCAATCTCTTGTATTCTGTTGGTGATGCTTATGTCTATGACTTCTGATCTCTTTCCTAGGTTTTCTATATCCAGGGTTGTCTCCCTTTGTGTTTTCTTTATTGTTTTTATTTCCATTTTTTTCTGAACTCCAGTTTTATTCTTTTGCACTAAAAATATCTTAATCCAATACTGTATTTTCTTCACTATTGTATATCTTTTTTGTTATATATTTTTTATTGGATATAGTTCTTTCTTTACATTTCAAATGTTATTCCTTTTCCCAGTTTCCTGTCCATAGCCCCCTCTCTTCCCCCTCCCCCATAAGGGTGTTACCCCCCATCCACCCCACCCTTACCACCCCCCTGACATTCCCTTGCACTGGTGGTCCAACCTTGGTGGGACCAAGAGCTTCCCCTTCCACTGGTGCCCCAACAAGGCTATTCTCTGCTACATATGCAGTTGGAGCCCTGGGTCAATCCAGGTATACTCTTTGGGTAGTGGTTTAGTCCCTGGAAGCTCTGGTTGTTTGGCATTATTGTTCTTAAGGGGTTGCAAGCCCCTTCAGCTCTTTCAGTCCGTCCTCTAATTCCCCCAAAGGGGGTCCTGTTCTCAGTTCAGTGGTTTGCTGCTAACACTGACCTCTGTATTGGACATGCTCTGGTTGTGTCTCTCAGGAGAGATCTATATCCAGTCCCTTTCAGCATGCACTTTTTAGCTTCATCAATCTTATTTAGTTTTGGTGGCTGTGTGTGTGTGTGTGTGTGTGTGTGTGTGTGTGTGTGTGTGTATACATACACATATATATATACATACATACATATACATACACATATATATATGTGTATATATATATATATGTCACATGTTGGGCAGACTCTGAATGGCCGTTCCTTCAGTCTCTGCTATAAACTTTGCCTGCATATCCCCTCCTATGGATATTTTTGTTCCCCCTTTTAAGAAGGAGTGAAAGCATCCACATTTTGGTCATCCTTCTTCTTGAGCTTCCTGTGGTCTGTGGATTGCATTTTGGGTAATTCAAGCTTTTGGGCTAATATCCAATTATCAATGAGTGCATACCATGTGTGTTTTTCTGTGACTGGGTTACCTCACTCAGGATGATATTTTCCAGCTCATTCCATTTGCCTATGAATTTCATGAAGTCATTGTTTTTGATAGCTGAGTAGTACTCCATTGTGTAAATGTACCGCATTTTTAAAATCCATTCCTCTGTAGAAGGGCATCTGGGATCTTTCCAGCTTCTGGTTATTATAAATAAGGCTGCTGTGAACGTAGTGGAGCATATCTATTTGTTGTATGTCTATTTCCATTTTTAGATACTGGATGGTTTTGTTCAATTCCTTCACCTGTTTGGTTGTGTTTTCCTGTAATTCTTTAAGGGGTTTTTGTATTTCCTCTTTAAGGGTTTCTACTTGTTTACCTGTGTTGTCCTGTATTTCTTTAAGGGAGTTATTTATATCCTTATTAAAGTCCTCTATTATCATCATGAGATGTGATTTTAAATCCAAATCTTCCTTTTCCAGTGTGTTGGGATCTCCAGTATTTGCTGTGGTAGAAGAACTGGGTTCTGATGATGCCAAGTATTCTTGGTTTCTGTTAGGTTCTTTTTTTTTTTTTTTTTTTTCGGAGCTGGAGACCGAACCCAGGGCTCTACCACTGAGCTAAATCCCCAACCCCTTTTCTGTTAGGTTCTTGTGCTTGCCTCTCGCCATCTGGTTATTTCTGATGTTAGTTGGTCTTGTTGTCTCTGACTGGAGCTTGTCTTTCCTATAGGCCTGTGAGCTTGTGATCTTTGGAGTGAGAGTATTCCTGGCAAACTCGCTGTCTGTTGGCAGGTTTTCAGTCATAGAGCTGTGGGACAGACCCTGCTCTGGGCACAGATGGAGATCAGAAGGGTCCTGTCCTAGGCTGCCCTGTGGCTCCGCACCCCATACGCTCCCAGGATGTCTCTCCTTGGACAATTAATAGGGAGAAGGTGAGGGTCTCACCTGTGGGCTGTGGGCTTAGGAGGGAGAGAGCTCCTGGCAGAGCAGTTCTCTGCAGGCAGGTTTTGTGTCTAAGGGCTATGGAATAGTCCTGGCTTTGGGTGCAGATGGAGACCAGAAGGGCGATTTGTTCTTTTTTTATAATGTCCCATATTTCCTGGATGTTTTGGGCCAGAAACTTTTTAGATTTAACATTTTCGATCGATGTATCTATTTCTTCTATCATTGTTTATGCCTGAGATGCTCTCTTCTATCCCCTGTGTTGGTGATGCTTGCGTCTGTAGTTCCTGTTCTCTTCTCTAGGTTTTCCATCTCCAGGATTGCCTGTTTGTGTTTTCTTTATTGCTTCCATTTCCACAGTCAGATCTTAAACAGTTTTATTCACTTCCTTCACCTTTTTAATTGCATTTTTTGTATTTCTTTAAGGAATTTATTCATTTCCTCTTTAAAGGCCTCTATCATTATCTCATAAGACAGGATTTAAGGTTTTTTCTTGTGCTTCAACTATGTTAGGATACGCAGGGTAGTAGGCTATCTGGACTCTGGTAGTACCAGATCATCATGGCTCTTGTTGACTGTGTTCTTAGCATGACCTTCAGCCAACTGGTTGTCTCTCCTGCAGGCAGGCCTCTGAGAGGCAGAGCTTTGGGCCAGAAAATGGAGGGCAAGGGACAAGGTGCAGTTTACCACTACTGGCTGTGCCCTGGGGGACCTAGCAAGCAGGAAATTGGGGGTAGGAGTCTCGCCTGGTTGTATGTGGTGCCCACAGGTCCCAGGGAATGCAGGCAGATCTGTGAGCTTGAAAACAGATTAAGGGACCAAGTGCAGTTTACTGCTTTTAGGTGTGCCTAAAAGGAACCTAGCAGGCAAGGGCTTGGGGCATATATATATATATATATATATGTATATATGTATATATATGTCAGGAAGATATTACATTTTGTCATAGATCAGTTGAGCATTAAAAATTACAGCTGGTCCCTCTGATCTCTAGAAAACGGCATATGACCTGAGCTCATTGGTTTAATATCTTTCTGGCCACCTGATCTTGAGATAAACTGAATTTAACAAATAGCTAAGCTGGAAATTTTCACCTTCTTTTTTTCTGCTACCTCAGATTTATTTTCTATTCAGTGGAACCATTTTTTCCCTTTAAAACTCACCCCAGCTCTCTATTCTCCATGATGTGTGGTTCTGTACGTCTTTCAACCACTCAGAAGAGATTCGTGCTTGTACTGTTTGCCAAGTGTCTTCCCTGTTTGCTTCTTTCCTTAAATCTGCTAGAGCTCACCATTGGATCTTTTCACCCTTTGATCTTGGTACTTCTAGCAGACATCTTCACCCACATGTTACCTATTCCAACCTCCCTAAACCACTACTCAAAAGGCATCATCCCAAAATAATGTCCAACCCCTGGTTCCACAATGTCTTTACAAGGTCTTCCTTGTAGATTTTACAACTCAGTAAGTCAAGCCTCGTTCCTAATTCCTAATGTCCTTCCACCATGACCTGCTTTCACAGCTTTATGGGCTGTCTATGGTGAAGTATAGAAGTAGCAATTTCAGCCTATCACGATTCATCATCAAAGCCATCAGAAAACCTGCCCTACTGTTTTATAGATGCCATATTTGGCAATAAGACGACATGGTTATTAACTATTCAAAATGTTTTACATTTAAAATTGCAATCAAGTGAAATTTTAACTAAACATCCACAAACCATAAAAGATGGAGGGACAAAAAACTGCATGTATATACTTAATTACCAGGCCTATGCTATTTTCTCTCACAGTACTCATTTTGGGCCGATGGATATATCATAAAATTAAGAGAGAATTGCCGGCAGCAGCTCTCTGCTCCCAGACCCGGTGAGAGAGAGACCCAACCGCCTGGTCAGGTGGGCACTCCTGAGGCTGCAGAGCGGAAGAGACCACCAACACTGCTCACCCCTGCCCACATCCCTGGCTCAAGAGGAAACTGTATAAGGCCTCTGGGCTCCCGTGGGGGAGGGCCCAGGAGCAGCAGGACACCTGCCAGAGACACCGCCAGACCCTGAAGGAAACAGACCGGATAAACAGTTCTCTGCACCCAAATCCCGTGGGAGGGAGAGCTAAACCTTCAGAGAGGCAGACAAGCCTGGGAAACCAGAAGAGACTGCTCCCTGCACACACATCTCGGACGCCAGAGGAAAAAGCCAAAGACCATCTGGAACCCTGGTGCACTGAAGCTCCCGGAAGGGGCGGCACAGGTCTTCCTGGTTGCTGCCGCTGCAGAGAGCCCCTGGGCAGCACCCCACGAGCGAACCTGAGCCTCGGGACCACAGGTAAGACCAAATTTTCTGCTGCAAGAAAGCTGCCTGGTGAACTCAAGACACAGGCCCACAGGAACAGCTGAAGACCTGTAGAGAGGAAAAACTGCACGCCCGAAAGCAGAACACTCTGTCCCCATAACTGACTGAAAGAGAGGAAAACAGGTCTACAGCACTCCTGACACACAGGCTTATAGGACAGTCTAGCCACTGTCAGAAATAGCAGAACAAAGTAACACTAGAGATAATCTGATGGCGAGAGGCAAGGGCAGGAACCCAAGCAACAGAAACCAAGACTACATGCCATCATCGGAGCCCAATTCTCCCACCAAAACAAACATGGAATATCCAAACACACCAGAAAAGCAAGATCTAGTTTCAAAATCATATTTGATCATGATGCTGGAGGACTTCAAGAAAGACATGAACACACTTAGGGAAGCACAGGAAAACATTAATAAACAAGTAAAAGCCTACAGAGAGGAATCGCAAAAATCCCTGAAAGAATTCCAGGAAAACACAATCAAACAGTTGAAGAAATTAAAAATGGAAATAGAAGCAATCAAGAAAGAACACATGGAAACAACCCTGGATATAGAAAACCAAAAGAAGAGACAAGGAGCTGTAGATACAAGCTTCACCAACAGAATACAAGAGATGGAAGAGAGAATCTCAGGAGCAGAAGATTCCATAGAAATCATTGACTCAACTGTCAAAGATAATGTAAAGCGGAAAAAGCTACTGGTCCAAAACATACAGGAAATCCAGGACTCAATGAGAAGATCAAACCTAAGGATAATAGGTATAGAAGAGAGTGAAGACTCCCAGCTCAAAGGACCAGTAAATATCTTCAACAAAATCATAGAAGAAAACTTCCCTAACCTAAAAAAAGAGATACCCATAGACATACAAGAAGCCTACAGAACTCCAAACAGATTGGACCAGAAAAGAAACACCTCCCGTCACATAATTGTCAAAACACCAAACGCACAAAATAAAGAAAGAATATTAAAAGCAGTAAGGGAAAAAGGTCAAGTAACATATAAAGGGAGACCTATCAGAATCACACCAGACTTCTCGCCAGAAACTATGAAGGCCAGAAGATCCTGGACTGATGTTATACAGACCCTAAGAGAACACAAATGCCAGCCCAGGTTACTGTATCCAGCAAAACTCTCAATTAACATTGATGGAGAAACCAAGATATTCCATGACAAAACCAAATTTACACAATATCTTTCTACAAATCCAGCACTACAAAGGATAATAAATGGTAAAGCCCAACATAAGGAGGCAAGCTATACCCTAGAAGAAGCAAGAAACTAATCGTCTTGGCAACAAAACAAAGAGAATGAAAGCACACAAACATAACCTCACATCCAAATATGATTATAACGGGAAGCAATAATCACTATTCCTTAATATCTCTCAATATCAATGGCCTCAACTCCCCAATAAAAAGACATAGATTAACAAACTGGATACGCAACGAGGACCCTGCATTCTGCTGCCTACAGGAAACACACCTCAGAGACAAAGACAGACACTACCTCAGAGTGAAAGGCTGGAAAACAACTTTCCAAGCAAATGGTCAGAAGAAGCAAGCTGGAGTAGCCATTCTAATATCAAATAAAATCAATTTCCAACTAAAAGTCATCAAAAAAGATAAGGAAGGACACTTCATATTCATCAAAGGAAAAATCAACCAAGATGAACTCTCAATCCTAAATATCTATGCCCCAAATACAAGGGCACCTACATACGTAAAAGAAACCTTACTAAAGCTCAAAACACACATTGCACCTCACACAGTAATAGTGGGAGATTTCAACACCCCACTCTCATCAATGGACAGATCATGGAAACAGAAGTTAAACAGTGATGTCGACAGACTAAGAGAAGTCATGAGCCAAATGGACTTAACGGATATTTATAGAACATTCTATCCTAAAGCAAAAGGATATACCTTCTTCTCAGCTCCTCATGGTACTTTCTCCAAAATTGACCATATAATTGGTCAAAAAACGGGCCTCAACAGGTACAGAAAGATAGAAATAATCCCATGCGTGCTATCGGACCACCACGGCCTAAAACTGGTCTTCAATAACAATAAGGGAAGAATGCCCACATATACGTGGAAATTGAACAATGCTCTACTCAATGATAACCTGGTCAAGGAAGAAATAAAGAAAGAAATTAAAAACTTTTTAGAACTTAATGAAAATGAAGATACAACATACTCAAACTTATGGGACACAATGAAAGCTGTGCTAAGAGGAAAACTCATAGCGCTGAGTGCCTGCAGAAAGAAACAGGAAAGAGCATATGTCAGCAGCTTGACAGCACACCTAAAAGCTCTAGAACAAAAAGAAGCAAATACACCCAGGAGGAGTAGAAGGCAGGAAATAATCAAACTCAGAGCTGAAATCAACCAAGTAGAAACAAAAAGGACCATAGAAAGAATCAACAGAACCAAAAGTTGGTTCTTTGAGAAAATCAACAAGATAGATAAACCCTTAGCCAGACTAACGAGAGGACACAGAGAGTGTGTCCAAATTAACAAAATCAGAAATGAAAAGGGAGACATAACTACAGATTCGGAGGAAATTCAAAAAATCATCAGATCTTACTATAAAAACCTATATTCAACAAAATTTGAAAATCTTCAGGAAATGGACAATTTCCTAGACAGATACCAGGTATCGAGGTTAAATCAGGAACAGATAAACCAGTTAAACAACCCCATAACTCCTAAGGAAATAGAAGCAGTCATTAAAGGTCTCCCAACCAAAAAGAGCCCAGGTCCAGACGGGTTTAGTGCAGAATTCTATCAAACCTTCATAGAAGACCTCATACCAATATTATCCAAACTATTCCACAAAATTGAAACAGATGGAGCCCTACCGAATTCCTTCTATGAAGCCACAATTACTCTTATACCTAAACCACACAAAGACACAACAAAGAAAGAGAACTTCAGACCAATTTCCCTTATGAATATCGACGCAAAAATACTCAATAAAATTCTGGCAAACCGAATTCAAGAGCACATCAAAACAATCATCCACCATGATCAAGTAGGCTTCATCCCAGGCATGCAGGGATGGTTTAATATACGGAAAACCATCAACGTGATCCATTATATAAACAAACTGAAAGAACAGAACCACATGATCATTTCATTAGATGCTGAGAAAGCATTTGACAAAATTCAACACCCCTTCATGATAAAAGTCCTGGAAAGAATAGGAATTCAAGGCCCATACCTAAACATAGTAAAAGCCATATACAGCAAACCAGTTGCTAACATTAAACTAAATGGAGAGAAACTTGAAGCAATCCCACTAAAATCAGGGACTAGACAAGGCTGCCCACTCTCTCCCTACTTATTCAATATAGTTCTTGAAGTTCTAGCCAGAGCAATCAGACAACAAAAGGAGATCAAAGGGATACAGATCGGAAAAGAAGAGGTCAAAATATCACTATTTGCAGATGACATGATAGTATATTTAAGTGATCCCAAAAGTTCCACCAGAGAACTACTAAAGCTGATAAACAACTTCAGCAAAGTGGCTGGGTATAAAATTAACTCAAATAAATCAGTAGCCTTCCTCTACACAAAAGAGAAACAAGCCGAGAAAGAAATTAGGGAAACGACACCCTTCATAATAGACCCAAATAATATAAAGTACCTCGGTGTGACTTTAACCAAGCAAGTAAAAGATCTGTACAATAAGAACTTCAAGACACTGAGGAAAGAAATTGAAGAAGACCTCAGAAGATGGAAAGATCTCCCATGCTCATGGATTGGCAGGATTAATATAGTAAAAATGGCCATTTTACCAAAAGCAATCTACAGATTCAATGCAATCCCCATCAAAATACCAATCCAATTCTTCAAAGAGTTAGACAGAACAATTTGCAAATTCATCTGGAATAACAAAAAACCCAGGATAGCTAAAGCTATCCTCAACAATAAAAGGACTTCAGGGGGAATCACTATCCCTGAACTCAAGCAGTATTACAGAGCAATAGTGATAAAAACTGCATGGTATTGGTACAGAGACAGACAGATAGACCAATGGAATAGAATTGAAGACCCAGAAATGAACCCACACACCTATGGTCACTTGATTTTTGACAAAGGAGCCAAAACCATCCAATGGAAAAAAGATAGCATTTTCAGCAAATGGTGCTGGTTCAACTGGAGGGCAACATGTAGAAGAATGCAGATCGATCCATGCTTATCACCCTGTACAAAGCTTAAGTCCAAGTGGATCAAGGACCTCCACATCAAACCAGACACACTCAAACTAATAGAAGAAAAACTAGGGAAGCATCTGGAACACATGGGCACTGGAAAAAATTTCCTGAACAAAACACCAATGGCTCATGCTCTAAGATCAAGAATCGACAAATGGGATCTCATAAAACTGCAAAGCTTCTGTAAGGCAAAGGACACTGTGGTTAGGACAAAACGGCAACCAACAGATTGGGAAAAGATCTTTACCAATCCTACAACAGATAGAGGCCTTATATCCAAAATATACAAAGAACTCAAGAAGTTAGACCGCAGGGAAACAAATAACCCTATTAAAAAATGGGGTTCAGAGCTAAACAAAGAATTCACAGCTGAGGAATGCCGAATGGCTGAGAAACACCTAAAGAAATGTTCAACATCTTTAGTCATAAGGGAAATGCAAATCAAAACAACCCTGAGATTTCACCTCACACCAGTGCGATTGGCTAAGATCAAAAACTCAGTTGACAGCAGATGCTGGCGAGGATGTGGAGAAAGAGGAATACTCCTCCATTGTTGGTGGGATTGCAGACTGGTAAAACCATTCTGGAAATCAGTCTGGAGGTTCCTCAGAAAATTGGACATTGAACTGCCTGAGGATCCAGCTATACCTCTCTTGGGCATATAGCCAAAAGATGCCTCAACATATAAAAGAGACACGTGCTCCACTATGTTCATCGCAGCCTTATTTATAATAGCCAGAAAATGGAAAGAACCCAGATGCCCTTCAACAGAGGAATGGATACAGAAAATGTGGTACATCTACACAATGGAATATTACTCAGCTATCAAAAACAACGAGTTTATGAAATTCGTAGGCAAATGGTTGGAACTGGAAAATATCATCCTGAGTGAGCTAACCCAATCACAGAAAGACATACATGGTATGCACTCATTGATAAGTGGCTATTAGCCCAAATGCTTGAATTACCCTAGATCCCTAGAACAAACGAAACTCAAGACGGATGATCAAAATGTGAATGCTTCACTCCTTCTTTAAATGAGGAAAAAGAATACCCTTGGCAGGGACGGGAGAGGCAAAGATTAAAACAGAGACTGAAGGAACACCCATTCAGAGCCTGCCCCACATGTGGCCCATACATATACAGCCACCCAATTAGACAAGATGGATGAAGCAAAGAAGTGCAGACCGACAGGAGCCGGATGTAGATCGCTCCTGAGAGACACAGCCAGAATACAGCAAATACAGAGGCGAATGCCAGCAGCAAACCACTGAACTGAGAATAGGTCCCCTATTGAAGGAATCAGAGAAAGAACTGGAAGAGCTTGAAGGGGCTCGAGACCCCAAAAGTACAACAATGCCAAGCAACCAGAGCTTCCAGGGACTAAGCCACTACCTAAAGAGTATACATGGACTGACCCTGGACTCTGACCCCATAGGTAGCAATGAATATCCTAGTAAGAGCACCAGTGGAAGGGGAAGCCCTGGGTCCTGCTAAGACTGAACCCCCAGTGAACTAGTCTATGGGGGGAGGGCGGCAATGGGGGGAGGGTTGGGAGGGGAACACCTATAAGGAAGGGGAGGGGGGAGGGGGATGTTTGCCCGGAAACCGGGAAAGGGAATAACACTCGAAATGTATATAAGAAATACTCAAGTTAATAAAAAAAAAATAAATAAATAAAAAAAAAGAAAGAAAAAAAACTAAACTGTAGCATAGCTGCAAGCTGAACAAAGTGAAAATATTTATAGCTTGGGTGATTATTTAGTAATGCTCAACTTTTTATTGAGAACCAATGTACCTATGGATATTTTTATTTTATGGTTTAGAATTCTACAGTTACTGTCATTTTTTTTTTACTGCCCATATTGTCCCAGATTTTGGCAGGGAGTAACCCTTTGTCTTGTTTTTTATGTCCTTCCATAGCATTGAGTACAACCTTACTTTTTGGGCACCTGTTTTCTTTCTTTGAAAAACTATTCTGAAACTCTGAACTGTTGTGTCAGCACCATTTTTAATGAACAAGAAGCATCATGACCTTTCTTTAGTTCAATACAAACAGAGCAAAAGAGACACAAGCCATGTCTTCTAACATTATGGTTGGTCTCAACTACAAAGTTGAGTAAAACAGCTACTTGCAGAAAAAAAAAAAAAAAAGAGAGAATTGCCTACATTCCTCCAGAGAGAACTTACTAGAGATAACTGTTTACCCTGTGTTTGAATTTGAAAATGGTAGGGGTGTGCAAACCCAAGGATTATAATATAAGTGATCAAATAAAAATCCAGGTAAACGTTTTAAACAGTTATTTCCCTGGTGAAGATATAAATGTAAAACTCACAAAAAGATGTTCAGCAGCATCAGTCATTGCAGAAACATGAATCGTGTCTTTAATGGGACATGCCATGTCCCTATTAAAATGACTGAAACGACTTTAAAAACTGTCCCTATTATCAGTCAGTGAGGGAAAGAGGACAGTACGAGTCTCAAATGTTAGAGAGGTACAGATACTTTGGAAAGACAGAAGTTTCTTAAAACGGTAAACATACACCTATCCTATGACCTTGCCATTGAATGTGTTACTTCAGAGGAAATGTATCTCTACGAAATGACTTAGAATCACCTGTAGAGGACTTTCTTTTAGTAGTCAACAACTGAAAACATTCTAAATGCCTATCAACATAGTACTAAGTCAGTGGATTGTAATATGTCTGAAATGTTGACCATTATTTAGCAATACAATAAAATCAGTGACTGATCGGACCAACAACACAGATGCATCTCAAAATAATTCTGAGTGAGCAAAAACGAACATATTCTAAAATCTTATGGAAAAGAGTTTCTTTTTAAATTTTATTTTTATTTCATGTGCATTTGTGTTTTGCCTCCATGTATGTCTGTGTGAGGACATCAGAGCCTCTGGAACTAGAGTTACAGACAATTGTGAACTGCCATGCGGCGGGTTCTCGGAATTGAACCCAGGTTCTCTGGAACAGCAGCCAGTGCTCTTAACCGCTGAGCAAACATTTTTTTCCTCTAAAAATTTATATAAAGTTTATATAAAATTCTCTACTAACAGCGACCAGTGAAGGTTGTGTGAGAAAAAGGGATGACAGGTTGAAGGCCCAAGGAAACATAGTAACTTCTAATGGCTTTGGGTAATCTCGTTGCCATGGTTCTGGTGAGGCTTTAATAGACATACAACTATTTCAACGTGTATTAAGTTTTACACTCTGTGTACGTTTATGTGTGGCAATCAGTACTTCCAGGAAGCTTTTGAAGTCACATGGTACCTCAAATTCCAAGAGTAAGGTTTTGTTTCTTACTACATCTTTGCATTCAGAGCTCAACCCTAACAATCAACATACTTTAAGAGACCTTCTAAAATGTGAAAACGTTCGCGTGTACTCTATGCTGGCCTCAAAACAGACAAGGCCATTCCTCCAGTCTGGGACTAAGAGACAGATACCATCTCTCCTCCCCAATTTTCCCTCTCAGTTCATATGTTCAAGTAAACTCCTACATCCTATTCTTCCAACTCCCACCTAGTAACCACATTCAAAACCACCTTTCAGCCCCCTCCTCCCTAATCCTGCACGCTGAATGTTATTTTTCCTCCTTCCATTAGGGGGCGATAAAGAGATAGGTGAAGGCTGCTGACTCTCTAGCTCAAGCTTAGCTCTTGCCTTAACTTCCCGGCCCACTAGTTCTTCTTCCGGGGAACGCCGGGACTTCTCAGGTTCCGGGAGGAACCATGAGAACTTAGGCTCCCTTGTGCCCGGCGCTGTGGCACCCTGGCGCTAGCTTGCAGCCGCTGCCTGAAAGCTTTGGAGAATCGCCGCTACGAGCCTCTGGTCTGCTTCGGAGGTGACCGCTGCGATGGCGGCTCCTGCGCAGCCCAAGAAAATCGTGGCCCCCACCGTGTCCCAGATCAACGCAGAGTTCGTCACCCAGGTGAGCCCCGGCTTGCCCACTTGTGTAGGGAGGGATGCCGAGCCCCCAAAGCCCAGCGTTGGGATTGTCTTTGATATCTTGTGTACGTGCAAGTTACTAGGTAAACATTGGAAAGGCTACAGTGAAAGAGGCCGCTCCACGTTGGACTACAAAACATGCTTCTGAGTTGTATTAATCTGACAAGAGTCTGTCTACAAGTAGATCGCTCTGTGGCCGTTAATTGTCTGTCATTATGGAACTTTCATTTGGACACAGCAAAGCCACAATTCTGGGCCTTTAGCCTTTCACATCCTTGTTAATTCTTCGGAAATTGTTGAGAGTATAAGTGCGGGAAAATTCAAGCCCTCCCCCTTCTCTCCGATCTCAGCAGATTTGTCAAGGCCTAGAAGCTATTTCCATTCGCTTAGCCCCTGTATGTCTACATGTGTTTGTCTGTATTTCTGGACCTCTCTCGTCCAACGTTGCCCTCCCCGCTAAGACTTCTTGATCTGTCGTATTTCTTCTGTCCTCCTGCAGCCTGCTCTTCAGGTTGCTCCAGAGTGCTCACGGGTGCAAAACTGTTCACATTACCTGTTTTCCTAAAATGTCCCGTAAAACAGTTCTGATTGTCCTTGGGATAATGACTGGAACCTTTGAAAGTGCTGTGATGTGGACTATGCTTTTACCCAAAGTGCTCAATATCTCTCCCATATTCATTCATTCCCCTTCATTCTCTCTCTGTCCGTCTCTGTCTCTGTCTCTCCCCCCTCCCCCACCTTGTACTAATAGCTTTATGCTTTCACGACTCTAGCTGCAGTTACTTGAATATGCCATGGTAACTAAAAAGTGGATCCATTTTAACCTGGCTTCCTTTATTGTCATCCTCTTACACAACATTAGAGAGGCTCTCCCTGACTACTTCTGCTAAATGCAGACAAAAAGATGATTTGGGAAAGAACACGGAAACAATCCAGGCAAGTGCTGATACCTTAAAGTTTGAGGGTAAAGAGAGCTAGAATGGTGGAATGAACTGAGAGGGAAAATGGGGGAGGAGACCTGTCTTTTATTCCCAGCACGTGGGATGTGCAGACAGGAGGAATGGAGTTTAGGGCTAGCCTTGTCTGTTTTGAGGCCAGCATAGGGTACACAGGAATGTTTCGCATTTCAGAAGGTCTCTTAAAGTATGTTGACTGTTAGGGTTGAGCTGTGAATGCAAAGAGCACAGGTACCATCTTCTATGTTTTAGCTCAGTGAGGATGAATAATCAGTGAAATATAATACAGAAATATACTAATATATCGAAGTTATTTACAAGCTGAAAAGACAGAAGCGGTAGCTGTCGGGTAGTGTCACAAAGGCTTTATGGCAGAGTAACACTTCCGACTTGGCTTCATTTGTCCGTTCATCTTTCCGTGGTGTGTTTGTCTAGCTATACACTATTGAAGTGTACCAAACAGTGCAGTTACCTGTTTAAAAAATGTGCTTGCTAGAGTTTGTGTTTTTTTGTTTTTGTTTTAAAGAGATTTTGTTTTGTTTTTTAAAGATCAGTAAGAACTATTCTGTTTTTCAATTTGAATGTTTGATTCTATGTTTGGGGCGGGGCGGTATGTGCTTATAAGAGCGGTTACCTATGGAGGACAGAAGAGTTGTTAGACCCCCAGAACTGCATTTGGAGGGAGTCGTAAGCCACTCAGCGTGGCACTGGGAATGCAGTCAGGGTCTCTGGAAGACCAGGTGCTCATAATGGCTGAGCCACTTCTCCACCCCCAGTCCACGTTCCTTAACAACTCTATAATCCACTTCAATTTCTGGAGAGATTATATATCTGTATTCAAATTTCTAAGTGAAGCTTAACCTGCTCCAATGTAAATCACCGACTTCTATGTTCTTTGTTATAATCAGTCTTTATACTACGGTTTCTGAATGATTTTTGTCTACTTATGTCTGGGTATAGTAGTCATTTAAAGGCTTATTTCTTTACAGATCAACATTCATGAATATTTTAAAACTGACTTTTAATACTTACTCAGCTGATGACTAACCACTCCTGGGAAGCTTGCTAAATCTCTTGAGCTCTGGATTTTCTTATGACCGATCCGAAAATGGTTTACTCTGATTATAAACAAGCCATACTGTTGGCCAGGGGCTTGGATGTCTGGGTGTTTTGAACATCCCGGTGGCTCGTTACCATAGAAAGCATCACTGGTATTTGTTGGATTCTTGCCAAGGATGGTAACTAAATCACATGTCTTATGGTACCTTTAAAGTTGCCCAGTTCTCCAGTCCTAGGTCTGCTTTAAGAAGCAGCTTCACATGTCTAAGTGGTACAGTGGTGTGAACCTGTAACTTACATTTATATTGTTTACTCTTGCAGCTGGCATGTAAATACTGGGCTCCTCATATCAAGAAGAAATCACCTTTTGATATAAAAGTAAGTAGCTTTGTTTTATGATATACTTGCAAACAGCTGTGCTCTCGGTATTGTTTTAAAGATTAACTCAACAAAAGCTTTCAGTACATTTTTTTATTTATTCACTTTACATCCCGCTCACTGCCCTTCCTCCCTGGGTATCCCCCAACCCTCGAACATCAAGTCTCTACAGAGCCAGGCACATCCTCTCCCACCGAGGCCAGCCAAGGCAGCCCTGCTAGAAGAACATATCCCACAGACAGGCAACAGCTTTTGGGATAGCTTCCACTCCAGTTGTTCAGGACCCTTGTGAAGACCAAGCTGCACATCTGCTACATATTTGCAGGGTGTAAGTCCAGCCCATATATGCTCTTTGGTTGGTGGTTCATTTTGAGAGCCCCAGGATTCCAGGTTAGTTGACTCTGTTGGTCTTCCTGTGGAGTTTTTATCTCCTTCAGGGCCCACGATCCTTCCCCCAGCTCTTCCCTAAGAGTCCTCAAGCTCCATCTACTGTTTGGCTGTGGGTCTCTGCATCCTTCTGAGTCAGCTCCTGGGTAGAGCCTCCCAGATTACAGCCATGCTAGACTCCTGTCTGCAAGCATAACAGAGTATCATTAATAGTATTAGAGATTGGTGCTTACCCATGGGATAGGTCACTAGTTGGGCCAGCTATTGGTTGGCCATTCCCTTAGTCTGTGCTCCATCCCCCATCCCTGCATTTCTTGTAGACAAGATAAATTTTGGGTTGAAAGTTTTGTGGATGAGTTGCAGATTTCCATTCATTCTCATGGCCATCTCTCCTGTCCCTCCCCACATCTGTTCCTGAACCCTCCATTCTCCTCCCTGTCCTCTCTCCCACCCAGCTCCCTCCCTCCATCTGCTTCCTGTGACTGTTTTATTCCCCTGTCTAAATGAAATTCAAGCATCCTCACTTAGGCCTTCCTACCTGTTTAGCTTTTTTTTAAAAAAAAAACTGAAATTACTATTTTTCATTATCAAACTAATAATTGCTTATGTTAGAAAATTTGGAATCTTTAGAAGTTACACATAAGAACAGAAATCATTACTTAGATATAACGTACATTTTCATCTTGTTTTATTTCTTTTAATCCTTTCCAAAAAAAATGTGCGTGCAATGATTTCCCCTCTGTGGATTCTTAGATGATGTAAAGATTTTTATTATTACAGATGAGCATTCAACAGATATTTCTATTAATATATGCAGTTTTTAACAGAAGATTCTTGGCTGTTCCTTAGAAATAGAGGCTTCTGTTTCCGATGGATCTTAGGCTGCTAGACTGAGAGAAGGAAGTAGAAAGGCTGGTAGGTGATCTGGGTAGAAGAGACGACTAAAGGCGGGGAATGTTCAGTGCTCTGAGGGTTTCATCAAGACAGTTGTCAAACATAAATGCGTGACGGACTTTCTAAACGGAAGCTTCTTCCTGGAAGTCTCCTAGCGTGCTCGCTAGGCCTTGCTGCAGAGTGAATGTTGACACTGCAGAGGACTGGACGAGTGATGGAGACTCCGACCTTAGGCCCTGCAGTGTGCACCGAGCTGGATGCTTTAGGTGTCTTTGTTAAAGCTGCACAGCCTGAGTTCTGCCTCTGCCACATCTGGCCTCGTGGGCCATTTCTTATCTTAAGTGAGGAAACCGACATTAGCAAGGTCAGACACTTGTAGCAGGGCCAGAGCCTGAACAGATGGTTTGAAGCAATCTTCCAGAAAGTGTGATGTTACCATGTTCGTTTGGATACAGCAGCCATTCTTTGTTTCTGTAATATCCACATTCACACTTTCAGTTTACTGTCTGGCTTTTAGAATGATTAGTAAAGCCTAATAACATTTAAAATCATTTAAAATTAATTTTTGAAAATATGACTTATGAGGTTTGCTTGTCTAGAAATGTTATAAACACATCCTGTTTAAAGAATACTGTGGATTGTAAAAGAATTCTGATTAGTTTTTATGTGGATGGATTTTATTACTTCTACTACTTTACGTTCTGTTGTTTTATACTTGAGACATATATCATTACTAAAAAGTCTCTTGTTCTTTGAATATTTGATCTTATTTCATGTAATCTCAGTAATTGAAACCTTCAGTTTAGATTGAAAATCAAGGTGATTAACATATTAAACACTTTTATGTTTTTGGCAATAGGTGATAGAAGAAATATATGAAAAAGAGATCGTCAAATCACGGTAGGAGTGAGTTTAATTGTGGTACCTTGGGATTATGTGTGTGTCTGAATGACTGGTTCCAGTCTTGAAAGGATCTTTTTATTTTCTATGCAAAGTTATAGTGCTGGTATTGATTAATTGCATGGTTTCTCTTGTGTCTTCTAGTTTCAAAGTCAGATCAGAGGAATTAAACTCATATGCCTTATTTGGTTTGTGAAGAACCAAGATATGGATGGATGGGTGGATGGATGGATGATAGATGGATGATGGATGGATGATGGATGGATGGATGGGTGATGGATGGATGGATGATGGATGGATGGATGGATGGATGGATGATGGATGGTTGATGGATGGTTGATGGATGGATGATGGATGGATGATGGATGGATGATGGATGGATGATAGAGCAGAGTGAGCATATGTTTATTTCATGTTCACTAATTATTTTCTTACTATTTCTGATAAATCTTCTAAAAAACACTCTTGAAATTGTAGAACCAAGATGTAAAATAAAATGCCTATATCTATATATTACATAAAATTAAGTCATAATTAGTTATTTTTAATAATGTACCTAAAGGGGTGACTTTAAAAATTCCCTTCCCTGTTGCTAGACTCCAGGGTGTCCATCAGCATGTGCAGTTTTATCTTCCCTTCACATGGAAGGGATTAGACCCCTCATTCTGTCATGAGATACCTTAAAAGAAATTAACTGTTTGTATTGGTCATCGTTTCATATATTTACTTGTAGATAATGGTTTTTTGGTGGTTTTTTTTTGGGGGGGGGGGGAGATAAAGTCTTGCAGAGCTCAAGACTAGCTTTGATTCCTCCTGCCTTCAGCTTCTTATGTACAGGGATTACATGTGTGTACCACTATGCAAGTTCAAATTTTGTAGAGTCCTTTGTTTGGTATTTTAATGTGTTAAGTGTTCAAGAAGTAAATTTTACTAAGTAATTTGAAGGGAAAACTAAGGCAGTTGGTTGCATACACCTTTAATCCCAGCACTCAGAAGACAGAGACAGGCAGTCCTCTGTGAGTTCAGAGTCAGCCTGGTCCACATAGTGAGTTCCAGAACAGCCAGGGCTGTTATACAGAGCAACCCTTTCTCAAAAAGCTATGATGATGATGATGGTGGTGGTGGTGATGGTAGTGGTGATGATGATGGTGGTGGTGGTGGTGGTGATGATGATGGTGGTGGTGGTGGTGGTGGTGAGGAGGAGGAGGAAGAGGAAGAGGAGGAAGAGGCAGTATCAAAATAGGGGAGTGAATGTTTTATGGTTGACTTATATGCCTGGTAAGAATTTTTATAACAAAAATTGCAATATACTTTAACAGCTTTAAAACAGTGTTTTAGACTAGTGCCTGAGGAAATTAGTTTGCTGAACAATGTATCATCTTCAGTATCTAGGGAATGGCTTGATGTAATATTTATTAAATGGTTATAATACACTCCCAAAATAGGCTGTTTTATAGTCTTGAGATACTTTTAATATCACAGTACTCATTTATTCAGATCTTAATATACTTATAGTATAAAAATAGATTCTTCTAGGATTTCAAAATTAATTTTTAAAAGCCTGTTTTGCCTCGTCAAATGAGTAGTAAGGCCTTTTACACAATTGGCTCATTTTTGTTATTTCTTGGAATGTCAGTTTTGGAAAGCTTCCTTGACTGCATTTTATTCAGCTTTCCTTTAAAATAGGAGTTGTTATCATCTGTTTTCCACGTACTGGCTATCTCTAAGCATTTTACATACATGAGTACATTTACCCATCCTCAAGAACTTTGAGATACTCTTCCTGCATATGGTCTAGGAAGGTGATTAAGGCACTGCCCACTAGTTGAGGCACTGGTTTGTTCCCTTGGCTCTTGTCTGCCACTTTGGTTTTTAGCAGGCATAGCCTCCATTTTCTTACAGGGCCCACTAACTTAAACCCTTTGGCATTACTCTAAATCCTACAGTGACTTATAAAGAACTTTGTCTCATTACTTTGTGTTTATGTTTATTTGACGCTGAGTGTAGTAACCCTTATAGATTAGCATGCTATACCTGGTTAGAAACAGAGACCTTGGATTTTGTCCGTACCCCAGAGGTCGCTGTTAGTTGCTTCCTCTAACATTCATAAGTGAAAACTGGATGAGATGAAAAAGTAAAGAGGATAGGCTTGCATGGTTTTTGACTTTAAATAAGCAGGCAGGCCAGCCAGGTGCCTCACCAGGTAAAACATTTGCCACACCGACATGGAGGCTTGAGTTCAGCCTTCTGACCTCCACATACACCATGCTGTGTGTGTGTGTCCACACATATCATGTATTCATAACGACCCAGCCCTTTTTAGCATTTGAAGGTACCTTTTTCTCCTTATGTAGTTCTCAGTGTGGTTTCCGCCTAGCTGCATCCTGGGAAGTTGTATGGTGGTAGAGCAGCTTACATTTGCCTCCTGTTTCCTTATCAGCTATGGGGATGTGGGTGCTGATGGAGTCAGTGCACCTAGGTTTTATACACAATTTGATGGATTAATGAAACGTATGTTATGTTTTGAGCACAGCGTCATGCATAATAAATGTTGTCAGTCAATATTAGTATCTTAGAAAAGCATACAGACTACCTCAGGGATTTAATCAGTCATGATAATTATTTGTGGCTGTTCATATCTCCAAAACCCTTCAATCCGAGGACTGTGGCCAGTGGTCGCTCTGAGTTACACATACACGTTAGTTAGGTTGCCGCCCAGAGTGTCACTCAAGCCGTCACATCCACTCTGTTTAATTTGATTATAAAAGATTCCAAATGAATGAGAATTAAGATCTCTGAAATGTTTCTATTTTCTACTTCAAAGTTATTTATTATTTACTTATTTATTTATTTATTCATGTTTTTAGGTTTGCCATCAGAAAAATAATGCTGCTGGAATTTAGGTGAGTGAAGCCATTGCATGGATGGTTGATGACCTCGACTGTGAGTAAAGTGTTAATTTCCAATAAAGAGCATAGTTTGATAGACTTCAGGGGCAGCTTAGGGATATAGGTTGTATTTATTTAGTTGTTTCTCACTACTTATAAGTGGAGTGTGGGAATAAATCAGGATATACTCTATAACTGGTTTTCTTCCTTCTTAGTAAATTTTTGTTACTAATTCATCATTGTTCCAACCTACTTATAACCTAAATGTTTTAGACATAAGAAAGTGTATGGTTCTTCCCAAGGCCATGTCACATGTTGGGCATGTGCCACCCTTCTCACCTGTACTCCCAGCCTGAAAACAGGGTTTAGGTTGGTGGTGGTGATTTTTGGATTTTGTTGTTGTTGTTGTTGAGTTTGTTTGTTTGTTTGAGGAAAGGTTTCTCTATGATGCTTTGGCTGGCCTGAAACTCACTATATAGAACAGGATGACTGGGAACTCAGAAATTCACCTGCCTCTGTTCCTGAGTGCTGGGATGAAAGGCATGTGCCACTATGCCCTGTTCACACACAACGTTTAGTTATAAGAGACCATGCCTCATCCAGGTTTGTCTCAGTGTTCAGCATAGGCTGAGCATGTCATAAACAGTACTGAATGTTTTGTATGCATGGCACTCATAATACCCTGAAAAAGTAATGTGGAATAATGAAACTATTGAAACTGACTCCAAAATGATTGTCACTTGTGTCAACTTGTCAGAGAACTATATAGGACAGCAATGTAAACTAATTCAATCTTCATTAAAAACATGACATTAAGTAACTGATCCTCTTTTAGAGGGAAACTGTGGAGTTTATGGTTGTAAATTAACTAGTATATCATAAGAACGCTAACAGAATTCAGTTTTATTCTCATAATAATCTTAGAAAGGTTTTTCTGGATTATCTAGGAGAAAACTGAATCTGGGAATGAGTCCTTTCTTGTCCTGGGATAAGTATATATTTTCTACCATACCAGGCCAGTTTTCAAGAAGACCACTAGGTTTTCATTACCATAACAACATACCTGAAGTAGTATCAGAAAAGCTTTGTTTTTGGCAAGTGGTTTCAGAGGGATCAGTCAGTGGTAATTGGTTGCTTTGGCCTACGATCGCACAGTGCATCATAGTGAGCACTGTTCATCTCATGGCAGTCAAAAGCAAAGAAAGGAAGGGCCAGAGCCCCAGAATTCCTTTCAAGTGCATATGCCTAGGGACTCTTCTTCTATTAGTCTCCATTTCCTGACGACTCTTTTACCTTCCAGTAGCACAACCAGCCAGGGATCAGCCCTTTAATACATCATCCTCTGGGTGGCCCTCAAGAGCCTTACTATGGCAAAGACAGATGAAAAATAAGAAGATGTTGCTATGCAGTTAAGGTTAATTAGTTTCTTAGTGTCAAGAAATCAAAATGTTTAATGACTGAATTAAAGATAGCGAAACATTTTTAATTACTGAAAGTGTTACTTGTCAGTGTGATAGGATTTAGAAACTCCTGGGAGATAGTCCACTGGGTCTCCTGCGAGGGCTTGTTCTGACTAGGATTAGCTTTGGGAATGTGTTCCAGGGATTCTTTTGGGCAAGTATCAGTTGGTGTGGGAAGAACCCTCTTACCCATGGGCAGGGCCAGATGTGGAGAAGGCACTGGCATCCATCATCCTCTCCTGATTGTGACAATGAATTGAAGACATTTCATCTGAGGAAGTTAATTAGAAAATAGTAAGCATGAACAATAAGAAAGAGGCAATATGGTGTCTAGAATGACAAAGCCTTATGGGACATTCAGGAATATCGATTGACGATAGAAAAGGGGCAGTAGAGCAAACAGAATCTTGAGAGTTTTCTAGAAGTGCACAATTTCATTAAATTCTAGAAACACAGCACATAAATAACAGCACCACCACAAAGAACTAACATAGAATGAAGTTTTTAAAATCTTCCAGACTAAAGTCAGTGGAACCTAGAATTCTACACCCAGCTAAATTGCCAGGAAGTAAATGCCAGCTAAAGAATGATCTGCACCACATTATAGCTGACAGAAACTCTAAGACATGATTTAAGAAGAATATTCACGTAAGGGATGAAACACGTCCTCGCTCTTGTACTGGATAGCACTTTGTCTCTGACTTGATTTTTTGACCAGCATTTGTTTAAAATCTCACCGGGCTCCTATGTTATTGCAGACTCACCAGGGAGGAAGTCTTAGTCCTGGGCTCATGAGGTAAATACCAGGTCAGTGAGCCCCTGAGGTACAGAAGAACACAGAAGTAGAAGGGTATAACCCCCTGTGTGGGCACAAGTGTGTGGAAAGTCACCCCTGTAGTGATTTAATGTGCAGGAGTGGCGCTCTTCTTCATTCATTAATGCTTCATAGGATGTGGTAGCCCAATATAATAACTTGTATTCTGTTTTCTTTAATAAAAACTGACTAACTTACGTTTGTAAGGTCAGAGACACGTAAATTTTATTTGTTCACATTTCTCTAAGTCTAAATTAAGAATTTTAGTATCCAGAGGGACAAACATCACTTACTATAAAAACTGAATTATGGGGGTTGGGGATTTAGCTCAGTGGTAGAGCGCTTGCCTAGCAAGCACAAGGCCCTGGGTTCGGTCCCCAGCTCCGAAAAAAAGAAAAGAAAAGAAAAAAAACTGAACTATGTTGAGTTACCTTTTAACCTGAGTTGTAAAGCCTTTTTTTTGATTGTTATGTCATTTTTTTCTGATAAGAACTAGTGCAAATGTCTGAGTTTTATTTGTTTGTGAAAATACCTATTATAAAGCTTTGGGTTAAAGTTAATATATGTTAAATTAATTTATTTTTACTTCTGTGAACTTTCAGGAAAGAGAACTTCACGGCTAGAGACTTTGTATGATAGTGGATTAGTGACTTCTCTTGTTGAATACTTGTCATGAGTACTTGTCATGCCATTTAAGAACAGAAGGGTTTGGTTGGGATCACAGTTGAAGTTGTCCATATCATGGTAGAGGAGCTGTGGAGGTAAAAGCAGCTGGAGCAGTGGCAGTAGGAACCTAGGTGACTGACTGGTCACATCACCCCACTGTTGGGAAGCACAGAGCGTGAGGGCTGGTGCTCAGCTCCCAGTGTACTGTTTCCCTTTCTCATCACACTAGGAAGTCTGCATTCAGGGTGGAACTTCCTCCTTCATTAAGGTATATCTATTATCAGTCTCACAGACATACCCAGAGTTATTTCCCCTGAGTGAATAAATTCATTCACATTACCCATAAAGGTCCAACCCTAATCCTCCTTTGATATCTTCTCGCTCGGAAGTGTGGCCGTGTCACTCTCTGAGCCACAGTTTCTACATCTAAGTATCCAGTGGAGGCACAGGGCAGAGTACAGGGAAATTGGGGAAGATGTGCAAGTCATAATAAATAAGGATTCTAGAAAAATAGAAATACTTCTATGTTTCAGGTGAGTAATGCAGTACAATGTGTTGTGATAACTAATGAAATATTCTGTGCCTTTTTAAAAACACCCTTTACAGCCAATATCTTGAAAATTATCTTTGGATGAATTATTCGCCAGAAGTTTCCAGCAAAGCCTATTTAATGTCCATCTGCTGTATGGTGAATGAGAAGTTCAGAGAAAATGTCCCAGCCTGGGAGGTAAAAAAACTAAACTACTTCATAGTTTTCACACGGGTCCCTCTTAAGGCATTAAGAGTAGCAGAGTCTTTTCCTGATAGCCTGTGTCCTCTTAGTGGGAATGTTAACCCGAGGGTAAAGCACTGTGAGACAAAGTATGGATGTGTAAAAGGCAGTGTTAGTGAAGAATTCATGTGTAGAAGGTTGATTGTATTCCTTCCAGCTGATTTTCTAGGACTTAGGTGATAACAAGGTAGAGTTGTTTTTCTGTGTTGTGACTCAGAGAAGGAATGATGCGGATTATGATGACTTACATTTGCAATTGGCAAAGTACAAGGTACATTGGCAACTATAGGAGGCGATGCATATGCGTTGACAGGCGTTTCATGCTGTACTTTCTGCTCAAATTTTTTCCCCTTTTCAATTTGGAACTGCTTTTGCTATTTGAAAATTTCTAATGAACTGACGGTTTCTTTAGAGAACCTCTTTACCCACAGTGTGGTGCCCTCCATAAGATGCCCAGCTCACTAACGGTTTCCTTCCAAACCTATTTTTTTAAATAATGAAAAAGCATGGGAGTTGCCATCTTCTTGATGAAGTGGAGTGATAGTGTTTAAGATAGAGTTTAGAGCTGTCCAGATTGAAGCATGACACTTCACTCAGATGTTAAGTGACTGTCATCTCAGGGCACATTTTAGCTCCGGTTAAACTACGGGCTGTAAACCTTACTGAGACATCCTCTGGATCTCAGGAAGTTGCTTCAAGCCATTATAGAAAGGAAGAGGGATTTACTTTAAAGCAGGTAATAATTTCACCAATTCATATATTCTAGAGACCACTTTAGTGATTAGGAGTTAAAACAGGAATGACAATGCAGGAATTCCCCCATTTTGTATAGGAATACATTCCAAGACCCCAGTAGATAACCATATGTGTGTATGTTACTCCATCGTAATATATATGTGTGTGTGTGTGTGTGTGTGTGTGTGTGTGTGTGTGTGTATATATCATATATCATATATACATATATATTCTATAATATATACACACACATATATAATGTATACACACATATATATTATATAATATATATGTTCATAAATTGTTCATGTATAAGCATTAGGACAAAGTTGTATATAAATTGAGCAGTATAACAAATCAACAGCAATTAATAATTAAATAGAATTATACTATACTGGACTTAAATTGTCAGGATTACTTTTCTTTTATTATGGAGTGATTATTATAAATTGGTCTACCTGCTGAGATGAAGTGTCTAGATGGCAAATAGCTTGTATATGTTGGATACTATGGTGGAATTGATATCCCAGGCCAAATCAAACATGGTTTCATTACATTCCTCAAAACCCTGTACAGTTGAAAACACATAAAATTGTTTCTTTCTAGAATTTTCCCTTTAATAATTTTAGATTGTAGTTGGTGTAGGTAACTGCAATTACAGAGAGCAAAGTTATGGATAAAGTGCAGCTATCATAGAGTCAAAGGACATAGAAGATTTAAAAGTAAACAATGACTGGATTGGTTTACTGCAGTAGCATGAGGGAAGTGTGTGGTGTCAATAACTTACCATACGTGGGCAACTGAAAACTATAAATGATGGTGCCATTTACCACAAAGGTAAGAGAGGAGTGGAGGGACGCTGCAGAAAGCCTTTTGTATAGGCTTGGAGTTTCAGTTGCCTGGTGATGAGTAGTAACACAGACAAAAGCAAGGTTCTGGTGCCAAGGACCTGATTACAGGTGGCTACTCCAGAGTCATTAGCACAGCCAGAACAGACTGCCTCCTGAGCTACAAGTCACTGTGAGAGCCAGCAGCTGGGGGCTAGATGTCATTCAGTGAGCACTCAGCACAAAAAGGAAGGAATGGGAGGGGACGGGTCCTGTAGGCTTAGTGTCATGGGGATGTTGTTGATAGAGGCTGATGTAGAGAGATGAATAGAAGCACCTACAGTAACCACACATCTCTTTCATTTGTTGCTGCAGGATGCAGCAGGACCTTGAATATATACATACATACATACATACATACATACATACATACATATATATATATATATATATCTGCATTTTAAGAGCCAAGAGCGCTATTGGGCAGGAGAAGCTGTCCTGAGATTAATTGCAGCATGGAAACTATAGTTTTTGCTGAAGATAGAGTTGTTTTGTTTAAATCAAGGAATTAAGATACTCCAAAAACTTAATAAGAAAAAAAGCTTTATCTAAATAAAGTATAACCGAACACAAGAACAAGTAAGAGGATTGAAGCCTTTATTCTGTTAGCTTTAGGCCTCTCATAGTCCTGACAGAAACTCATTGACTTACTGTCACTGATGAGAAGTCTGCACAGCTTCTCTTAAATCACATATACGGATGTTCATGTAATAGTTTGTGCTAATTCATTCCTAAAACCCCCACCAGGATTTGTTTAATAAAGAAAAATGGGGCTGGAGAGATGGCTCAGCAGTTAAGAACACTGACTGCTCTTCCAGAGGTCCTGAGTTCAATTCCCAGCAACCATATAGTGGCTCACAACCATCTGTAATGGGTATCTGATGCCCTCTTCTGGTGTGTCTGAAGACAGCAGCGACAGTGTACTCACATACATAAAATAAATAAATCGAAAAAGAAAAAGAAAAATGCAAGCAAGAGCTCAAAATGAATTTTTAATTGCTTGTTTATGGTTTCTCAAGACAGAATGTACCGCTGGCTGTCCTAGAACTCGTGCTATAGACCAGGCTAGCCTCAAACTCAGACATCTGCCTGCCTCTGCCTCCCATGGTGTTGGGATTAAAGGCGCATGTCACCACCGCCTGGCTCAAAGTGAATTTTTACTCTTTGCAGACCTTTAAGAAGAAGCCAGACCACTTCCCCTTCTTCTTTAAACGCATCTTGAAAGCAGCACTAGCTGAGACTGATGGCGAGTTCTCCCTCCACGAGCAGACCGTGCTCCTGCTTTTCCTGGATCATTGCTTCAATAGCTTGGTAATTTTGCTTTGTGCTCAGGTCTTCAGAGTGAGTTTAGATGAGCGCCTTACGGATGTCACCTCCTGCGTAGTAGTAGGGAGTAAAGCAGATGCTGGAAACTTCGGTTCAGCATCTCTGACAGCTTTATAAGCCGTTTCCTTTAGAAGGTTGGGCTTGATTACTGGTCTCCTACTGAACTTAGAAAATGAAAGTGAGAGGGTGAAGGGAGAGCATGAATGTGAGGAGGAGCCATGGGTCTGGTTAATAAATACTTTGAACTGTGAAGTCTGCAGAGTCTTCATGGTAAAATATGGAGTCGTATTTTGTGGTGCCTCATACACAGGCCAGCTAGTCAGCAGGAGAGCTGTGTTGTAAGTTGACTGGATGGTCTTTGAAGTGTCTTGTTTTGTTGTGATATGTTTTCATCCTTCATGAAATCATCTTGTTAAAAATGAAATATTTTCAGTAACAAATATTTCACCTCAGCTTCCTCCCTATGCATATCTGAAAGTGTATACATACTTATTTAAAGACAGATGCTTCTGAATTAATCATTTCCTTAGACTTATGGAGGGAAATATGGAGTCCATTCTTAACCCGAAGACCAGATACTGTTAGATGAGTGGTTACTGGGTTTCTATCTACTACCTGATAGCTTGGGTCTTATAAAGACATGTAAGAAAGTCTATGATGTTCCCCAGTAGATACTACTGTTATCTCACTAATAGTTATAAATTAATAGTTAGAAAACTCAACAGGAAAGAATATGTAATTCCTTATCAGACATTGAATAATGACAGGATTTACTTAGTATTATTAATAGTTTGGTGCTTTGTTTAAAAACCTTAAAACCTACTTTATTATTGAAATATTGTATCTTTTATTTTTTCCAATTTTCTCTGAACTGGATATACCATTCTGCCACACAGCTTTGTACACCCTGTCTCCTGGAAGGAAGACATTCCTGCAAAACCCTAGTTGTTATTGTTATTATTATTAGTAGTAGTATTATTATTAGTAGTATTATTATTAGTAGTATTATTAGTATTAGTTTTTTATGCTGGGTATGACCATAATGTACCCCAGAGATAGATGTCTAGGTCTGGTCATGATATTTTTGTCAAACTGTCACTATAACTTTAAAAATATCTTCTTCAGTGTAGCCCATACTAGCCTTGTACTTATGTTTCTGCCTCAGCCTCATTAGTGCTGGGATAGTACAGGCTTATGGCTCCTTCCTCAGTTCATAACCTTTATCGTGTTTGTTTCTGCTTAAAGACATCTTACTTAATATACAGTCATCTATGAGCTCAGCACCCAAGTTCCCTTCCCAGTATCCATGTAGGGCAACTTATAATTATCTGTAACTCCAGGTCCAGAGGATCTTATGTCCTCTTCTGGCGTTCTCAGGTGCATGTGCATGCACACACACATGCACATGCATACGCTCACACAAAAAATATACAAATAATAAATCTAAAAGAAGACACAAGTATTAAATGTATTATACCCATGAACTTCAGGTAGCACTTCAGCCTTGTTCAGGGGATCCATATTAAAAGGGTAAAATCACCAACAAAATATGATAAACATAGACCAGCACTTCTCAGAAAGGATGTTTGCTGGCGGCTGAATCTGCAGCAGAGAGCTAACTTAGCCTCAGGGAGACACGTGACTGAAAATTTCACATGTTTTGTGCTTTCTGTAATTACTGCAGGGAGTATTAGTTTGGAGATTAAAAATACAATTTTGTGAAAAGTGAATTTTTAAATATATCTGAAAATAGTGAAAACTGCCATTTAAATGTGAAATTTTTTAAAAGACACTGTGTGTGTGTGTGTGTGTGTGTGTGTGTGTGTGTGTGTGTGCGCGCGCGCATATGGGTACCAACAGAGGCCAGAGACCTGGAGTTGGACTTACACACTGTTGTGATCCTCTCAAGGTTCATTCTTGGAACCAAACCCTGGTCCTCACTAAAAGCAGCAAGTGCTCTTAACCATTGTTAGCATTGAACCATCATCTTTAGTTCCTTGTTGAACTTCTAAGTAGTAAAAAGTATCACCAGTTCCTCCCAGGCCTCTAAAAGGACATAAACTATGTATATAGGAATGCAGGTAAAGATACAGAAATGTATATGAACTATAAGCTTGTTTTCTTTGTGCTCTGACAGGAAGTAGACTTGATAAGGAGTCAAGTACAGCAGCTTATCTCCCTTCCTATGTGGATGGGCTTGCAGCCGGTAAGTGCCCATTTCAGAATGTCTCCTTGTATCTGTTATACATGATACAGACAGGTTCAGACCCAGTGATTTTATCATGAACACAAAAGTGTGTCAGCTGAACTCTGCTTCCTCTGTAGGAGTTTACTTTGTAATAACTTCTATAAAGGGAGCTTTTAGTTTTAAGGATTGTTGTATGCATCCTAATGTTTGCTCCACTTTAACACCGTAATGTGAAATGAGCTATTATTGAACTTGGAGAGGAAAGAGATAGCTTAGCAAAGTATGATTGCTCTCCTTATGTATGTATTTGCATGAGGCCAAATGCAACCCTTGGTTTTCTTTTCCTGGCTGTGTATACAGCTGTGGAGGACTGCAGTATACTGAATATCAACCACTTCTGATTTTCATTCACTTTTTATTGAATGATGAGCACATTTCCTGTATCAACTAAAAATGACCGCTTTTCAATGAAATGCTTTACACAGCATTCTGTTTCCTGCTCTTGTCTCTGCCCCTGCCCAGATGTGCAGTGTGGGACACATGAAAAACAATAGTAATAGAAAAGTGATAGGTACGAGAGGAGGCAGTGTTCTGGTGTGAGCACCTTTTGTTTCTTTTGTGTGTTTGATGAGATGGGATCTTGGGTAGCCTAGACTGGCCTGGAACTTGCGTTCCTTTTATCAGCACTGAAACGGGCACGCACCTTGCTCAGACACCTCGTCCTTATTTCTTTCTGGCAGAAGTTTCTCTCTCCCACCTGCCACCCCCACCCCAGCCCTAGGGAGTGAACCCAGACATTTGCCATGCTAAGCAGAGCATATATCACTAAACTCCAGGGCCAGAACTTCACAACTGTTTTATTGTTTATTGTTGGAGACTGAGTTTTTTTTTTTTTTATTTCAGCAATGCTTTAAGCATTTATGCTTATTTTTCAGATTTTTAGGCTTAAAATCTTAGTTTAGAAATTATTATGAGCCCATAATAATGATCATTAAAGGTAATTTTTTCCATCTTATTTTCATCAAAATATAAAGTGGAATAGTGTTTTTATACTACAAGTCATTCCATAGTTTTCATACTTTGATTGTTTTCAGATTATATGTCATTATATACAAAGAGACTAGGTAACGTTCAATCTAAGTGTCATATCTGTTAGTGTTACTAATTGCTGTTTATCATACTTTTCTTTTAGGCACGATTGGAATTAGAATTAAAAAAGACACCAAAGCTAAGGAAATTCTGGAACTTGATTAAAAAGAATGATGAAAAGATGGACCCAGAAGCAAGAGAGCAGTACGTGGACAAAGCTTTCTTTCACATTCGGCTGTGGGTCAGGACACTGATTTATTGCTTCCTTTTACGTAGGGCCGAATCCACATAAGTTATCAGCAGATGCTCTCACTCAGATTAACATGAGTATTTTTCCAGAGGTCTGCAGTGTGTGCTTGGAGGCCAGAGGCTGTGTCAGGCGTCTTTCTCTATTGCGCTCCTTATTTTTTGAGTAGCTTTCACTGAACGTGTAGCCCTGGATCCTCCTGTGCTATTATAGATGCACAGCCCCACGCCAGGCTCTGACCTGGGTGCTAGGGACCAAGCTCAGGTCTTCGAGCTTGTTGTACAAGCTCTACGTTCCCTGTTGATGCATCTCTAGCCCCACGCTGATCACTCACTGTACTGTGTGTTTCTAGCAGGGCTTACAGATCATTTGCAAGATATCTGTTACCTGATGTTTTATTAATTGATGGCTAATTCAGGGAACAGTGGGAACTTGACTTTTAAACTGATGGTTAAGTCTCTAGCCATTGTAATACTCTCCCTGTATTTGCTACCTAATTTAACTACATCAGGGTTTGTTTGTTTGTTTGTTTTTAGTGTAGTCTCACTCTGTAGACCAGGCTGGCCTGGAACTCACAGAGTTCTTCCTGCTTTTGCTTTCCAAGTACAGAGATTAAAGGCACGTGCCACTATGCCTGGTTAAACATGAGATTTTTAAGATGTTATGAGTGTGTATGTATTTGCCTGTATGTATTTAAGTATACCACATGCACACATTGCATGGAAGCAATTGCTGGAAGAGTGCAATTCCTGGAGCTGGAGTTACAGACGGTTATGAACCACCATGTAGGTTCTAGAAACTGAACCCCGGTCCTCTGGAAGGGCAGCAAGTGCTCTTAACTGATAAGCCATCTCTCCAGTCCCTAAACATTAGACTTTTAAGGCTAGTAACAGTATAGGTGAAAATTTTAAATGACCTCTGCCACCCTGACCCCTGAATTTAGGTAGAAACTTATAATAACTGGAAGAAGTCCTTAGCATGCAAAGCAGGCCAGTGATGAGGCTGTTTCTTTATTCCTGTGAATTTATGAGGAAGACACTGAATGCTCAATATGCAACACAGAACATTTGAACATCTCAGTGTTTAAATTTGCTTTTTATAACTGTTGGAGAAATAATTGGACTATTGTTTGATTCTCAGGGCCTACCAAGAAAGGAGGTTTCTTTCCCAGCTCATCCAGAAGTTCATCTCCGTGTTGAAGTCCATCCCACTTTCTGGTAACTGGCCACTTTTCCTCCGCTCTTTATATATTATTATGTCGCTGCCCTCCTGGGATTCCCTCACTTCTACTTTGAGCACTGCTGCCAGAATGATTTAAAACTCTAATAACAGACATGTGTCCTTTCCATTTCCTGTATATTGCCGGCCTGAGGGTTGTTTCAGCCTAGAAGGGTTATTAAAGCACAGCACAGTTATGGAAATATTTGTTTAGTTAGTAAATGTTTGTATTTGCTTACCAGGTCTGAGTTCTCTGCAGGAGGCTGGGGACAATAGTGCATTAGGTGTTTATGGTCTCATTTGCTACTCTATAATACAACACTGAAGAGTGTTTTCAAGTGGTATGAGCTGGGTGGAGGATCAGGAGCGCTTTTGAGACAGTTATCTACAACATAAGATGGTGGAGTCCACCTTTACCCGTATGTCCTGATATATCATGTTTTTAAGTTAGCATACAAAGTAATGGGTCTCATCATGGACTGATCGTTTATACTTTATTTTCATCCATCTCCCTCCTGGCACTCCCCTCCCCCCTCATTCGTCCCCATTCCTCCTGTCCCTCGCTTGCTGACCGATCTCCCACCCCACAAGAATCTTCCCCTCAGATCTCATGTCCTATGTATTCAGTTGGCCCCACCCCTCCAAAGATCATTTCCCTTCTCAAGTTCACCTTTATTCTCATGTCCAGAACACACATAAGACTCATGCTCACATGTATTCACGCATACATGTGTGCGTGCATGTATGTATACAAGTTTAAACTTAGGTTCTGCATATGAAAGAAAACATGGTATTTGTCTTCCTTGTCTTTCTGCATCTGGCTTAGTCCACGTAACAACTTCTAGTTTTATCCATTTTCTTGGAGATGTTGTGATTGCATTTTTCCTTATTCCCAAATACAGGCTTGATGTGCATATTTATTACATTTTCTTCATCCGTTCATCTGTTGATGGGTATTGTTGGTTGCATTTCTTAGCTGTTGTGATTAGTGCAGCTGTAACATCCATTTGTAAGTGTCTCAGCAGTGAGCCTTACCAGTCCTTTGGATATTGTCTGAGATTGGCTAAGTTATGGTAGTTCTCTTTGTAGTCTTGAGAAACCTCCACACTGACTTCCGTAGTGGCCGTGGCAGTTTCCATGTTCTCTAGGTAGTAAAAACATACACTTCTTTGTTTGTTTGTTCGTTTAGTACCTTGTCCAGCATGGCTCTAGGGACTAACCTGACTGGGTTGCAAGGGAATGAAGAGAAGACAGACACATGGACCCAAAGTAAAACTAAAATTGGGTAGCCTTGCCTTTCTGATGGAGAAGCCACAGTACCCAGAAGCTCAGTGTGTTTTAATAAACAGTTTAACAAGGAGGCTGAGGTTATGGTGTATAATTGGATCAAGGAGGCAGGTTTAACTAATCTCAGTAGGAGCATTCTTGTGGGGTGGTGGTGGTGAGGGGGGGTGCAGTCTCTAGGGTGTAAACATCCAGGAAGTACAGACCTGAGGAAAGCTTTACCAGGCTTCTGAGCCTCACCAGGGAGACTTGGCAACTCCCATGAATCTGAGGTGTGGGAGTCCTTGATGCAGCTGTGCCCATGCCAATGATACGCAGCCACTGGGGTTCCATTGTGTGTATTTATGCATTTAGTTAGTGAGTTATTCATTCATTTTATATACTTATTTATTTGTTTATTTTAGATTAGGTCTTGCTGTGTAGAACATAGTGGCCTAGAACTCACTATCTAGCCCAGGCTAGCCCTGAACTTATGCTTCTCTTGCTATATCACCCAGAGTGCTGAGACTGTATGAGCTGACCTCCCTGGTTTCATTCCTAACAGCCCTTTGGCCTAGGATAAGGTCAGAAAACCATGTTCTAATTCTCCATCCTCAGCTGCTTGCTTTCTCTTCCTCAGTTTATCACTTAGGGAGTGAATGTCTAGAGGAGACATTTAATGTCTCTTCCATTGGTCCTATTGTTTCAGCATCTGGGTAGCAGGTATGGCAGCTGGGAAAGTCTGGGAGGAGAAGTACAGTTAGCATTTTCATATAGTAGACAGAAGCCTTCCGATTTCTCTAACATTGGACCTTCCATTTTCCTGTGTATTACACATAAATAAATGAATTCTGAAGCATTTGTGGGCTGGTTTTTATAGATGTGGTATTGGGTTAGTTACTGCTTAGAGTCTTAGGTAAGCAATGGGTAAAAAAGAATTGTGTACAATTGAAATAGTGTTGACACTATGAATTTAGGGGGTAAGTGGTAGGCCATTTCCTGGTATTAAGAAGAACCAAAACTTATATCCTGAAAGTATTTTATTTCACAAGGCTGTAATTATCTTAAAATGAATTTTACAAAATAGTACATTGTGTTTGTGAATACCATAAGTCAGTCTTAGGATTCTTTAAAAATTTATGTTTTATAATACATCCTTGACATTTTCATGTAAAAGTTCAAACACTCTATCTAAGCCAATATAATCCCCTTTTAAGATTAAAAAAAAATCCATGTATGGACAGTGAAGAATTTCTTTCTGTGGTGTATATATTTACTATGTCAAAGTTAGCTGTATACATCAGGGGTGTGTGTGTGTGTGTGTGTGTGTGTGTGTGTGTGTGTGTGTGTGTGATGTCTTTGTATGTATCATGAATAAGCACAGTCATATGCAGGCATGTACATGTGTTTACTCATGAGAATAGGAGTTTGGTATATCATAATACTGAGGAAAATAAATAAACTCTAGATAGAAAGCTGTCTTTTATTAAAAAGTTAACTACCTTTGACTTTTAAAAACACTGTATTTATGCAGACTGGAGAGAGACTCGTTAAACTTGCAGCTCTTCTTGGCAAAGCCCCAGATTGTGTTCCTAATACATATATGGCAGCTCATGTTCTATGACTGGGTCTAGAGGATCTGGAGCCTTCTGTCCTCACAGGCCATGGTGTACATACACACATATATACATGTACACTCATACATACAAAATAGATGTAAATCTAAAAAATAATGTAGGCATCATTTTTTGAACATCAGAGTAATTAAACACAGTTCTGACTCATCTAAATATTTCATCTCCTCATAATAGTAGAACTAAATAATGATGGCCTGCCTTTAAAAAAAAATGAGATTCTTATTCAGCTACCAAGAACAAGACAAATAATTTTGTTTAAATTATTAAATAACTCAATTTTAAGAAATAGCATACAAAATGGCTTTGTAAAATTCTAATATGTTTCTCTCATGTCTAGAGCCTGTCACTATGGACAAAGTTCATTACTGTGAAAGATTCATCGAACTTATGATTGATCTAGAGGTAAGAAATATGTGGTGACTTGTATACTCTTCAGCAGTCTCAGATGAAGCCGTGACTACTTACTTGAAATGACCCTTGGTCTGCTTATAGACAAGGAAATCTCAGGGTTTGACTCCTTGAGATTTTGGACTAACTGTCCTACTGGCATGGGTTCTTATTGCCTTTTAGAAATACGATGTCTAAAGATTGCATACAATTAGATATGAGATTCTTATGGATAGTTCAGATCCAAAATTGATGTGGTTCAGAGTAATCCATTTCCTCCTCTTCCCTAATATAGGAAATTGAAAGAAAATCTGTCCCATGGTTTGAAGTGAGTGTTAAAACTATTAGACTAACAATCATTCATGAGAATTTTGTTCATAAAATTACTCTACCAGTGACTAATTTATATCCTCTCACTGTGTCAGACCTGAGTAACTCTGTTTACTAGGTGATGTCATTGATTAGATAAGTAGTTATCCAACTGTCTCCTCACTGTCTATCTTACTACAATAAGGGAAGTAGGGACAGGAAATGGAAAAGAGCTTTGCTTTTACCGCTAAATATACAGCACGTACTTGAGTTTCACAGGGATTTTGTGTAAAAACTACTAAACAAAGACAGGCAGTGATGGTGCATGCCTTTAATTACACTACTCAAAAGACAGAGGGAGGCTGGACTCTGAGTTCAAGGCCAGCCTGGTCTACAGAAGGAATTCCAGGACATCCAGGTGTACACAGAGAAAATCTGCCTTGAAAAACCAAACCAACCAACCAACCAAACAAACAAACAAAAAAACCAACCACTAGACGAGATGTTTTTTGAGACTCTTTCGTGTGATCCTTTGAAAAAGGAAAAGCATTGCCCCTGAGTGTTTCTTGTTTTACTTGTTTTACAGCATGGATGAGATCCTTTGTTTTATATACCATGCATCTTTGGGCAGGCAGGAGGGTGTTTGGTAGTGTCCACTTTGTGTGAAATAGTCGGTTTGATCTCTAGCTGCAGGGAATACCTGAAACATGGACGTGTTGTGCTTGCATTTCAGGCTCTGCTCCCCACAAGGCGCTGGTTCAACACCATCCTGGATGACTCCCACCTCTTGGTGCACTGTTACCTTTCCAGTCTTGTCCACAGGGAAGAGGATGGCCATCTGTTTTCCCAGGTGAGCCTAGTGGATCGGACACATTTAATGCTGTCATCTCTTAAGTTGGTCTTTGCCTTGCCATGTAGCCAAAGTAAAAGTCTTAAATATGGACCTGTATGTTGTAGATTCCTGGTCAGTTTAAAATAAAACAAGAATTTATAAACTGAATTCGTACTAGAATGCACCTACTTAATCCTAGTAATCACCGAGGTTGTATGTTAACTATATGTTCCTTCATTATTGAGCTAAAGTATCACTTTACAAGTATAGTGCCAGGTGTTCACATCTTTCACTTGTGTGTGCAAAACCCCCGTGGGACATAACAGGTGAGAACTTGACTGCCAGTGAGTTGTACCCCTGTGCCATGGCTCACTCTTGCCTGTGACAGCAGTGACAGGCAGTTGATAGTGTGGAACTTAAGAGTAGGAAGGCAAATGTACTTTACTTTATTGCCTTTGGTAAGAAAGAAGTGTGTTGGTATTTCAGATTTCCTGTATTGTCAAGTGAAAGGAAATGTCTAACGTGTGTAATTGTGTTTTCCAGGGAGAGTTAATTGGAGATGCAGGTCTTATGTGTGTGACGTACTCTAGCTCATGTCTTACTAAGCACTTTTCTGTTTTCATTCAAAAAAAAAAAAAAATCTACCAAGTGATTGGCCATATATATTAACTCTTAGAAATTGACTATAATGTGTCCCAGGTTAGGACTAAAGATAGTAAATAAGTGACCACAGCCAGAATATTCCATGTCCATGTGCAGAAAGCGAGACCTCTTCATACGCAGTCGAAGCTTAAGCGAGGTCGGGTGGCATGGAGGGTCATGAGGGATAGTGGATACACTCCTGTAGTTTGCTTTTCTGTTGCTGTGACAGTGTACTCTGATGAAAGCAGCTTGCAGAGGAAAGCATCCGTTTGGCTTACACTTTCAAGTCACAGTCCATCCTCAGAGACAGGGCAGGAGCTTAAACAGGAGATCAAAGTTGGGAAAGGCACGGTGGCTCGCTTTTTCAGGGTGGACCCATCTTCCTAGGGATGTGAAGCACCAGCCAGGACAGTCTGTCACAGACCAGGGCACAGGACAGTCTAAATATGTTTGGATATGCTCTCAAGTATAGGATGTGTAATGCTAAATTCTAAAATTTTCAACCCCAGAGAAACACGTAGATCTTTTATTACTTTTAATAAATAGTGTTTTATACTTTGTTGGTCTCATGTTCACATGGTTTATTAATTTAAATCAATCTTTCCAGCTATTAGACATGCTGAAGTTCTATACGGGCTTTGAAATTAACGACCAGACTGGAAATGCCCTGACAGAGAACGAGATGACCACGATTCACTATGACAGAATCACATCTCTGCAGGTAAATAAATGCAGTATACCGTTCCTCGTGCTCCTTGTTGAGTCAGCCTGGAACTTAGGTTTTGTAATATGCAAATAAAAATACTATTGTGTTAGTTAGGGATTTACTGCTGTAAAGAGATGATACCATGACCAAGGAGGCATCTCATATAAGGACAACATTTAATTGGGCCTGGCTTACAGGTTCAGCGGTTCAGTTCATTATCATTCGGGCAGGAGCATGGTAACTTCCAGGCAGGCATGGTGCAGGAGGAGCTGAGAGTTCTACATCTTCCTCTGAAGGCTGCTAGCAGAAGACTGGCTTCCAGGCAGCTAGGACCAGGGTATTAAAGCCCACACACCTACTCCAGCAGGGCCACACCTCCCACCAGTGCCGCTCCCCGGGCTCAGCATATGCAAACCATCACATTCATATAGATTCATCCTCCCATTTTTTTTTAATGTTTTGTAATTTGATGAATTTACAAAATAAGTGACTTTCATAGTCCATCTGAAACCTGTGAATCTATATGCTGGTATTTGATTCTCTAAAATCTGAGTTAGTGGCAATATTTCATGCCTATTAGAGGGCATGGGGTCCTTGTGTTCTCAGTGGCTGTCTTCGTTTACTCTTGGTCGGCTGGGCAACCCTTGGTAGGACTTAACTTTCCAGAGATCCAGACAACAGCAGAGCAGGAATGAGCTGCATTTTCAGCTAGTTCCTCTGTAATCTCCAGGAACTGCCCCTTGGGGCTTTCCTTTAGTATTCTTTGGCTAGTTTTTGGTTATAAAATGCCATTTTGGGGGCACTCATGCCAAGGAAGATGCATGCCTGCCATTTTCATGTCAACTTTGTGGGGGCCACAGAAACCTGGGATATAGCTCTGATAGAGTATTTCCTTATGGCCAAAGCCCTGGCTCGATCCCCAGCAGTGGCAAGGAGGGCATTAAGCAGAACAATTTCTGCCTTCCCTATTGCACAACACGCCTCCGGTCTAATGAGGCAGGGGGCGCATGGGGGATAAACATAAGAAGTGGGACTGAAGTCACCAATCAGATGGATTTAACAGACATCCATAAAGCATCCACCCAAACACTAGAGCTTGCACATTCGTTTCAGCAGCACAGGGAACTTTTTCCAAAATATTGCACATATTAAGAAAAAAAGCAAGCCTCAATAAATATGTGAAAGCGAACTAATACAGTGTGTGTTTTCTGACCATAGTGGGATAAAGCTAGACAGCAGGAAGGGAAATGAAAGCACACAAACTCTGGAGACTGAACAGCATACATTTGAACATATTCGCCCTGTGTGGCCTAGGACATTAACTCTTGACGGCCTTGCTTTCCTAGAGAGCTGCGTTTGCGCATTTCCCTGAGCTCTATGACTTTGCCCTCTCCAATGTGGCAGAAGTAGATGCCCGGGATTCCTTGGTCAAGTTTTTTGGGCCTCTCAGGTAAGAGACATGAAAAGAAGAGCATTCTGTCCTGGGATCTTGCTGTGGACTTTTCTTTCTTTCCTAGCACTGCAGGCTGTGGGACGACCCTTTGCCAACCTCACAGCTGGCGCTCCTCTCTGGCAGTGCGCAATTCTTGACTCACTTAGACAGAACTACCCATCTTTCCTCGGGAAGTGGTGAAAGGATTTTTAATAACTCAGGCCATTATTCTTTGAGCAGAACATTAACCTAGCCTAATCTCACTGTCATAAACAGCATATAACAGAAACCAGTAAAGCTTCACGTTTGATATTTGAGATATGACCTAGGAAAGTTTTATGTTCTTAACATATATCAATACTACTATCTACTACATATCTACTAGTGTATTTTTGGGAAAATAATAATAGTCAGTAGCTTCATTACTTCCTTATTCTGTACTTAAACAGCCATGGATCTTCAAAGTATGAGCAAGGCGCTGCTGTTGGTGTTCACTGTACTGTCTTGTGATTACTTTCCTATTGAATTTTCAATGCACTACATAGTCAAAAGCTGTTTCCTTGGCCTGGAAAAAACAAGAGATTGAAAATAGATTAGCAGTTCTAGGGTTTGGGTTAGGAAAGAGGAGCTTGATATAAAACAGCATTAGAGAAAACACTGTGTTAGGAAAGAAAAGCTACTAATAAAAGACAAAAGAAGGATAATTTATTCTTTCACATAATAAATTGTATGCAAAATGCATACTTCACATTTTGTTATATCCTTTTTAAAAATGTCTCTGAGAGTCCAGTGTTGGTAACTTTATCAGTAGGAACATGTTCTGTTTCACTGAAGTTGTTCTTAAGTGAACCTGGCTTTGGATAGTCCGCATGTGGGAGTCAGGAGGGACTGCACGGGCTGCTGGCCTCGGCCTGAGGGTGCTTGCAGTGTTCCTCACCTCTGCTTTGGGACCTTCAGTTGTACGTGCTCTGTGCATCTGTCAGTGGATTTCAGGTACCATGAAAGGCTTAGCAGAAACTACTTCAAAAGTTTTAATTCCTGTTTTTAATTTTGTTTTTATTGGGGTTTTGTTCCTTTGTTTTGCTGCTGTGCCATATGTTTCCTTTTTAAAATATCAATAGGAAAACATGGTTCAAATAGTAAAGGTAATTGATCTGAATAAAATCTTTTCCATTCTGCAGTTCAAACACACTCCACCAGGTGGCATCATACCTCTGCCTCTTGCCAACGCTCCCTAAAAATGAAGATACAACTTTTGATAAAGAGTTTCTTCTAGAATTGCTGGTAAATATTAATACTTAACTGTCTGATAATCTCTCTTATGGCTTTTCCCACCTCTCTGAGTCATTCATAATAATATAAACAGTACTGACTTCTAGAGTTCAGGCTCAGTATTTTGCCTCTTGTCCTTGAGTTACCTGATTTGGTGGGGGTGGGTCAGGCTTGCTTTTCCATGTCTGTGGTTTCTTTTCTCACATCTTCCAAACCTTTAAGCCCCGCTCGGGGGATTCGAAGGAGGCCACAGTTAGCAGTGCATGTGAATAACTGTGGCCATGCATTATTTTAATGGTGGTTATTCAAAACTAATGTATTCAGTATTAGGCCACAGCCTTGATACAGTAAGTTCAGTCGCTTAGAAATAGAGTAAATTATTCCTAAGTGGCTTAAGAATTCTAAGCAATTTTTCAGTCAGCTTTGGTAATGAGAGACTTTATTTTCTAAACTAGTTTCTTTTTTTCTTTTTAGAAACATAGTTTTTGTTGGGTGTGGTGACTTTTTTGCTGTTGTTTGGGTTTTGGGTTGGGTTCAGTTTACTTCGTACATAACGCACAACTGCACAGTAATTAAAATTAGGAGTGAAGAAGTCATCCATGTGGGCTTCTCCTGTTACCCAGGACTAACGGTATTTCTTCACCTGACCCCTCTAGAGCTCTCAGAAGACTTCTCTTATCTATTAGATTTAAATATGTGAAGGTTAATGAAGTACATTTATTGTTACTAATTCAGAGCTATCTAGGTTACAGTTGAAGGGAGAACTGTAGCGCAGTGATAAAGAGTGCTCACTTACTCAATATACTGAATACTGTGCATTGATCTCCAGCGCCACAGGCCAGAGATTCAAGTAACTCCATGTTTATTGTCTTCATTTCACCTTGTTTGGGGATTTAGTTCACTGCATAGTGTAGGAACACCTTCTGCCTCTCAGTACCACATTTTCTGAAACAAATGACTATTTATGTCAAATATTTAGCCATGTCGCTAACCAATGTCTCTTTAAGTGTTGACAGTTTTCACCTCTACAGATAGTGGTTGTGAGCGCGCGCGCGCGTGCGTGTGTGTGTGTGTGTGTGTGTGTGTGTGTGTGTGTGTGCGCACGCGTGCGCGCACATAGCCATATGTGAACATTTAATCAGAGCCAGGAACTGGTTATTTTATTGTGTGTGCTCATGGCTGCCTGGTTAACCTGCATAACCAACTCTGACGAGTGTGCACTGCCTTCACACTGGCTTTGGCTTTTCTCAGATTTTTTTTTCTGTTATAAGATTAAGTAGCTTTTCATCTACTTCAGACATTTTCATTGCTAAGCAATACAAACAAATCAGTAAATAAGTAAGCAGGCTTATGTATCTGTTGATTTTTCTTACACATGTTGAACCGGCAGGCATGCCGTTCTGGGGTTCGCTTTCCAAGCTTGCATTTTCCACGTGGTGGAGAGCATAGTCCCTCCCGTCCACAGGAAAGACGCTGCTAGTGTGCTGAGTCTGGGGGCAGAGACAAGCCGTTTGTAACAGGTGTCTAATGCCCACCCACAGGTGTTTGCGTGTCATTCAGGGAGAAAGCCTGGGGAGCATTTTAAATTAGTTCCAGTATGGAAGCTACTTTTTTATTTGCTCTAAGTATGATTTCTATCTTTGCCTGTCCTCCTACAAGTCACTTGTCACTGTCTGTAACTGCAAACGCTTCCTAAAAATTCCCTGAGCTCTTCTCTGACAAGAAAATCTCTTCTAAGTCAGGCTGTTGGTACCAATACTAAGTCTTTATGAACAAAAGAAATACAAACCTTTCCCCAGGTTTGTTCTCATAGAAAAGCCACGTGTCATTTTGACATTGTCTTTTTTAAAAATATTTATTTATTTATTATATATGAGTTCACTGTAGCTGTCTTTAGACACACTACAAGAGGGCATCAGATCTCATTACAGATGGTTGTAAGCTACCATGTGGTTACTGGGATTTGAACTCAGAACCTCTGGAAGAACAGTCATCGCTCTTAACCTCTGAGCCATATCTCTCTAGCGCCATTTCAGCATTGTTAATTAGAAATCACAGTTTCTGTGAGACGCACTACTGGGATATCAAGCATGTGTAGAGATTATTAATGAGGGAAAGTGTAGCTCACCCAGTCTCTCATTTCAGTAGAGAAGATTCAGACTCCAGGGATTATTAAGTTTCTCAGATCACAGGAGATTCAGGGCTGAACGAAATCCTTGACTCATAACTTCTGTGTGGGGAGTTTGTTTGGTTCTTCCATAGATGCTACAGTTCTTAAACTCTTGGCATGTGCTGGGGAGATTAATACAGTTTTATAGTGTTCCTTCTCATTACCATAGAACCCTGATTAGAGACTGACACTTGTCCTGTTTTAGTAGAAAGAAACAGACTAAGAAGCTTATCGTAATTTCCTTATAGATGGAGGAGCTGGGATTCAACTCTAGTGCGTTTGGTTGATACCTCGTTTTTTATGATTTATGAGGAAAAACAGGAAGGGGAAAAAAATCAAATCTTATCAAACTGCCACAGGAATTTCTCTCTCCGTGCCTAATGGCAGTAAAGGCGGGCTCTCTCCTGTTGGCTCTAAGTGACCTGTGGTGTCATTCATGTTCCTACTGTAACTCATGGTACTGTTTCCTTCCCCTAGGTGTCTCGCCATGAACGCCGCATCTCTCAGATTCAGCAGTTGAATCAGATGCCTTTGTATCCAACTGAGAAAATTATCTGGGATGAAAACATCGTCCCTACCGAGTACTATTCTGGGGAAGGTAGGTAAGGAACACAGAGCTCACGGGTAACAGGAACTCAGGTTCATCACACAGCTCAAACGCAGCCATGTCTCCTCTCTACAGTAGGCTACTGTTCTGTGCTCTTGGATGTAGAAGCTAGAAAAGAGTGAGGATTTTGAATACTTAGCAAAATGACTTATATTAAACTAAATATATCTTAGGATGTGTTACCCTGTGGAAAATATGATTATTAAACCACAGTGCTGTTTCTGAAGAGGCTTAAGAATTCAGAAAGTGTAGCTTTCATTGATCACTGTGATAGGCTGTTTGCCCTTTAAAAACTGTTAGAGCCTTTTTAAAGTTCTTTATGAAGCCAGGACCGATGACCAAAAAAAAAAAAAAAAAAAAAAGGGTCCTCCCACGTGTCCTTACCAGCTATTGCGCCTGTACCTTTGATTGAAAACTACTTGTTTTTGAAGAGAACTTGGCTCAAATGTACCAATTATGTCTTTAAAGTCACAATTATTTTGATGGTTACCAATCCAAGGATTTCCTGGAATTTCTCCTGAAATCCACCTACAGGAAGTATGTGCCATTGGAAACCATTGGGTTAAACAGCATAAGCCAGAGTCAGAAAGACAAGCCTGGAGTGTTCTTCTCTTTATCCAGAACATGGAAATGAAATTATATGTAGCTGTGTCTGTGTGTATCTGTGTGTGAGTATGTGTGTGTGTGTGTGTGTGTGTGTGTGTGTGTGTGTGTGTCAGGACAGTCAGAGATCACGAGGAGACAGGAGGAAGAGACTTTAAGGAAGGTGAGAAATAGGGAAGTAGAATCCATGTAATAAAGCAGAGGTTGGTCTAACTAGGGAAGGAGGAGAACTAGCTGACAGGAAGGACTATTAGGAAGACAAAGGGAGGACACCTAATGAGAACAAGCTATGAACTATACGAGAAGAGAAGACGCCATGAGGAACCCATTCCCGTCTATGTAGCCTTTTTTAATTCAAGTGAGGGTTGCAAGGTGCTAACAGGGTTTTGTTTTTGTTTTTAAATGAAAACAAGACACCTTTCCTTCAGCCTATATGCCTCAGAGACAGTGACTCAGAGTGCAAGTCATTGTTTACTAATAAAAACAATGTGAATATTTGGCACACCATTTCTTGTCTCTAAGTTCTCTTATTACTGCTGTGGCACTGTAGATAATGTATAAAAATGTGATTTGTCAAGTAAGCGTACCGTGGCTTTGCTAGTGCTGTCGACTGCTTGGTCTCTAAAGACTGGTAAGACTGCTCAGTGACGGAAGAGCAGAGAAGAGTGGGAGTGACAGAAAGACAGTGCCTTGACCCCAAAGCCTAGCCAGAGGCATGTTCAGAGTTCTCTTTAGGCAACAGGACATCATCAGATTTACTTTTGTGTTGTTTGTTTTGCCACAGGGTGAGTTTAGGGTACTTGAGAATTTGGATGGCTTGACTTGGGAAGGAGTTTCTAAGTTACTAAGGCCTGTGCTAGTGTGAAGTATTTTTGGAAACATTTAAGAAGCACTGCTGACCTGTGAAGTGCTGAGTGTACATTGCTTGCATGAGTAGTCGTGTCTCTACATGCTCTCTCACAGGATAGCCTGTGCTGTCTGTGCAAGTGGAAATGCGGACAGGTATCTGTCCCACAGACGTCAGTCGCTGCTTCTCCAGCTGCTGGCGTGCTTTCCTATAGACCAGATGATTGATTAGAAGTCATCGATGCTGTTTTCCTTTTCAGGCTGTCTTGCTCTCCCCAAGTTGAATTTGCAGTTTTTAACTCTACATGACTATCTCCTGAGGAACTTTAATCTCTTCCGCTTAGAATCAACTTATGAAATTAGACAAGACATCGAGGACAGCGTCAGCAGAATGAAGCCGTGGTCAGTAAAATGATGCCATCTTTAAGGAAGCAATGTGTGTACAGTATCCGATACACTGTGTTAGGAACAATCAGTGTGTTTAGCAATGTGAAGATATCTGCCAAAGATACCAACTATTTGAAGATTTGTATAATGTGAATTCACTTCAGACATGATAGAATATAAAATATGTATTTGAGTACCTTGGAGGTGTGGTTGGGGACCTGGGGAGAAGGGAGAAGAGTCATGGAAGAGGAGAAATAAATAGACATCAATAACCGGATAAAGAGGGGCCAGTAGTCCAGGACTAGGGCAGGTTAAACTCCGTGTGGTCTTGGGTGAGGTTTATCAGCCAGGAGTGATGCTCTACCACTGTTGTTCCGTGACTGTAGCTAGAAATGTGAGTCAGTGCCCAGTGAACTGCAGGCTAGGGATATTGCAGAACGTTCTGTGAGCAGCACATTGGAACTCAACTGTGTTGGCTGGATTCACTTTGAGGCCTACTTATTTGAGAATTTCTTTCAGTTTAAACTTGACTCCACCTCCTGGCTTTATGTGGAGTTTTCTTTAAGAAAATCCTTTTGTAGACGGGGTTGCATTATGAGATGTGTGAAGGTTAATTTTGGAATTTTACCTGTGAGTGACTGGGTAAATTCTTTTTATTCACTGTTTCTAAGTAGATGGTTACAAATACTCAAGGGATTGCAGATGCGTAAACTTTATTTGTGAAGTGAGTCATTACCTTTCAGGCATAGTAGGTAGACACACATGGTGAGACTGACTCTGTGTGGAAAGCCCGGCAGTTTCTGGAGTCTGAACCTCCTTTGGTGTCCTTCAGCCTTCTCTCTCTTCCCTAACCATAGAGACGACCACAGGCTCTGCAGTTATGGTCTATTTTTCACTTCCATATTTTATTTTATATTCAGTTCTATTTTTTTAATTATTATGTGAGAAGTTATTCTGGATGAGACTATAAAACCCAACACAGAGTATTTTTGACTTAATAATCAGTTGAGTCAGTAAGTAGGCTAGGATTGTGAGATTTGTGTATCCACTGGCTGCTCATCCCTGCCCACAGCTCTGCTGAAATTATTACCCATTGTTCGGACCCCGCGGGAGCGCTTGATCCCGAAACTCCTTTACAATTTGTGGTTACCTTGCACTTATGTGTCTAGATTTAGAGCCTAATTTTGGCCATTTTGCAAAATAGGGATTTATTAACTAGCACTTAAGTAAATAGAATTCACTTGTACATTTAATTTAAATGTCAAGCATACATACAAAGGAAACAAACAGTTACTCATGGTTTTTAGTCTCTATTAATAGAGGATTTTTTAAAATTACTTTTTTCTTTTTTTTTTTTTTTTTTTTTGAAGCTGAAAGAAAATGTTAACTTTTGGAGTTAATTTGTTTACATTTGAAATAATAAATCCTTCTAAAGTTTTTGCACTGGTGCCCATGAAGGGACTTCTGCGGGGGCGGGTCCACACCGTAAGGGCAGAAAGGAGCCCAAGCACTCTTGCACATTGCATGCTTCCCATGTTTCCCATGGCTAAAGCCACTGGGACAGCAGTAAAAGATGATGTGCTTCCAAGTGGCAGAAATCTGTCTTTCTTGACGCTTCATATTTTGTTCTGTAAGAAAACAAAGAGTTAAGGGACCAGAGGAGAGGCTGCTGGGGTAGCCGGAGATTGACTGCTGCTGGAATTCCCTCCTCAGGGACAGGGCAGATGTTCTAAAGGTGGGCTGTGGTAGAGCACACACATTGGGTGTGCTTACTGGAACTCCTCAATTGTGCGTTTACTGTCACGAGTTCCACAGACAGGATGAGCTGCCCTCCGGTAAGGCGGCAAGAGTGGAGGAAGTGACAGCGACCCTTTACGAGGGTTCAGCACACTGTTATGCCGCTCAGAAGCTGCTAACCGAGTTCTGCAGTATAGGATTTCTTAGTTTTGCCTTGATGTTATAAAATTGTATAGTTTTTAGTTATAGCACAGAATCATCGTATTAGAGGTAATTTACATTTTTTGCAGTGTCATTTTTAGGATTAACTTTTAAGTTCAAAGTGTTGCTTTAGTTTGTGTTCCAAATATACCGTTTAAAGTAAAAATTAAATGTTTAATGCAAGTTGAAGTAAAGTAAATAAGAAAGATTATTTGGGTGTTGCTGCTACTTGTTAATTAACTTCCCCTCTGATCTTTTTTAAGTGATTAGTTATTTTAAGGGATTTAAGGTAGTATAGTTCAATGAGGATTCTTGCATGTTTTTAAGTGTTTAAAATAATAGCTTGTTCTGGAAATGTATTTTAAGTGTGATCTAAGAACATAAAGAATAAAAGATAAAAATGGTAGTAGTTGAAACTATTTGAGAGAGGAAAAGGATAAAATAAACCTAAGTAGAACTGTCCTTTAAAATGAAGGAGAAGCCACACAAACACTCTTCTCTAAGAGGAGTGCTCCAGGGAGTGGAGATTCCTGTCAGTAAATGAAAGAGAGTAGCTGAACAGTTTCCATGGGAGACAGTGAAACTGGAGCTGTGATCCAAACAGTGCTCAGTGGACATAAAAACAGGAACACACAACAGTGGTGGCAGGTACCCTTATACCAACCCTCTGGAGACAGAGGAGGTGGATCTCTGATTCAAGGCCAGCCTAGTCTACTAGAGAGTGAGTTCTAGGACAGCCAGGGATACACAAAGCACCCTGTCTTGAAAAAAACAACAAACAAAAGAAAAAGAAAAAAGCAACACACACACCAGGACACACACACACACACACACACACACACACACACACACACACACACATACATACATACACACAGAGGCACAATAGAAAGCAGGAATAAAGCTGTGCATATGTGGCACTTGTGCTGTGAAGTAAGAAGAGTGTTTCCAGTAGAGGAAAGCTAGACCTGCTTGCCAAAGATCACTGCTTTAGAGTAAGACATGAACTTAAACAGATTAAACTTAAGTCTTGAGACATGAGGTTCTTGCAAGAAAGCAGAGGAAAGGTTACCATGACATTGCTCTTAGCACTTTTATTTTGTGTTTGCTTTTTTGTCTTGGATTTTGACACCAAAGTAGAGGAAGCAAAGAGAAAAATGGAGGAGTGCATGAAAGTAGCTGTGCAGCCTGAGAGACACTTGTGACTGCTGTCTAATTAGAGTGACGTCAGAAGGATAAGGAAAACAAAAAAGTAATTAGAAAAAGAATGTGGAGCATCCTAAATGGACATGCTTGCAAGGAAGAGGTAAAGGTAGCCAGCAGCTGTCAACCAGTGGCTCAGGCCTGTAATCATGTGGAGATGGAGACCCAGCCACTAACTCGTTACTCTTCTTGTTAAGAGGGAAGCTGAGTAGCAGCAAGGTTAGTTAGGAAAATGAAAGCCCTGTGCATTTTAGTTGGGCATGTGATTCTACAACCATTACAGAAGAAAATGCAGACACTCCCCGAATTGAAAAGGGAACCGTGCAGTAACCCTGCTTGTGGATGGATGTTAGTAGGAGCTAAGCCCCTGTCTTGAAAGAGACACCTGCACTTCATGCCCAGTGCAGCGCTGCTGTCAACAGCCAAGATGGAGAAACAGCCTGTGTCTGTGTGGAGATGAACAAGTAAAGAAAATGTGTGGCTGCGTGTCCAATGTAGCAGACTATCCAGCCTTTAAGAAGAAAGGGCCCTTACCATGGATAGCCAGTGCTAACCAGAACTTAACTGTGAGCTAAACATGAACTCTCCACATTGTACTTGTGTACAGTTGTAGGGTTCTTGTTTGTGTAATCATCCACTGCTTTGGATTTTCAGGCAATCTGAGTATGGTGGTGTCGTGTTTGGTGGTTGGGCACGAATGGCTCAGCCCATTGTGGCTTTCACTGTAGTCGAGGTTGCCAAACCCAACATTGGTGAAAACTGGCCAACCCGAGTTCGTGCAGATGTCACCATCAATCTGAATGTCAGAGACCACATCAAGGATGAGTGGGAAGGTAACTTGGCATTTCGAAAGTAATGCTACCTTTTGCCTCTTTCATTTGTAGCTTTCCATTTAGAGCATTGGTCAAGTACTTTTACTAAATATTGTCCTTTTAAATTCTTATTCAGTTTTATTCTTAAAATTCAATTTAAAGCATTGTAGTTGTGTTTGTAATTAGTAGTAAAACTATTAAGAATCATACAAGAGTACTTTAAGTATCTCAATATTTTAATAACAAGACCATAACTATCAGAGTATTCTGAAGATTGCAGTTTGCAAAGCAAACTAAGGAGAAACTGTTAAATTAGTAGAGTGTTTGCTAGATTGTAGATCAACATAAAAGCATCCGTGTACCCTAAAGGAGAATCATGTATAACACATTTGCAGCATAAGCAGAGATAGCTACACTCTGAAAAGAGGAGAGCAGCCCGAGTAGGAAAGTGACGCATGCGCTTCATGGAGAATGCATGGGGAGTCTGGTGAGGAGACGCGGAGTGAAGCAGCTCCACAGGAAACTGTGCTTTACCAGAAGGGAAGGTGGATAGGAATTGACAAGAAAGTAAACCAATAGTTTTCCTTATTTTTTTTTCTTACTACCTAAAGTTTTAGCAATTTGAGTTGTATATCATAATTAACTTTTTGAGAAGCCGTGTTCTAAAATATTAAGTGAAAAAGAGTTAAAACTTGGCTAACACCTCTGAAGCAATAGGCAGTGGGCACTTTTGCATCATCACACATGTGTACACATGTGCGCACACACACACACACACACCCCGTTCCCAGCTGTCTAAGATTTTCCCCCTTGCTGCCCTGTTGTGAGAGATAGTAGCCAGGAGGTTTAATCTCCTGCTACCTTCTTCAAGTGCCAGAAGGAAAGGTTTTCAGAAATTATAGCCCCCACATAGCAGTAACCATGCGAACATATGTTAGACTTAAAAGGGAATTCGAAAGGAGCCCAGCAGTGCAGTTGGCCAAGTGTTTGACAATGGCTGCTTTGGTGATTGACAGATTGTTCTGAGTCCTGTCTCTTTCTCTGAGTTCCAGTCTGTTGCATTATACGTTTAGAACATTGTGCACTTTTATGATTGCTGTGCCCTGAGAAGTTCCTGGGGAAGGTCTTGTATTTATTACCCCTGGGAACTTAACAGAGGTATCCAACACTATTTTATACATTGGGCATTAAAACGGAGTAACTTATTGGCACCCCAGAAGTTTAAAGTCTCTTGCAGGAGATGACGGACAGGTCTCCCTTGTAAAGTTAAGAGGAGAGAAGGAGCTCTCCTGGCAGAGCCCTCTCCGTTGCTGTGGGGACTGCTACCTGAAATGCCCAAAGGGATTGTTTTTAAGTGTAGTTCTTAATTTGCCTTCTCTCCCTTTCTCCCCATCCCCAGCCCCCTTCCTATTTCTTCTCTTCCCTCACTCCCTCCGTCACCATAGGCCTCTGGTAGAGTAAGAGATGGAGTGCTCTCATGAGCAGGACAGGGTGCCGTGAGTACTTAGGGATGAGTGAATCACTGGCATACAGTGGAAAGAGAAGTGCTTTTCCTACAGCAGGGCCCAAGCTCAGCCCCTCTACTGATTAGGGATGGGAGCAGAAACCAAGAGGAGGGCTGTAAATGGTAACAAATGTTGTCTGTCAAGCAATAGCTTTGAAATGCTTCAACTAAAAATTATAGAACTGTCCTCCCATCCCCTTGAGACTTGGAGCTTGGGTTCTTAGCCCTGTTATTACCCCATATGGAAGCGACATTGAGTTTTGCTTCTAAAAGCACCCTATGAAAAGGTGGGTGGCCACAAGTGCTTGAGAAGAAAGGCAAGCTCATCGTAGCACAACTTTTTAAGTGCAGACCTAAGGTGTCTCCTGTAATGGTCTGGATTTGGAGGGCTCCTCAGGCAGCCATCCCTACTGACGTCAGAAACTGACTCCTGCATTCATGGGGTCTTCTCAGGACCTCTGTCACTAAAGCCTAGAAGTGTGACTTGTACAGACTGTAGGCTGTATGGCAGCAGAACTCAGCAGAACATCGTTCTTCAAGTTCTCATTGCCTCTTCTGCCCCTTCATCCACTTTGTTCACTCAGATGTGAGTTCTTTTAGCTTTACTTAAACTCACACAACAGAGAACCGTGAAGTCTCCAGTCCTATTAGCCGCACACTGACATTGGTGTCTTAATCTAGCTGTATGTTCTTTTTTCAAGGTTATAAGCAGACAGACTATATAAATTTTCATTTCTGTCATAAAGTGGTAAAAATAATAGATTGGGAAAGAACAAAGATGAAGTGATGTGACCTTCTGTGTTGTAAGTGTAGCCAACACTTTAGTGCCCTTAGCCTTTCTGTGTCAGTGTTACCAAGGAAGCCAGAGAAGCCTTGGATCTTGACACCAATATCTTGCCTCTTAAAATTCACTTAGAAGGATTTCCCTGTTTGCTGACTGGAACTGTACATTGAGCCATATTCTGTGGGTAAAAAATCTGTGGAAAGCACTCCTGTGCTTTGATGAGTTATTCTTGGGTAAACCTGTTTTAGGACAGTGCGCTAAGGCTGTTTGGAATGACACTGATGGATAACTGAAACCCATGGTAGAAACTTGATGATTATGAATTATATGCCAGCCATATTTTCAGTTACTTAATAAGAATTAAAAATAAGAATGGTGATGAATGTCCAATTTTGGATCTGTAACATGACTTGGAAGTCTTGCTCAGTAATTAATTCATGACACAGAAGTTTCTAATTTTAATATAAAAAGATCTTCTTTTTAATTACTGCTATAAAGTATTGAATATTAAAAACTATAGGAAACATAACTATGTTCTAATGCAAAATATATTATTGGTCATCCCTTTTGTTTTTAATGTTTTTTTTTTAAATCTCTCCTTTAAAAACATTAAGAATTTGCCAGTGAATGACCAAAAACAACATAATTCTAATAAGTAAAAATGTCTTTATGTTTTACTAGGTCTTCGCAAACACGATGTATGCTTTTTAATTACTGTGCGTCCCACAAAACCTTACGGCACTAAGTTTGACAGGAGGAGGCCTTTTATTGAGCAAGTTGGTCTGGTGTACGTCAGAGGCTGTGAGATCCAGGGCATGCTGGACGACAAAGGGCGAGTCATCGAAGACGGTACAGTGATCTGTGTGGGAGGGAGCGAGAGAGGGAGGAATGCACTTCTGGGCTGCTGACTTGGTAAAACTTTCAGGTGTTGTATGTAGTAGACATAAAGGATTGTGTGTAAGGTCCTTACTTTACAGCATGTGCTGTGAACATACACTGTAGGTTTCATCCCTAGCACTGGAAAAAAAAAAGGAAAACAAAAAGCCATTAAAATGTATTGAATTTTCGAAGACAAGATTTTTAATATTTCTAAGCATACCAGGCATTGGTAGCAGACACACGTATAATCCTTCTGGTACACACACACACACACACACACACACACACACACACACACACACACACAAACCACACAAACAAATGAGTAGCTTTAAAAGCTGTGTCATGGGGTCAGTTTACTCCTCTTGGGATTACTGGTGATATCTGAAACTGTCGATCCACCCTGACTTTAAAGCGCACACCCTGTTAAGTTAGAACTCTGATGGCTTCTTTCAGAGTTTGGTGGCTGAGCTTCTTAAAACCTGAATGCCTTCCACCTGTCATTTTGAGTCAGGACATCATTAGACTGTGCTGCTTAGGCTGTTCCATTCCAGAGTTTAAGGAAACAGAAGAAAATGAATGCTCTTTTTTTCACATTTCTCAGTATGTGAAATTCTTTTTCCAATTGGTGCTCTTAGGTAGACTCTGGAAAGTTGAGAAAAGTAATAAACCCACTGTCAAATTAAGAAGTAGAAAGGCTACTTTCTTAATTCCTAAAACAATACACGTCTGCAGGCATGTAACTTCACGTGTGCTTAGTCTGAAAAACACTTGATCCATACCCACATGTGAGTCACTAACAGGGACCATGAGCAAAGGCTTTTGACCACTAAGCACTCGAATATGCACATGGTCAGTTTGGGGAATTTGATCAGCATAGGACATGAGTCGTAAGAAATGATAAAAGTTTAGGAAAGCGGGAATATACTTTCGACTTTGAGTCTGAAATGTCTAAGTACAGAATAGTTCAGAAATATTGGAGGTGAGTTTAGTGGCTTACCATTTCTATGAAAGAAAGACATATAACTTACTTTCATAGTTAAAAAAATACATATTTCATTTAACAAACTCTTAAAAAATATCTAGGACCTGAACCCAGACCCAATCTTAGAGGAGAGTCAAGGACATTTCGAGTATTTTTGGATCCAAACCAGTATCAACAGGATATGACCAATACTATACAAAATGGAGCCGAAGATGTGTACGACACTTTCAATGTCATAATGAGGAGGAAACCAAAGGAGAATAACTTCAAGGTAATGTTCAGTTCTGTAACTAAAGTCCCTATATCCTAGTAATGAAATCCAAAGAAGGAGCACATACATGCTGGGTAGACGGATTTAAGCGAACATTGACTTCAGTCTTCCCTTCACAGCATATTGATTAAATATGACATTTAAGGAAATCCATGTGCTAGATCTGTTCTGGCTTTTGAAGAAATGGGAAATTTATAGATGAATTCAGGTTCTCCTCTGAAGGTCAGCTCCTTTTTACATGAGGTGCTGTTTATGCTCAGGACGAGCTGAGCTCATTCATTTACTGGATCCTCTTTTGTAAGTCAAACGTAGGTGTATTCCAGCTGTCATTAAAAGACAGATGTGGGACATCACACTAGTGATTCTCTGATTCAGTGTATTGACACACTTCGCTCAGGGAGACACTGGGGCTTCTAGCATTTGCTTTCGTAGTTTAGAAGGAGAAGTGTTTTAGTAACAGAAGATTTGAAAGTACCCGTCCTGTGGTCACCTATGAGGCTCTTGTAGGGACTATGAGCCACACTCTTATTGGAAGTTGTTTTTACATTGGAGACACCTACTGTTTGCAGGGCGCCTTTCCCCTCTCTGCTCCATGCCGCGTCGCTTGTCCAACCCTATCTCTCCCAGCATTTCCACGCTGTGGCGGTGTATAAGAAATCAGAAGCTCTCAATGCAGAAGTTTATGCTCCATCTCTTGCTTTACTGAACACAAGTGCAGTGGAGGAGTCCCTGACTTCTTCCTCTCCCACTCTACAAGCATTTGTTAGTACTGAGTGGGTCGACACCACCGCCATGCCGTATCTAGACACCCTAATTTCATGTCCCTGGTTCCTTTCCTCTCCACTCCTCCTTTACATTCCTCTCTACAGCCTCTGTGTCGTTCTTTCCAAATGTGCGAATCCTTCAGCGCCCCTTCTACATGCACTCTTTAGTTTCTCATCACGTCGAAGAGTGTTTAATTATCCAAGACACCGTTGTTATGCCATCCTTTGCTGTGGCCTCCCCTTCATGTCCTCCATTTCCTTCCTCTCCTCACTCTAGGCACACTGATCACACACCTGTTCTTTAGAAAAGACTTTACACTGTCCCTCTAGATGATTTTCCTCGGGTATATTTACAATTTATCCTTCCACTTCACATAAGCAACTCAGTTTGTGTCACTTAAGAGAGGTCTGTTTCCAGGTTGTACAGGACCTCTCTAGTCTCACATTTGCTTTTCAATAACAGTGAGTGAGTCTCAGGCACGTAGCTGAAGTCTACTGAATATTTCTTTGTTTGCCATTCTGTTTACTGTCTGTCGTGTGAATGATGTTGTGCTTAGTTCTGTGGGAGTTGTAGAGGTGAATTAGACACAGTTCATCCCTTAACTGTTAATCAAGAAAGAAGTGTAAGTAATCACCATCAAAGGTTAGCAGGTGCCAAGCATGCGTCATAAGGGACGTGAAGGAGGCGTTCTGGTCCCAATGCAGGGAGAGCAGTGAGCTAGCCGCCTGTGCTGGGTGTTTGCTGTTTCCTGTGCACTTTGCTGCATCCCTCGTGTGTTTTACTGCTTCAGTTGCATTTGCAGTGAGTTCTAATCTGGATCTTCCATTTCTTGCCTGGACCCTTGGGATGGCCACCTTTCTCCAGTTTCTTCTTAGTCCTGTTGATACATATTTCCGAATTTTCTTGAACACTGATGCTTTTATTCTGCTCCTTAAAACATTTCTGTAACTATCCATTTAATGATCAAATAAGTCAGAAATTCTTTGTTGCACTAAAGTAAAATGCCACCTTCCTCCTTGAAGCTTTTCGTAATACCAAGTCTGTCCCCCCACCATCTCACATCTCCTGTGGTGAATTCCGTGGAATTTTGTAAGATTCTTTACTAATTGTCACATTCTGGTGCTTCTTGTCATGGTCTATGCCTTCCTTCATCTGTACTAGATTTAAGGTTTCTTTAGATCCAGAACTCTCTTACTCATCAGCGTTAGGTGAGTGGGCTCATCCACTCTCTCCTATCCCTTATTTAATCTGTGCTCGGATCCTGAGTTTAAAAAAACATTGATTTGGTCACTGTGTTCTTAGAAATTAGGCCTTGCCTCCTAATTTAGATATTGACATTTGTTACTTTATCAGAATGGTTTTGAAAATTCTAAAACATGATCTTGGCTCTGTTAATTCCTTCTGACAGGGATGGGCTGGTACTGAAATACCCTTTTATTGTAGAACCAGTTCTTACTTATTCATGTTTTCGACACTCTTATCAGTGTGCTTGCTTTTTTATTTCTTCCCATGCTGACTTTAGTGTTTATAAATTATGCTGCAATTTCACCAAACAGCTATGCACTATGGAGAGGAAAAAAACTCAAGTTTATAAGGAAGCATTTGTCTTTTAGGGCCCGTTCTGAAATTTTTTTATCTTTTTTTCCCTGTACTGGGTTGACATGAATTATTTTCATCCTGCTCAATAGAAGTCAAGTGGCACGTTTATTTATGTCATTCTATCTAAACGAATTCTTAGTGGATAAACTGTTCTTACTAACTTAGTTCTTTTGTTTGACTCAGTATATGGTATCAACTGAAAATATAGCTGTTGATTCAGTCTTGCCAAGCACCTGTCAGCAGAAAATAGCTTCTTGCCTTGAAACACATGGGCATTCCAGATCGGTGCCGTCAGCCCTGCATTCCAGTGAAGTGCAAATGGTCGAGATGTCTACTGACTGATCCTTTTCTGTCCCTTTACTGACAGGCCGTGTTGGAGACTATTCGAAATCTGATGAATACCGACTGCGTGGTCCCAGACTGGCTGCATGACATCATTTTAGGTTATGGGGACCCAAGTAGTGCCCATTATTCCAAAATGCCCAATCAGATTGCTACGTTGGATTTCAATGACACTTTTCTCTCCATTGAACATTTGAAAGCCAGTTTTCCTGGTCATAATGTCAAAGTGACCGTGAATGACCCAGCTCTACAAATACCCCCTTTCAGGTAAAATCGGAATGGGTCTGCTCTTGGCAGTCAGTCTGTAGTCTGTCTGTATTAGCATCAGCACTGGTGACTAAGTGAGTTTTAAGCATTGTGTCTGGATTTCATTTTGGCAGTCCTTAGCTTTTCTGGAATAATCACTGGGATAAGACTATTATATTTGAATCTATTCCTGACTCTTAGTACAGAAGCTATTTTTAAGACTACATTAAAAGTAGCTTCATGTCTCAAAAGAGATCAGTAAGTGTCTATGATTTGGAAAGAACTGTAGTAGCTGACTAAAGAAAGATGGCTGTACATCTCACACACAGCCCAGTGTGTCCCTAACTGTGCCCATACAGGCGTGCTTTGTGGAACTTCGTTTTGATTTTAAGCTTTCTTTCAAGTCTGCCTGCCTCGTGCAGGTTTTAAATACAGGTTAAGTATCCTTTATTTAAAATGTTTGCTGCCAGAGATATTTTAAGTTTGGAGTTTTTACAGATTTTGAAATATTTCCGTAGACCTCACCAGTTGGACATTCCTAATCTTAAAGTCCTAAAGCCAAGATGTTTCAAAATTCAAAGTGTTGTAAGGATTGTTGGAGTATCACAAATCTTTTAGATTCTGGAGTATTGTCAATTTCATGTTTCAAATCGTGGATATTCAATATGTATTCAAAACAGTTATGTTAATGTCAAGCGGCTTTAGCTGTTACGTGGGAATGAAGTGAGGTGCCTGCAGCCATCGGATGCTTCCCGATGCCTCAGATACTTCCAAATACCCACACCGAGTCTTCCTCCCTTCATCTCTGAATTCTGTTAATTACAAAAGCGCTCTTGCCCCCTGATTGTATTTGTCTGTTTATTCTCATAACTTTTCTGTAGCATAGATTCCGTTAAGAACAGTCTTTGTCCCTCCTGACTTCTGCTTCTTTAGGCCCTTCGTTTCCATGGTGCTTTATTTCTTGAGCACTCAGATGCCGTTACTGGATAGAGCCATTTACTCCCTAGCTGGAGAAGCGAGTGCCTCTGCCTGGTAGTAAGGTGACTTCTTCACCGCTTTAGCTCTAGGCACCTTTTGGCTCTGTTTGTACTTTAAGAATGAGAAAGAAGGTTGTTAAAAGTATACATAGAGAATTATTTTTTTGTTTTAATTTTAGGGAATTTATTGAAAACATTAGCTTCTTATCCCAGACTAAGAACCTCTTGTCTGAATTGCCCACAAGATGCAGGCTGTCTGTCCTTCCTTTTCTGCAGTGTCCTCTGTGCTCTGGCTTGGCTGTGTGTGGTCTCTGCTGCTCCTTCTTTCTTTGGAGAAGTCTTTTCTTTCTGGCTGTTCTTTGAGACCGTCTCTTTACATCTTCCCCGTCAGTGAACATGAGTGAAGCACTTACAGTGCATGTGACAGAACTTAATGTTTCCTTGATCTGTCCAGTAGCTGATGACTTTTTCCCCAGGTGGAAGACTTAACGCCCATTTTAGTAGTTGTAAATGTACTTTTATTTCAAAATTTATGTAGGGATAAATCACAGATCTTTCTTAAACATCTGTCTATTCTCTATACAATTTCATATATGAGATAGTAGTTCTTTTTTTATTATTGAAAGTTAAATTTTTTTTTGCAATTTATTCTGATCAGTCTCCCTTCCCTCATCTCCTCCCAGAACCTCCCTGCCTTTCCAACTCCGTGCCTTCTCTCTCTCTCTCTCTCTCTCTCTCTCTCTCTCTCTCTCTCCCTCTCTCCCTCTCTCCCTCCCTCCCTCCCTCCCTCTCTCCCTCCCTCCCTCCCTCCCTTTCTCCCTCCCTCTCTGTAAGAAACAAACAGAAAAAAGGAAAAAGGATGAAATACACACATACAAATGTGCATGCATATTCCATAAAAACACAAAATCGGAACCACATATAAAAGCAAAAGATCAATAAGTTAAAAAAAAAAAAGCCCAAATAAAGCATTATGAAAAAAAAATCCAGAATTATCATTGAATTTGATTTGTGGAGGCCGTTCACTGCTGGGCATGGGGTCTACCCTTGAGTGAAGCTTGTTACTCCTACATTGGAGAGAACCAATTTTTCCTTTTGAAGTGCTTGACAATTGGAGATGGCTTGTAGGTTAGGGCTGGGGCCTCATGTCCACTTCCCTTCTGGGCTCCAGCATCCCGTCTGTCCTGGTCCATTTCTTATTTTGAAAATTAATGGAGGTTTTGCTTTTGTAGAATAACTTTCCCAGTAAGAAGTGGAAAGGGGAAGAAAAGAAAAGATGCAGATGGGGAAGAAGACGACACGGAAGAAGCAAAGACCTTAATTGTGGAACCTCACGTTATTCCTAATAGAGGTCCTTATCCTTACAACCAGCCCAAACGGTAACTTGCCTGCCTACGTTAGCTACAAACTTGTTTTTAAATTCTCTTAATCTTTTAAAGCCTTGGGATAGTTTTGTTTCAGTCCTTAGGTTTTTTTCCCTTTGGTTTGTCAATAGCTGGGAAACTTTAGATCACTCTATAGTTACATTTCAAAAGGAAAGGTTTCCTGACACTGCTAAGTCAACATTACACAGCTACCGGCACATAAGCATGGAGCTCCTGGGTTGGTTTGTTTTTGGTTCTTTTGGTTTTTTAAGATTTATTTATAAGAGTACACTGTAGTTGGCTTCAGACACACCAGAAGAGGGCATCAGATCCCATTACAGATGGTTGTGAGAATCCCATGTGGTTGCTGGGAATTGAACTCAGAACCTCTGGAAAAGCAGTCACCTCTCTTAACCACTGAGCCATCTCTCCAGCCCTGATGGAGCTCCTGGTTAACTGTGGTCTTTGAGTGTGTGCTGGGGCTATGGGGCAGTGCATTTGAGAACCAGAACTTCTGCTGTAGATCTAAAATAAGCTAAGTGTATTGGTAACACTGCTTTCTTCATAAGATTCGTTCTATTTTTGAGGTGTGGGTGGGAGCAGCAAGATTGAGGTAGAAGCGGGCTGGGGAATGAGTACAGTGGATGTTTGAGCTGGTCATAGCTATGTGTGTCTGCACTAGACGCCATTTTGCTGCATTTCTAACCATCTTGAATTTACCATCTATTTGCAGTAATACAATCCAGTTCACTCATACACAGATAGAGGCCATCCGGGCCGGAATGCAGCCTGGACTGACTATGGTAAGCAAAACCAGCTGACTTCACGGATCTTTCAGTAATTGCAGCACTGTGTGCATGAGGAGATGGTGCTGCTCAGTGTTCAGACACTTGGTAGACAGTGGCCATTGCTTATGTCACCTATCCTACTTTTGCAGCAGATTTTGACCAGCAAAGTCTATAATGTTTACTCGCTGGTCCTTTACAGAGAAAGTTCTGCCTTGAGTGTTTTTAATTTCAAGTATATGGAAATGTTTCTCTTACTTTCAGTTGTTTTCTTGAGTCTGATCTTTTAGAGTCTAAGAGTATGCATACACTGAATAGTATACGTCAGTACACACACTGAAGAGTATGCATATGAGGATGCACACTGAAGAATATATATCAGTACACACACTGAAGTGTATACATATGAGGATGCACACACTTGAGTATACATATGACAGTACACACACTGAGGAGTATACATGAGTACTCACACTGAAGAGTGTACATATGAGGATGCACACACTGAAGAGTGTACATATGAGGATGCACACACTGAGGAGTGTACATATGAGGGTGCACACACTGAGGAGTATACATGAGTACTCACACTGAAGAGTGTACATATGAGGATGCACACACTGAAGAGTATGCATATGAGGATGCACACACTGAAGAGTGTACATATGAGGATGCACACACTGAGGAGTGTACATGAGTACACACACTGAAGAGTACATATGAGGGTGCACACACTGAGGAGTATACATGACTACACACACTGAAGAGTGTACATATGAGGGTGCACACACTGAAGAGTGTACATATGAGGGTGCACACACTGAGGAGTGTACATATGACAGTATACACACTGAAGAACATGAGTATGCATTTATGTAATCTTTTTCATCATTTCAGCTTTTCTTGTTTAGTTTTTTTTTATGATTTTGTTTTGTTTATTTTAATTGAGTTTTTCCTGAACAGAATTTTTGAGACTTACCAATTTTAGCCATCGATCAAATCTTTCTTTTCTGTGTATGTTTTTTCTCTGAGGATGTCAATGGCATGACTTTTTGGTGTTCTCCCATAGCTGTATAAGTTTCTGAGATTGGGTCCTTTGTCCTGTCTCCTGAGTTCACCCACAGGAGTTTTTTAGTTGTTTATTTTCTAAGTCTTTTATTTCTATTTTCTGATAACATAATAACTTAGTGTTTGATATGTGTTCGCCATTTGATAGGTTGTGGGACCACCTGGTACAGGAAAAACAGATGTTGCAGTCCAGATCATTTCCAACATCTACCACAATTTTCCAGAACAGAGGACTTTAATTGTTACTCATTCCAATCAGGTAAATGACTCTGTGTCTATGTCTATCTATCTGTCTGCCTGCCTGCCTACCTATCTGTCTATCTGTGTGTATATGTGTGCATGCACATGCCCATACTCAGAACTTTATATTTTGAGATTAAAAGCATTAACCCTTATCAGTAGCCATTTCCTTATTTAGTAGATTGGGTATTCCTCAGACACAGAGATCTAACGTGCATTAGTACCTGGTTGAGTTTAAATCCCTGTAAGGCTCCATGTAAATCCGTTACATAAAGGATCATTGTGGACTGTGCTAATCCTTCTGAGGGTGTCCGAAACTGAAGAATGAGTATGCTTTATTAGCTCTGGCATACAATGTGACCAGCAACTCCCAGAGCATCCCAACCCGTGGTGAAATTGCTTTCCTGTAAACCGGGAAAAGCTTATTCTCAGTGACTGCAGTTGGTGCATCTTTAGAAATCTTGGTTTGCAATGCACTACAGTTCTTAGATTGTAAGTCATTCTGTTATTTACTTTCTTTAATTTGCAGTTTTATTTATTTTTAGCAATACTACAGTTTATTTATCTGGAATGCTTTACAGTGGTTTTGGAATTTATAAATAGTGGTAGCTTGTACAACATGCCAAATTTTTGTTGTTGACCTATTGATTTAGGAAGAAAGTTAATTTGTTCTTCCCCTGAATAAATGCAATAAGACAAAGTGCTAAGACATTTTTTCTTCTTTCTATTTAATAAACTTTATTGTACATCAAAGCTGTTAGTTAGCTCTTAAGATGCCCAAACTGTCAGTCATCCTTATCTTACAGAATCTGCCTGAGTTTTGTCTCATGCCTTGGTAGAACCTTTACAGTGCATACTACTTAGGATGGGATTGTATGGCTGTCCTAGAGAAGCTCTGTGGCAGAAATAGCTGTAGAAGGCCGTGTTGCTGAAGCCCAAGTTGTCCTTTGACATTCAGATGACCCTCAGTGTCGGTCAGTGTGGTGACAGTGTGGAGTTGCAGTCACGCAGCCCATTTTCATTTGACGTGTCAACTGCTTTGTTTCCCCTGTCATCCCTTGACTGCCTTGTCCAAGTATGCCCCCAGCAACTTTCCATCTCCAAAGAAAATCTTGACGTTTTTCTGATATATAACAATATATAAGTTTTTCTTATATAACAATATATAAGTTTTCTGCTTCAATTTTTAGTATACATAGTAAGTATTCTATGCAGTCCAGTTGATGGGTCTTATATAGTGACAAGCTAAATAATGAGAAATTTAAATTTAAAAAAAGTAGTGCCTTCCATATCTTACATCTGCTAGAATGTCAGCACCAGAGGAGACATGGAACATTCTGGATCCTGAGTGTGTATGTTAGCTTAGGGCAGAGTTGGACTGTAATTGGTGAGAATGGATGCTGACCAGGGGTAATATTGTAAATGGTACCTTTATTTAGTGTGTCTTCCCAAGTTCTAAGACTTACCTTCTTTCAAAATTTTTGCTTTTCTATAAAACTTTCTCCTAACCACAGAGGTTGAAGAATAAATATTAGAATTTGAGAAAACCCTTAAAATGAACATTTCAGAGGTAGAGAGAAGTGAGTTTCAAATGGTTCTGTCAGAGCAGGCTGTGGCAAGTGCTGTCTGCTCACTGTACAGAGAGAACCAGGCTTTGGGCCTGAGAGTTGAGAATGCGCTTTCTCTCTCTCTGGTCCTCTCCGCGAATCTACCCTCACGGTCTGTGCTCCACTGTCTCACTGCCATTCGCAGTTGCTGGATTATTTCCCATTCTCTCCAACCCTTGGAATAGTGCTGGGTGAAATGAAACTCAGCGTGGTTTATTACTTTAAGGGCCGTTACCACTTGGAGAAACTAGCCTGTGAACCAGTGCCTTGCATTCTACAAATTAGACATAGGATTTTAAGGTATAGGTGGTTTTATAGTTTCAAGTTAGTCTGGGCCAAATATATATAATGCAAATATGTAATATTAAATATAATCTTGTTAAAGTTTCTAAATGGCCTAATATTAAACCTGCTTTCTTCTGACTCTTGTGTAACTGCACATTACTCTGTCCTAGGAACTAGTCTTTGTTGTATTTCAATAAATGTCATGCCTGTTAAACCCACTGCCATTCATTTGCCTCGCTGACCAGGCTCTGAACCAGTTGTTTGAGAAAATCATGGCTTTAGACATTGATGAGCGCCATCTCCTGCGTCTGGGTCATGGAGAGGAAGAGCTAGAGACGGAGAAAGACTTTAGCAGGTAAGACTACGCCCGTGGACGATGATACGTGCACAAAAGAATTTCTAATCTTTTACCCCTTAGTAAGAAATTCCAAGAGAAAAGGCTTGAATAATCAAATTTACTTCAAACAGCTCTGCTGTCACCTGCTTAGTCTTCCTGTAGAACTAAAAGTGTAGGCATGGCGCACTTGGCTTCAGCTCTTTGTGGTTACCCCTGCATTTAATGTCACTTGTTGTGATTGGAACACGTCTAAGCTTCCCTACCATTAATAGTTTGTTTCTTCAAAATTATAATAACATTTCATTTACATAGCAATTCAGATAATAAGCACAATTAATAGGTGGGCATACCATTCATTTCATAAATAGACCTTCAACCTAATGTGAACACAGGCATCAGAAGGATGTTATATTACTGTGCGTGGTGTATTCAGAGTTCACTTATTACAGCAATCACCAAATAGCATATAAAAGGCTAGCATGTGACACAGAGAGAGCAACACAGTGTAAGCCAGTGAGGCTCTAACTTCTTGGGTTGGATAACCTGGTGGTAGATGTGAACTCTTCCCATAGGGGATTCCTCCTGTTAAGGCTGCTGATGAGGAGAGAGCAGGAGAAGTGGAGATGGGGCCCCGGTGACTCCCGCCTGCAAATGCAAACCTCTGTTCTCCCTCATTCAGCAGTGTCTGTGATCCAGCTAGGTTCGAGTGCTAGACCATACACTACAAACTGCAGATAACATAGAATGCATTTTCAAACTTTGAAGCATTCTGCTTTTATGATAGTGTAAGCAGGACAGTGCTGTACAAAGTACCCAATCTGTCCACTCTGTTCCTAGCCTATTGGTCTGCTCCAGAATGCACTGTAACATTTGGGAAGTTTTATATGTACAAAAACTGACAGCTTGCTTGATTGATTTTTCTCTCTACTCAGGCTGTTAACACGTTTGCATATAAGCACTGGACCTTTAATTATACTTTAAATAACTTTTTGTGGTGTGACCCAACATATACCACTTATTATAGTTTAATTTATCAACCACTCATAACTAAATGTAAATTAAATTGGACTTCCTATCTTTTTCTTTCTCTGAACATTTATAGTTTTTATTATGCTCTCTTGAATTCTGTTGATAAATTTTATCAAAGACTTTTCATTAAAGATTTGCCTTCTTATCTGTCTAACAATTCTAGGTATGGAAGAGTTAATTATGTCCTGGCTCGAAGAATAGAACTTTTAGAAGAAGTCAAACGATTACAAAAGAGTCTGGGGGTTCCGGGAGATGCTTCGTATACCTGTGAAACTGCAGGCTATTTCTTCTTATATCAGGTATGGCTGGAGGGCTTTAAAGTGAGACTTCCTCATACTTTTCTTGGAAGGAGAGTAGTTCCGGTTCCAGAGATCATTCTTGGGAGGTTATTGTTGCTTTATTACTTTAAAATATATGGCATTTCCAAAACTACTATGAATATGCTTTGTTATTATTACTTCAACGGTTTTAGCCTTTTCCTATTTATTTTATGTGTGCAGACAGTTTTGAGGAGTTGATTCCCCTTTTCACACTGTGGACTCCAGCAATCAAGCTCGGGTTGTAGGCTTAGTGACAAACACCCTTCACCCTGAGCCATTTTACCAGGCCCTGTGCTTTTGTTTTATGGTTCTGTTTTCTTTGTAAGCAACTCCAAGTTAAAGCCAATATTGCTGCCTTTGAAGTCATTTTCCTTCTTCCTTGCTATTTTCATCTTCGCTCTCTCTACCTTAACATAGGAATGTAACTAAATATTCTACCCACTCAGTCAGAGCAGAGTACAAAGACATCATTTTATTATGTCATTTATCAACTAACAAGGGAAAGCATATTGTTCTAATACCCAGAAATAAAGTATCTCTTAGGATTAATTGATTTCAATTTAAGGCTGTGACTTTGTTAAGATTAATTTTCTGATCATGAAAACTATTGAGAAACAGGAAACCACATAAGTGAATAATTGGTAAGTCCTTTGCATTACTAATAATTTCTAGTGAGTTAAAACATAATCAAATAGTGCAGACTTTATGTAACTTGCTCTCATTGTAGTAATGCCTTTTGTTTATTTTAGAAATGATCTAAAAATGAAAAATTTAATGAGTATGAGAATAAGCTTAATCTCATCAATGGCTGCGCAAAAACACTGGAGTGCATTCAAAATGAGATTTTATGGGTTTTGTGAAGCAAGCAAGACATGCACTGTCCTGACTAAAGTAGTCTGTCTTAGATTCAGACTATTTAGTTCGTTTTCTCTAGATTCCCCCTCGCTTTATTCAAAGCATACTCCAGCCAGGAAGGTACAACTTCAGTTTTTCCTGTAGGTAATGTCGCGTTGGGAAGAATACATGAGCAGAGTGAAGAACACAGGGAGCGCCAGCCCAGACGCTGCGGAGGTCGCCACGTTCTTCCCCTTCCATGAGTATTTTGCCAATGCTCCTCAGCCCATCTTTAAAGGCAGATCTTATGAAGAAGACATGGAAATCGCAGAAGGGTGCTTCAGGCATATTAAGAAAATCTTCACTCAGCTTGAGGTAAGGTTTCTCAACTTATTTCCATCTTTCCTTAAAAGTTTTTTGGGTTTTTTTTTTTTAATGAGGTAAATTAAATAGTAAGATATTGTAAATCAAATTGTTAATTTAAGAAAAAGCTTTGAAAATATTTACTGTGTGTGTGAGAGAGCAAGAGAGACAGACAGATAGACAGACTGCACAGTGTTACGATGTCGGTCCTAGCATAGGACTTTCTACCTAGCCCAGGTTAGCTTAAACTCACAGAAATCTTCCTGCTTCTGCCTTCTAAGTACTGGCATGCACTGTCACACTCAGCCAGACACAGTTTTAGTTAAGAAATAAGCAAGAATTAAAATGAGTCACACCTCTGTTATTCTGCCTTTTTTAGTCTAAAAGATACTACTATTTAAGAAAGTAATGTTTCTATCAGGGATCATTTTTCTCTTTGTACACGTTAACTGTGTAGCTGAACATGACCCTAAGCCTCGCTCTCTGCCTCCTGAGTAATGGAATTGCAGGAGTATGCAGGTGTCTACCACACCGGGCTCGCACGCAATAAGGCTCAAGTCCCCAGGCATTGCGCTCAGGCACTCTGCCAATGGAGGTACACCACAGTCCTCCATCAGGAAACTCAACAAGAGTTCTTAGAGTGGGAATTCGAGATAAGCTGTTTCATAGTTGATCAGTAGACACAAAACAAGGGTCCTGTGTTAACCAGGAGGCTTGATCCTGATGTGAAAGTGAAGTAAGGATCACCACTAAACAGAGAAGGCCGTGCTGGAGATCCAGAAGGGAGCCCCAGGGCAAACATTCCTTGCCGCAGGCTTATAAGCAGTCGTCTTCAGGCTTGTTGCCTTAGTAAGAATGTGTACAAGGTGTCACTCTAGGCCCAGAGAAGGGGGACTTTGTATCTTTTCTAGTTCCTAAATATGCTTTCATCCCGTCCCCTAGTTTCTGGCTCATAGATGGGTAAATATTGACAACTTATGGATAGGTAGATGACTATATAGGATAATGGTGTTTTCATACCTATTACACCTTTTATAGTATCGCAATTATACTGCTCAATGTATAGTAGTAGCTGCCTTCTTGGGGAGTACAGAGCAGGAGGTACGTACAATCTAACCTGAATCAGTAATGCTTAAATTATTTGAGAAACACAACAAAATGTTTCAAAAAAAATTGAAGTAGGTGCCTGTAATGTTCACGTCTGGGGAAACCCGATATTGTTGTATCTGTCCATCCTCCACCACAGCTGAGCTTTCGACTGGTCCTCACAGATTCAAGGGCCCTCCCTATATTCTATGTCTGCTGACTTTTACCTGGATTCAGCATATCCTAAGAGATGTAGTAGGAGTTGAGAAGAGACAAACCAGAGTTTGACAAAGCAAAATTCCCTCTGCTTCGGTCCCTGCAGCTTCTATTAGACTGGCCCTCCACAGCTCCAGCAGGGGATAACCCAGGTCCATGGACTCTGACAACACCACATCTCCTGATCCTTCGTAGTAGGAGTGCAGTGACTTTCTTGCTGTTGCCAGTGTCTACATTGGCTTATCCCCTGGCTGGCTCTTTAGGCCTGTCATTTGTACAGCCAGTTTTTTACTATTTGATAGGAATGTGTGAAATAGTTTTTCTTTACTTAGAGGGATCTGAATAGTGCAGCTATTGATGGTTGGTGTTTTATTCAGTGCACTTTTTTAATAATGAAAATAGTTTATAGTAGATTGTAGCTTGAATATCACCTCTTATCTGAACTCAGGTAGACCAATAACAAAAAGAATTGTAAATCATTCGCCTTAGCTTAGTATTTTCTTATGGTTCATTAATGTGCTATGTTAATAATGCATAATTGCATAATAATGATATAATATATTATATATATATATTTTCAAGAATTGTCTGATTGTGTGGATTGTGCTTGTATACACATGAACTATTACTATCCTAAAGTCATCTCTCTGGGGCTCACTCCATAGGAATTCAGAGCTTCGGAACTGCTTCGCAGTGGACTGGACAGGTCTAAATACCTCTTGGTGAAAGAAGCCAAAATCATTGCTATGACGTGTACTCATGCTGCCTTGAAACGACATGACTTGGTCAAGTTGGGTTTCAAGGTAAAGAATTAAATTCTTAGTTCATCCCCTTATTGGGTTTCTGTTTTTTTTACTTTTTTCTTTTTGTCATGATCTAGATTGGTTCACTTCTTATGAAAGGTCTCATGTATAATTAATTGCTTTAATGGTCTCTTTTAAAAGTAGATGGAAATGTAACATATGATTAATGAAGTTAAATCTAATTTAATTTTTGAGTAATATGTCTATCAGTTAACATCAAGAACTTGATTGTCTGAGAAGACCATTAATAAGGTTTTATCTTTACTGAGTATCGCTTGTTTAAAAACATGTTTAAACAGATCTTAAAGCTATGAAAGTATATTTCACAAACCTTTCACCAAGACATTTATCTACAAACATTATTCACAAAGTAAACATGTATTCAATCCCCATTGTCTGTCTGTAGTAGAATGATTTTATTCCATCAAGTGAGATATTAAAATAACTTACAGTCTGATATATATGAGCAGGATTGGTGTTTATGACTCAGTTAACGTGGAACATAGCAATTCAGTAATAAGTTTGAATTTTCAGTCTTTGTCACTATTAGCCAGCCAGTAACTAACCAAGACTTTCCTGTGAGTACAGATCTCTAAACCTGTACTTGGTATGTTGGTATGTTGGAATGTGTACAGGTTTGAATGTAATGATAGCAGTTTATTTGTTGAGGAAAGTAGCTAACTGTTTTAAGATACATAAACTCACTGAAAGATAGTACCAAGTAAATGCAAGGCGATAGAACTCTGGTTATCTTAGAGGGAAGATTCCTCAGCTGCAGGGCAGGGCAGATATAATAGCTGGGTAATGCATAGGGTGAATTTACCCAAGTGTGACCTTGTCTTTTTTGCAAAATACGCGTGAGAATTTTTCACCTGAATATTTTGGGACTTCTTGGGACTAATATATATCTGTGGGTATAGAAAATTTAATATAAAATTATATGAATTTTATAACAAAGGATATCAGTATAGTCAATACTAGAATTTTTAGCTGCTTTTGTGTATAGCTTTGGATGAGGTCTTAAAAATATTGCTTATCAAAATTTTGCTGATCTTTTTCATACTTAAAGTGATAAGCTCTAAAGTTATTCCCTGAAGGTAGTTTTTTAAAAAATATTTTTAATTTTGGTGTTTTACTTTTCGATGTTTGTTTGTTGAGACAAGACCTTGCTGTGTAGCCTTAACTGGCCTGGAGCTTGCTGTGTATGCACCAGGCTAACCTCAATGTCATAGAGATCCACCTGTCTCTGTCTCCAAACGACTGGAATTAAAGGTGTGTGCTGCAAACACAAACTTTAATTTTAAAGTCTTGTAGATAGATTTACTTTAGACAGACCACAACTCCTTTGAGTAGAGCATGTTTAAGGATTCTTTTTTTCCATTAAAGAATTTGAAGAGTTGAAACAACATGATAATCCTTTGCTGAGAGTGGCTCAGAGCAGGAAGGGAGTGCTAGAGATTCTCGAACCATTAGTCATGGTGGTTCTGGAGAGTGGACCCTACAGAATAAACTCAGAGCCAGCCGGAAGGTAATATGATAAACTTTGGCAATGTCTGAGAGCCAGGTTTGAGGTGGAAGTGGATTATTATGGTGAATAAGCTTCCTAAGGGTAACAATACTAATGAAAATGACCACATGTACAATCTGACTAACCTGTAAAGAATGTGGAGAACTAAATTGGAAATAACAAATGTAAATTACATTGAGCTCCTCTCACCATAGATTATGTTGGGACACCTGAGGTTGAGGACATGACTAGAGATCAATTAGGCTGCGAACTTGTTTGCATATTTTATACGTTGCTGTCTTGATATGAAATTATTAAGGCTTTTTGACCATTGTTTTGCTTATGGTACTAATTGCTTGGCTTTTCTTTCTCAGTATGACAACATTTTAATGGAAGAGGCTGCTCAGATTCTGGAGATAGAAACCTTTATCCCACTACTTCTGCAGGTAAGAACAACTAAAGGTCAGAGACATGACTAAGAATCCAAAGGCATCCATCCTAGCTGCACTTGGGTACCGATTGTCCTTCCTCCATGTCCTCCTGATAACTCTCTCTCTCTGCTGTTCTGGTTGCAGCCTGCCAACTCTTTCTCTAATCCGTCGACGGTTTTGTATTCACTTTGGGCATACTATTTAAAAATCCATGGCTTAAGCCAGGCATAGTGACTTTAATCCCAGAACTCAGGAAGCAAAAGTGGGTGGAACTCTGTGAGTTCAAGACCAGCCTGGTCTACATAGCGAGTTCCAGGACAGTCAGAGCCACATAGTGAAACCCTGTCTCCAGGAAAACAAAACAAAACAAAACAAACAAACAAACAAAAAAGTGAAGATAAATGTCCATGGTTTATATCTACAACATAGTTTTTAAAAGATGACTTTTAATCAGGAAAATTACATCATGAGGTAATTTGGAGGGAAGATGAGTTGCTTTGTCTTTTCTTTTGTTAGAGTTGTTTCTACAGATGTTTCTGATGTTCCTTGGATACATTGCTTTTTGTAATTGTGTAACTAAATTAAAAATTAAAACCAAGTAGTGTTATTTTGAGAATGCTTCTTGTTATATAATATTCTTTACTATTGAAGCATTACAGATAAAATATGGAATTAGTTCAGATAAAGTTAGTTATCAAAATTGCTTTTATAATAAGCAATCATATAAAAGTTAATGTTTATTATATTCAATGTAAGATATATTTTCTGGACAAGAGGCCGTGTAGAGTAAGAAATTGAAGTTAGTATTATGTGAAGCTATTAATGGTTTTTACTCTAGAGCTCTCCCTCAAAACTTCTTGGCATGCTTCTAAGACCAGCGTTTGCTTTGGTATCTTTCCTCTTCTGTCCCTGGGCATGCTTCTTCCTACTTACATTTGCTTAACGCTGACCGTAACCTTCAAGGTGTCTTCTGATTGTCCTGTTAAAAGCCTTCACCCACTCTTCACCCACTCCTGCTTATACTTCAGTCAGGAGCACTGGCACCCTTGCTTCAGTGCCAGTCCATTTTGTAAATTCACTAGGCTTCTTTATAGAGCTGGTGAAGGTTGCGAATCTGTAAGTGAATGATGTGGTCTGATGAACAGTTCTTGTGTGTGACATTAATCGAACTACTTTGGTGCTTCCTCACTTTGCTTCTAGAATCCTCAAGACGGATTCAGCCGATTGAAACGATGGATTATGATTGGTGATCACCACCAATTGCCTCCAGTCATTAAGAACATGGCCTTTCAGAAGTATTCCAATATGGAGCAGTCTCTTTTTACTCGCTTTGTCCGGGTTGGAGTTCCTACTGTGGACCTTGATGCTCAAGGGAGAGCCCGGGCCAGGTGAAGACTCACTCCAAGTTAAGGATATAGGCTCCCCGAAATGTCGTTTACATAAAGTCTTAGCCTCCTCTAGAGATCTAGGGTCTGTCCTCTACAAATCTGAATACTGACCAAATGAATTGTTTTCTTCGTTGAATTGATATTAAGTGACTGGAAAGTGACTTTATCCTCTCCCCAAGACAGGACCTTACTGTAATGATAAAACCTAAAGCAAAAGTGATCAAGGGGAGAGCACTGGTTCTTCACAAGGAAAGCCAGCCACTTCACAGTCCTCCTAGTGCCCCGAGTACAGGCCCTCCCGGCTCTGTAGTTTATGACGTAGTAGTAGTTTACACAGGACAGCAGCAGAGCTGTCAGCCTTGGAAGGACACCCAGGCTTCCAAAGTATTGTCGCTCAGAAGATGACTACGCTTGGCCACTGAAGTTAAACCAGTCTGCTCCCTTAGAGTGTCCCTTTGTATACTGAAGGGTCCCACTTGGTTAATCTTTGTGTTCGGGGCTTTTGTCTTGGGACAGCTTGTGTAACCTCTACAACTGGCGTTACAAAAACCTAGGGAACTTGCCACACGTGCAGCTCCTGCCAGAGTTCAGCACAGCCAACGCAGGCCTGCTGTACGACTTCCAGCTCATCAATGTGGAAGACTTCCAGGGAGTGGGAGAGTCGGAGCCTAACCCTTACTTCTACCAGGTAAGACAGTGTGCGGCTTTGGAGTTCATCTTGGATTTGCCTGGCTGAAGTACTGTGGAATTCAGCAGTGCTGAACCATGTGACCAGCCACCAAGAAAAAGAGAAATTGCAGCCTTTCCTTACGACACAAAAGCAATCGTTTTCCAATGGATCAAAGAGACGCAGAGAATAACTAAACTGGGTAGAAAGTAGGAAAAGTAAGTACTGACAAGTGTGTAGTAAGACAGGGCTTCCTCGTTGAATTAGAAATAATAAAAAAACTTAATTTGAGAAAACATGTAAATAAATAAAAACAATGTACTGAAAATTCTTACTAAAATCTATATAGAAAAAAAAAAAACAAAACAGGAAGTAGAGAGGTGGCTCAGCCATTAGATGCACTTGCTGATCTCGCCGAGGACCAGGTCACATGCGAGCCAGCTTAACAGTGACCCATAGCTAGAGAGATGGCTCAGCAGTTAAGAGCACTGACTGCTCTTCCAGAGGTCCTGAGTTCAAATCCCAATAACCACATGGTGGCTCACAGCCATCTGTAGTGAGACCTGATGCCCTCTTCTGGTGTGTCTGAAGACAGCTACAGTGTATAAATAAATAATTATAAAAAAAATTAAAAAAACAACAACAAAAAAAAAACCAGTGACCCATAATGCTAATTCCAGAGGATTTGATGCCTTCTTCTAGGCGCTATAAGTAACACACACACACACACACACACACACACACAGACACAGAGAGAGAGAGAGAGAGAGAGAGAGAGAGAGAGAGAGAGAGAGAGAACATACATACAAATTAAACCTTTAAAAGTAAACTAAAACTATTACCCCAGCAGGAAAACACAATAAAAGAAAATACTTCATCTCGAGAATATTGAATAAATTCCTAGCAGTAATAAATCACTAAATCAGACAATACTTGATGGTGGAGCAGACGTGAGGAGTATAGATTCCTGTACTCCTGCAATTCTAGTAGGAAAATAATTTGCTACATTAATCGTCATATGTACTCAAACACTATTCTCTCTCCTGGTAGTTTCAAACAAGAAGTTGGATGAGTTTATAAAGACAGTATACTGAAATATTTTCGTTGCACATGATTTTGGAAATAATAATTTAGATAGCTATCAGATTAAATTTTTCTTGTTATGTTTGAAATATTTAAGTTACTCTCTCATATGCTTGCAGCCTGGGAAAAAAATATGACCTATAAGTGGTAAGTTGTTTAGAGTCTTATTCAAAGTAGACACGTTTCCTGATAGCTGCCTTTGAAGGCGTTTGGAAGTTGAGTGTTGTCTCCTGATGACTTCATTACGTAGTGTTTCCGAGTCCTTGCCTGACCCACATGATGGTATTGACCTGAAACATTATCCAAGTTACTCATTTCTTTTCTTATTTGTTAATTCTGTCTCTGGGTGAGGTTTCAGTATATCAAGAAATAAGGGCATTCTCAAATGGTGATTGTTCTTGTTAAATGTATTTCTAAAGTATTAAAAACCTTATCCGCCCAAATATGATTTTACATTTAAGTAATACATGTTTAAAAATTAGTATCTGAGAAGAGAATAGATGGAAAGTTAATCGAAAGTCCCTATGTTGAAGCAATGTTGACTGACGTGCCCCAGCTTCTAAAGAGTTTATCAAAATATGCTTTTTCCTGTTAAACTTCACATCTGACTCAGGCAGAGTGCTGAATTAAGCAGTCTTCATTGCTCACATAAGTAAAGAACTGCTTTCTATTTGCTGATAACTCAGTACATTAATCTTGCCCAAAATACCTGAATCCTCAAAACTGGCTTTATTCGGCCTTAGCATTTATTATATAAGGTCATTTTCATGGTCCCTGGTTTGTTCTTTTATCTATATTAGAGCTGATCCTTGGATAAATGTGTTTTGCTACCAATATAGAAAATGGGGATTTACACAGTCATGTGGCTTCTTTTGTCTCCTGTCTTCCAAAGAACTAGAGAATTTAAATGAAAGAGATAATTGAGACTGTCTGTCACCAGGAACCTGGATATAAATGGTGTCTCTGAAGTTCGTCCAGTAATTTTCCTCTTGCCCTTGCCTAGAATCTAGCTTCTTCTTATCTTTGTATTTTGCTTTCCATGATGTGCTATGTTCTTGCTTTACTTTCCCATCTGATGCCTGAACACAGACCTGAACTGGATTAAACAGCTCGGGATCAGATGTCTCACTTTGAAGTTCAGCAGAGCCCTTGCTTTTAAGCTTTCTGTCATCCATCTTTAACCAGAATCTCCGATTTAGCAGTAAGCCAGATTACCAGTTTGAGAACTCATCTTCCCACCTAGGTGAGTCCAGTTAGGGTGGCAACAGGAAGATAGCAGAAACAAAATCACAGAGACATCAGGAAGTGTAAGAGGCTAGGAAAGTTCTGTGCACAGTGCTGTAACACTGCTAGATCTCCATCCAGTTAGACTGGATATTGTACAGACTCCTTGGATAATTTACCCTCCATGTTATATTTTTTGGAACGGCTGCAGCTATAGTACATTATACAGACTATATATCATGATTATTGTGGTCCCAGGAATGTTAACCTCTTAAGTGATAATTCTATGTCCGATATTACAAACATCAAGGTTTTATCAGTATTAACCTAGAATAAGACTATCCTTCAACTTCTCAAAAATATCTACCTATTAACTTTTCACTTAAGGTGTACTCAAAATAAGTAGGTGGCAGATAGGTAAGCCACTTTGTGAAGTAGAACCAGAGGGGACTATTGCGTGATGGGCTGTGCTTGCATTGCAGAACCTCGGAGAGGCAGAGTACGTAGTAGCGCTCTTCATGTACATGTGCTTGCTTGGCTACCCTGCGGACAAGATCAGCATTCTGACGACCTACAATGGACAGAAGCACCTGATCCGGGACATCATCAATAGGCGCTGTGGGAATAATCCACTCATTGGGAGGCCGAACAAGGTAGTCTTATGAATGTCAGTTTTTATAATTGTAGAAGGCCATGTTAAGTAAGACAGACTAATACAAACTGGGCAAGTGAATTGGACATATTTCATACAAGACCTACAAGGAGACGTAAAGCATCCCTTTCCTGTAATTAGTTGTCGATCCCATCACTAGTTGTCAGAAAGCTGTAAATGGAAACAGAGTACAGGAAGATGTACAGTTCCGTCTTGTGCTTTCTTAGCAGTCCTAAAGCTCTGGGTCCATCCTCAGCGCTGTGGAGCATTCCTAGAATCCCAACTCTGGTGAGGTGGAGGCAAAAACATCAGAAGTTCAAGGCCATCCCCAGTTATTTTCAAATTTGATGCAGCTTGCACTACATGAGATCCTGAATGAGATAAAATAATTTTTTTAAAAACTGCAATATGATAGTTCTATACATCAAGAGAATGGGTAAATTCTACTGTAAAAGAATTGTAAAAGTGTCAGGCAATGGAGCAGCTGGAACGTGGGGACTGGGATATCATTGGTGAGTATATAAATTGATTCACAAACTTTGGGACATAGTTTAACAGTTCATGACGTCATGCATACACTTAACAAAGCCTCACAGTTCTGCTCTCTGCAATAAAAACACGTCCACAAAATACACTAAAGTATTCGATGCAGCTTTAAGTACCCCTAGAGTAAAAGGGCAGCTAGTCTCCACTAACGGGCACGTGCAGTGATGGTTCTGCTTGCATGCGTGTGCAGAGCCTGCAGAAAATAAGGAGAGTAGATCAGGCACTGCCTGGAGCTGGAAGTCGTCTGCTTGTTTACAGTGGGGCATAAGGTGGGGGCATTGTGAAGGTGGTGGGTGTGTGGGAGTGTATGGAGTATATGTTGCCAAAACTCACTGTGCATAAATTATACCTCTGTGAAGTCCACTTCTTCCAAAGAAGTGTTTCTATAGACTTCCTCACATCAGAGGGATCATAAATGGTGACATATGTAACAGAAGCAGTAAGCTTTGTTGAATACATAGGGCAAGGATGAAGGTCTAAGAGTTAATATTAGTGGCTAGAATCTTAATGAACTTCCCTTCCTTCATAGTAAAAAGTGCTATAAAGTTTATTTTTCTTTTCACTTTGACAAGAATGCTGTGGACACATGCTAGGGACACACGTTGATTAAATGGGTATATACTCACTCTGCTGTATTTTTGAGTATTTGGGACTCCACAGAACATGCTGAGCATAGCCTGCCTTCTGAAGGAAGGCAGTGGGTCAGGATAGGTCTGTAGTTGTTAGCAACAGTGACAAGTCTGTAGATGTGAGTGTGAGCTGTGCAGGAGGACAGGGTTCAGAATGCTTACCTTGCTTGAATGGCACTCACTGACTTGTTAGGGTTGATATGATTGGGTTTCTTCTGAGATCAGTTTAAAGGGAAGATGCTTGTCTTTAGCACTTTGTTAGCATAATGTCTTACTGTGCTTTTGAAAATATACCACATTTCCTACCTTCTTTTTCTAGGTGACAACTGTTGATAGGTTCCAAGGTCAACAGAATGACTACATCCTCCTTTCTCTAGTGCGGACCAGGGCCGTGGGCCATTTGAGGTACGAGGGGTACAAACTTATACTCTTACTAAAGGTTACTGTCTGCTTCAGTTTTGAGCTTCAGTGACAAAGTAGCCCTAGATTTGTTCAATTGATTGCTATAATTAATCATTATGTTGGGTTGTGGTACTTTTGGTAGGAATAACACCAGATCCCTTATGTGGTTTATCAGTGCCCTTACTGATATGTTTGACTCATAATGTAGTAAGTGCAGCTCTGTCACAGCCAGTGGCATGCGGAGAGAACTTTCCGCCATGGGATCTTGGTAGTCTTGGAGCTGTTAGCTAAAGGGGAAGGGGCTTCTATAGGACATGTTTAAGCACGTAAGGCTTCTGGTTTTTCCCTCCCCACTGTCTTTCAGCTTCATGAGAGGATAAAGGAGCCATTTGTTCTCCCAGGATTAAGAATGGTCCAAACAAACAATAACCTATTTTTATCATTTTTGTGATGTATTTATGTACTAGAGATTTATGGGAGTAATATCTTCTTATTACAAAGCAGCCGTTTGGTTTTATATAAATCTTCATCTCATGTGACTTACTAGCAAAACTCAGGAGAGCCAGAGTTCATTGTCTTAATTTATTCGATGGGTATAAAGAGAAGGTTCTCCAAACTCCCATAAATTGTCATTAAGTCCAGATCTCTTTGGAGCGTAGGTCAAATTCTATTAGACGGATAGTCTTTATGTAAGAGTAACCAAAGACAACAGTGATTTAAGAAACTTTTACAAAATGATAGCAATAAATTAACCTATTCTTGCTTATTGAAGTCTCAAGCATACTGTCAGGCCTTTCCTAACTGACCTTAACCACTGTCTGAACGGTCATCATTGCTGGCCTGAGACCTCTCGGCTTCAAGTGTGAATGCTTGAATGCTGTGTCCTCTTCTTCTTTGCAGGTACGAGACATACACTTAGATACATTCAGATCAAACACCCAAACACCCAAAGGAAAATAAACCTTTTTCTAATTCAGCAACTTGAGTCCTGTAGTGATCTCTGCCTAATTTCCAGAAAACTAAAAATGCTTCTGACTAGGAGGTGACTCAAAGGGTGATTTCACCACACATCTCCAGGTTTTCTAATTAAAAACACCTTTTTTCTTCCATTATTTGTTAGTGTGCTAGCTTCTGAATATGCGGGAATCAGTGGAACCCAGTGTGAGACACAGTTGAATATCCTGGGAACATGCCTTTACCTGAATATACCCAAAGGTCAATTCCACTCTTCTGCTGTGCTATGGGAGCCACACTTGTAAAAGCCCGTTAGCCACTACAGGACCAAAGACCAGAAAATGCCAGCTCATAGGGACCCAGACAGTGTTGGGTATGTGCTAGAGCTACAGGTGGGGCCTCCTGGACTTGAGGAGGAAGCCACAGTAGGAAAGTGATTCCTCAAAAGCACCTTAAGGCACATCCTTCTTCCACCACTCCATTGTTTCCTAGACAGCCCTGGGTACATGTTTTCTTCTTCTGTGGAAGAACTAATGTGAAGGAATTCTAGCACTTACCAGCTAGGAATATACATACATACATACATACATACACACACACACACACACACACACACACACACAAACACACACACACACATATGCAGAAGCTAGCACACTGCCAGTTGGGATCTCTGCACAACTCTATATAAGGAATTTGAAAAGAAACAAAAGAAATTTCTACTCTAATGTAAAACTGGTAAATTTTCTAGGAAGGAAAGTTTTTCCTTGATAGAACCTGGGAATTTGTTGGCAGAAAAGTTAAAGAAGGTGATTGTCATAGTGATCATAACATAGTAATCAGTGGCTGTCACCTGAGCCATATGATTCTGCTAGGACTACTTGGATCTTTTAAACTAGTACATTGGTTATTTTGTCTCCTATATGGGAACACAGGCCCAATAACTAGCAAGGTGTTAGCAATGAAGCGCTCACTTGGTTTACTGATCGATATATTGATTTGCTTTATGATTATTAAGTCCTTAAGGATTTTAGTACAATAGTTTAATGAGACTATTTAATAGATTATGTAAAACAAGAAAAGAGACTGCATGTGTACATTATTAATTTCAAACTAATGCTTTGTTTCCTAAAGGGATGTGCGCCGCTTGGTGGTAGCCATGTCGAGAGCCAGGCTTGGCCTGTATATCTTCGCTAGAGTATCCCTCTTCCAAAATTGCTTTGAACTGACTCCTGCTTTCAGCCAGCTCACTGCCCGCCCACTGCATTTGCATATTATTCCAACAGAACCTTTCCCAACCTCCAGAAAGGTAGGCCTTTCGTCCCTGTGTAGAGCAGTATGCCCCAGAGGGGCAGTGGGTTCTCTCACAGTTGACCACTTTAGGGAGAATATAGTCACTGATGTGAAATGCTCTTTACACAATGAACTGACTTATACAAAGCAATGTCTGCTGACACTTCCTGAGGCTTAGTGTGGGTCTGGAACCAGCTGCGCACGCTCATTATCTCCTTTGATCTCAGCAGCAGATCTGCTCAGGAGGCTTTCTGAGGGTAGGAAAAGTTAAATCATTTGCCATACCTCAGGTAGGTAGAAGCAGGCAGTCAGCGAGAGTCCGTGTACTGATCAGACCACAGCACCTCCTCTCACCCTTCAGCCTGTAACCTAACTGAGTAATCTGGTTCAGTTCTTGCATTCTGGGGGTGTGGGGCAGGGAAGACACATAAAACCTCTGGGCTGCACTCCCTCTCCCTTCTCTCCCTTCTCACCGTTACTCCTCCTCTGCAGGCTATTCCTTCTCTGACAATTGTGCTTCCACTGCTGTCTGTAGGGAAGGCAGAGTGTACTTTGTTCTTACATCCTTTCACACAGAGGCACAGACACTGGATAGTGTTCTCAGTGTGACTTGTTCTCTTTCAGCTGCGGACTTGGCCAATTTGCTTTTCCACTTAGTGAAATGTCTCAGAGGTCTAGGAAATTCTTTTTAAAAACGCTTTATAAATATGCTCAGTAAACCTATTTTTCACTCCTCTAAAACAAGCAAAATAGGTTTGATGTGTTTGTTCTTTGGTGATGTTAGCTACTTCTCTTTAAAGACATTTCTGTTTGCTTGTCTATTTATTTAGAGATGCCACTATGAGAAAACAGGAGGGGGGATGGGCGTGAACAGCATCCCTGGTCATAAAAACCCTGCCGCTCCTGGGATGCCTGCCCTGAAGCTCTACGTTGTTCTTTATAGACTTACCATTACATGCTAGCTCCTGGTACCCACTAGCTACTGGAAGGTGGGGTCCTTTTTCCTGGAAAACTTGTTTTTATATTAATAGACTTCTACATCAATCCCTGCAGTAGGAAAGGGTAAGATTTTATGTATGATCAGTGATTCCAAATAGGAAAGTTATCGATTGTCAAGGTTGCTAAAAGAGAGAGACAGATCCGTGTTTTCTACGGTTGCTTTGCTGTTTTTCTGCTACAGAGATCTTTCTCGGCAACTTTAAATCCATGAAAGTCCCCTCGTCCCACTGCAGACCTAGAGTCCAGCTCTCAGGGTGCTGCAGGTGCGGGGTCTGTGCTGCTACAGTGTCTCGGCAGAATGACAGATGTTGCAGAGCTTAAAACACGGATTTGAATATTACATCCATGGCTGATAGTACATGTTAATAGTAATAAATGTTAACGTCTTATGCTTCAGAAATATAAATAGGAAAAATAGTTCTTGTATTTTCATTCTGAAACATTGTAGATCCTCTCTGGGTTCTAGACACTGAAGGAAATTGTTGCTTTTCGACCATGTTGATTTATTCCCTCTATTCATGAGGTTTCACCTTATTTTTTGATATTGGTTCACATACTTACTTACCAGCCCAAAGTTGGATTAAAGCCTAATGACTCTGAAAGGTGTTGTCTTCCATTTTCTGGATTTCATGAGGTAGTTTCTGGACTCTGGCATTGTGTCCATGACCTCCGTACTTTGACAGTTGTTACAGATTCAGAACTGGGCTTATGCTGAAATGATAGCTTCTGGCTTGTATTCACTAGGCGCTTCACTCTCATTTTGCTGTCTTCTAGAATGGAGAGAGACCTCCTCATGAAGTACAGGTAATAAAGAACATGCCCCAGATGGCGAATTTTGTGTACAATATGTACATGCATTTGATACAGACGACCCACCATTATCATCAGGTGAGTTTGCTCAGGACTGACTCACTTCTCTAGCTGTCCAAAGAAACTCCTCTGTAGACTAGTATGTTATGAGAATCCACAGTTGGATATTATTATTTATGTAGATTCATATTTTAATGCCTTTGTAGATATAAATTGGCATCAAGTACACATGCTCAAAATGTATGATTTGATGCATTCTGTATTTATCATCTGTATGTATTCCTAAAACTATCACCTTAATCTAAATAATGGTCAGAGCCTTGGTCCCCAGTTTTCTTGTGTCACTTTGTACTTCCTGCCCTTCTGGAAGCCCACTGGGGTGTGATTTCTGCCATGATGGACTAGTCTCTGCTTTCTGGATACGTCTACTAATGCCAGCATCCAAAGTGCACTCTTACTTTTCAGTGACGTTACTCAGCGTTTTCTAAAGCCATTCATGTTGTTAATTCTTCTGGGTTGGTTGCTAGATTGTGATTGTTTCCATTGGGGGATGTTACAAAGTAATTGTTGTGAACCCTTTGCACTCCTACCTCGGAGGAAAGTGGCTGGCTGATCAGTTGCATGCATACTTAACCTTTTAAAGTGGCAGCCTAATTTTCAAAGTAGTTTTTCAAATAGAATGTTATTCTCTCAAGGCCTGTGCAAGTATGATCACCCTGCATCCTCAGCCACACTGGCCACAGTAAGCCTTGTATTTAGCAGGAAGAGTAGAGCTGAGCCGGCTCTGTTGTTGATTCGGTTTGTATCTGGAATTCATTTTTCCTCCTTAGAGCATCATTTCTGCTTTGTTATTTGCCCCTTTTATATACTTTCTGAGGATGATTCTGTTCACATTTCTTAATGTAATGAGCTCTGAGAGCTTTTCTGTATTCCAGGGGCAGGTTCCTTATCAAACATGTGTTTTACAAATTTTCCTTCCTAAATTCTAAGTTGTGGGTTTTTTTTTTTTTAAAGCAGCTTTAGTAGAGTTTTGGATTTTGGTGTCTAATATTTGAAATTACTTTTCTTTAATTCATTACTTGTATGTCCTAAAAGTAGGTATTTTAGCCCCAGTTGACGAAGACTACCCTCCTTCCAGTTACAGTTTGGGTTGTGGTGTTTACATGTAGAATAGATTTGAGCTCGTTTCTGGCATGGTTCCATGCAGTGCTGTAATTATTTGCCCATGTGTGGCTCTTCTGCAGTTTGACTGCTGTTTCCTAAGTAGACTAGTTTATTCTCCTTCGAACTACTAGTTGTGACCTTAGTTAAAAAGCAAACACACACTGTCCGCTGTGCCTCTCTGTCCCTCCCCCATCTCCATGCTGCCTGCATTGCAGTGGTTAGCATAGCAGATCTTAAAATTAGACAGAATGAATGTTTTAGTTCCATCCTTTTTCTACCTAGACTCAGCCGGCTGCTTTCCAGCCCTATAAAAACCCGCTGTGATTGAGATAGAATGACTCCAACAGTGAAATTGTTTGTGGTCAATTTGGGAAAATTAGCACCTTACCAATTTCAAGTCTGTCTCTTTGTGAACATTATGTATCCATCTCTTAGCTCTGCTCTGAGAGCCCATTGCTATTCTGAGTGGTACTTTAAAAATATTTTCAAATTTCTGACTAGCTAACAAAATCCAGGAGGAAGGAAGCCATGGCTCCGTTCCAGGCTGTCATGGCACTGAGAAAGACTGGAGGCTTGAGCTCCCCTTCTCCTGGGCTTGAGACTCGACTCTCCTCGCAGGCTGCTTCAGTGTGCTTCAGTGTAATTTATGACGCAGTTAACCCTAACCAACCACTCCACTCTCTTGGAAGTGCTACCAAAAATTCCTTTGTTTAAAACTGATAACTTTTCATGTGGGTTTTTATTGATTTGCATCATGTAGGCATATTCTTTGGCATTAGCAGAACCAAGGTCATTGTTTCAGAGGTGGCAAATTGATCCTATCAGATGGCTAACAGTGTTTGAAAACCATAGCATAAGCAGTGCATTAACAAATTGGTGTAGTATGAGAGCTTGGTCAGCTTCAGAAGCCAGTTCTTGACACTCACGTTCATCTGGTATTTTTTAATTAGACTTTCTTACAACTACCGCCTGCCATGGTGGAAGAAGGTGAGGAGGTTCAGAGCCAAGAAACAGAAATGGAAGCAGAAGAGGAAACTGGGTCTGTTCAAGCTAACCTCACACCCAGTCCAACGGATGCCAGCCTGAGTCAAGAGACCCCAACTTCTCAGCCTGACTGCTCCAATCAGACGGAGGCTGCCTCCAGTCACACAGAAGATACCTCTGCTCTGTGTGACATTACTACTGCAGCCGAGCCTGTCTCTGCAGCGGCAGAAGCTGCCACCCCACAAGATGGGCCTTCTGTTCCCGCAGAGACCAAGTAGCCTATCTGGAGCACAGCCTGGGACATTCCATTTATAAAGTCTAAGTGAGGTTACCTTTTGGATTTCATACTCACTGTACGGCTTTAATGACACCAGCTAATGTTCAGTCCTTATGTTTATTAGCTGGTTTCCTTGTTTTGTATATTTTTTATTTATAAATATAAAAACAACTCTAGTTTCATTTGTTTATTCAGAAGAGAAACTAATTTGACTGCTGACTGCATCTGAGGTAATACCTGCATTAAAATTGTTTTCTATGGAATATGTAAGGCATGCTTGCCCTTTTTTCTTTTTTTCTTTTCAGGGTCTCATGTAGCTCAAGCTGGCCTTGAGCTTCCTGTGCAGCTCAAGATATCAAACTCCTAACCTCCTGCTCCCACCTCTCTAATGCTGGGATTGCATGCACTCTGCCAAACTCTATCATATACTCTGCTGGGGATCAAACCCAGGGTCTGGTAAATCCTAGGCAAGCCTCCTACAGCTGAGCTTCATCCAGCATATACTTCACATTTAGTAAACGTCTCTAAAAAAGGAGGGCATAAGACACTAAAATTAACCCTCGGAGTTCCGGGTGGGGCGTTCTCTGCCCACACTGTCAGATTCTCAAGCCTGGTGGCCTTTTCTCTCGCCTTTCTTTCTGTAAGGACATAAGCAGCCACAGGAGGAAACCCTTTGCAGTCTATCAGAGAACCTCCACATCTTCTCTTTTCTGGCTCTGAAAATGATTTCATCACCCATGGACATGTGGCCCATGGCCAGCGCGCAGCCAAGGACAGCTATTAATACAGCCCAATGCAAAATCGTAAACTTATTTAAAACTTTCAAACGTTTTGCAATTTTTAAAAAGTTGGACATGTCTGTTTCTCCGGGAGTCTTGTTTACTGGTAGGGCCCACTTTAGGCCTGAGGAGTTAGAACCTTAGACATAGGGCAGGTTCTCCACACCACAGTGTTCTCAGGTAAGACTACTGGAACAAAACTAGGGTCATCATCCAGTTGAACAGGAGGACTGTTGCAGGACCCGAGTCTGGGCAGTGACAGTGATTGAACTTAGTTCTCGTGTGCAGAGTGAAAGCCGTTCTGAGTTCTATGCCCTGTTGAACTTCCTCAGTCAAATGGATAGATTCTTAAGACTTTGTTACAGAGTATAGTCAGCCAGCCAGCAGCTATAGTGGTGTAGTAAAGTTGGTCAGAGATATAGAAGTTCAGACTCCCTGTTCATCTAAATGTGCAATTCTGCTGGGTCCCCTGTTGACTTTGCACTTTGTGGCTTGAGAGGCTCTCTGCACAGATTACGGTCTGTCCTTGTGAAAGGCTGTGGTGCTGGAATTAGCAGTAAATGGGGCTAATGTTTTCTGACAAGTGACCTCTTCTGATGAGGATCCTGAGCATGCCAGTGAGTGTGGAAGACAGGGCTGTCTGTGTGTACATGGGAAGCAGGAATTGCACATTGGTTTTATTTGCTCCTCCTTGACCTGCTAGAGTCGTAGTGGAAACATTTACATAGTGTCTCCCCTCTAGTGCCTCTCCCTATGGATTTGACCTTATCCAAAGAACCTTTAAAGACAGAACCACACAGAGACCCCCTCTTAACCCTGGCATGCAAAGAAATGATGGACTTGTAACCCAAAAAGTCAAGTCAGTTGTATGTTGAATAAGCGTTCAGCTCCCAGGCTACAGGATCCCCACTCTCAGCTCCCAGCGTGCACCAAACACTTGTATAAATGTTGAGTGTGGAGAGGATGAAGGGATGGAAATGCCCAGCATAAAACCCTGACCTATTTTCTTATCAGAGTAAGGATCAAGCCAGATAGTCCCTTACATAATTTCTCCAGTACGAGAGTTTGAAAACAGGTGAGGGCATGCATATGGGGAACAGCACTCATGAAATTATTTTCCTTTTGCTTGTACAGTAGCAGGCTATGAGAGAAGGAAAGCAGATTTGCTGTATTAGGGTGATTCCTGGAAAAGACTTTTCCCACCACCTGTTAGTAGATATGAATTACGTCACCAGCAATGAGAACAAGCTCAGGTCTGGGTCGTCATTATCTGCCTGGGTGGACATGGTTGGTTTGCTTGGTTTGGGGTTTTTGTTTTGTTTTGTTTGTTTGTTTGTTTGTCTTTCGGGGATGGGGAGTTTGCTCTTTCTATCACACTAAAATTCAAATCAAGGTGGACACTGACTATAAGTATTTAATCAAAGGAAATAAAAGAGGATGATGAATTGAAACAGGTTTCAACTTTACGTTGTTCATTCGCTGTGAAGGCCAGAGAGAAAGAGTTGATGGAGAACTGGGGAATTTGAGTAACAGTTAAAAGAGATCTGCCCTCGCCCCTCTCCTCTTTTTCCCTCTCTCTAAGAATGACTGAACAGAATAGAGAAACTTGGGAGGCCTCCTTGAGGACAGTGGTTAGAATCCTAAAGATGTGTTTGAATTATGTTCTAAAGTGAGAGCGAGTGAGCAATACTCGTTCGGGTTTCCCGCTTGGTTTGGAACGGTGGCAGACAGGTCCTGAAGCCATGTGATCAGTGTTCCCCCAGCTCTCCAGACCGTCTGTCAGATTTGAACATGTTATAGCTTGGAAATCTATTTTTAAAACAGACCGGGAATATGTGTGCCCAGAGAGTGACCGTGAAACTAAGCGGTTAAGGTAGTGATCTGTTGGATTTTTTTGTTGTTGTCTCGTTTGTTTTTTCCTCATCAAATGCTAAATTGCAAAAGCTCTTTACGACAACAGAGAGTAAAGACCCCCATTGATTTGGGCAAATGGCTGAAAAGATCTTAATATTACCAGGACTTTTGAGTTAGTGTGATGATAGACATTGAGATGTTTTACTGGATACTGAAACACTATCAATGCCTCATCTTCAATTTATAAAAAGCAGTTAGTTTATGATTAGAGCAAGCATAGGTCATGTAAAACAGACTGAACCCATTGAGAACAGAGTCAGATTATTCTAGTAGTTAATTAGCCATTGGCCTGACCTTAGGCAAATACAATCTCTCTAAGCCCTGATTTTTTTTTTTTAATCTACCAAACCATGACAACTTTTTCAGGAGTTTCTGATTGTTTTTGTATAGTGGATATGAAAATATCTGGTAACTTACATGCTTGGCAAATGCCACTCACTTGGTAAATGAACTCAAGTTCTCTGAAAGCTTGTGTCTTGTGGGCTGGTGCCAGTTAAGGTCTGACTGCTGCTGGTGTCTGAATCCCTGTCAGAGTTGCACAGCACTGAGGGTGGGTGAGAAGGCAGACACACGGTGACAGTCGACCTTTGAGAGTCATCCGAGATTTGTCTACTGACTAGATACAACTGTGTGAGTCCATCATAACACATGGGATAGACTGTCCTGCAGTTAAAATTCTAGTAGCACAGTGTGACCAGAAGGAAGTCGATAGGTCCCACTGTGCTTCTGATACATGGAGCTTTTGGTCTGGGTAATTGCTGAAGATTCTAAGTCTAAGTCTATTGCCCCGCCCTTGGAGTGGATTTATAGTTCATTTGCTTTGATTTGGGCCTTTCACGTGCTAGTTTCTTCTTATCTTGTAGTAACCCATATAGTATTTTTAGAGATGTTTCTTCAATTAAGAGCAAACAAAAGGATTTAAAAAATACTAAGACTGACCATTTTGCACAAGCCAGAAGAGCATTTAAAGATAAGCAGTGTCGTGCTTCCTGGCAAAGTGCTTGGTGCTTAGCCTGGGTAATTATGAAGCAATCATGTTAATAGATGTTTAAGGATAATGGAACTGGAGCTGTGCTCAGCCGAGGATGGGAATGAAGACATGTGAGACTTTCTCTTCATCCACTGTGCTCGTTAGCATCCCAGAGGGCTTTAATTAAATGGGAGCTCTGGATGCTCTAGTTTTTCTTCCTCAGAAGAAACCCTAGCTCAGTGCCCCAGAACATGCCTCAGATCACACCATGGTGAAGGCTGGTAGCGTGTCAGCTTTACTCAGCTAGCACTCTACTGTTTGGTTTATTTATTTCCGTGACATGTTCCATGTTTGCCCATGTATACAATGATATCTGATCTCACTATTTCTCAGCATACACTACAGAAAATGCTCCCCTTACAAAATACTATGAACAGCATGTTCCATGGTCAAACTCACTTGGGCATCAAAATTAATTATTCCCCTTTTACAGAATCACAATGCATTAGTAGCTAATTATAGGTTCAGAAAAGACCTGCTATAAAGAATCATATTTAACTTCTTCTAACCTAGCATTTCTCAAGCTTGAGATTAGAGCAAAGGACTTTTGCTTTTGTTTGTTTAATAAGCTACCTTATATAGCTACTTCCTCAATCTGTGGCTTGGGAACCGTTATCTCTGTATCAGTAGAACTCGTACTCGCCCATTACATAATAAAGCCCAAGAATACTTTTTAGTGAGGTGAAATGGTTTGTATAAAATGTTATAATCCAATATCATTATCATGTGACATTACTAGCATCATCCTGAATATGCAACTTTAATGAAAATTTAGCCAATGTACCATGATATTCCTTCACGTGAGTTTTCCAGAAGAAGGTCACCGAGCAGTCTGTTTACATTTTAATTTGGAGCTCCAAATTTTCACACCAACGCTTTCTTCCTAATTCCTACCATGAGAGCTCATGTTACCAACTTCATTCCTTTTTCCTTAAGAAGTTTAAATTCCAAAAACATAAAAATTAATTATTCAACTAGTAGGGTTTAGCCAAAAAAAATTGATGGAGATGAATATAATCTCCTTTCATAAATATTTTTAACACATAGCACGCAGCATGTTGAAGTCTCACGATTGATAACTGCTCTTGTGATTCTTTTTCCTTGACTGACTTAACAGTCCTTTGTCCTTGTCTCAGCTAAAATGATAGAGGTTTCTCTTTGGGAGCTGCCTGTGTGTGTCAGGCAACAATAGCAGAAGCAATGCCAGTGGTTTGTAAATAAGCGCTCCAAGGCCTTGAGTGATTAACTGAACTGAGACCTAGGCAAACACCCCAGTATAGATGCACTTGCTTGAGACAATTCCAAGTAGAAAAGGCAGCACTCTAGCTTTGCACCTAAGTAGACAAGGACTAACGTTTTGCTGTCATGGTTAGCATACCAGAGGAGCCTGGGTTACAAAGACCAGAAGGAACTAATGCATCTGAAGGAAAGATGGTCTGATATTAATAGTGTTTATACTAATAGGTAAAGGCCAAATTAGTGTTTGTTTTGGTTCAAGACAGACATGAGAAGCACATAATGGACAGAAGCCCTACTAAGCCATCCTCTGTGCTTCCAACATGCTAATTAATTATGTAAAAGTCGTGCTCTGTTTAAGCAATGGCATAGTGGGTTACAAAACAAACTGAATGTGAGTTCTACTAAGGAGACAATTAGCATTCACCAAGATCTATGGTTTCAACTACCCTTGAACATTTACTGTTTCAGCTGACGGTCAACCTTCAGTCTCGAACCCAACACCTCTGTGTGCTAACTGAAAAGTATGTCAGTGTGCCTTAGAGCTCCCAAGAGCTTTGTAAAACAATTCCCAGCAAGATGATCTTTCTCAGCTACAAAAATAAATTCTGAGGCGGCCGCTGCTGCCAATCTGTCTCCCACTCAACTTCTTTCCTTTTGAATCACTCAACTTTGAAGGAGATTGGCTCTTCCTAGAGAGTTCCTGGAAGGTATCTGTAAAAGACACTAGATAAGGACATCTGTAGCCACAAGTTCCTGGACAAGTGACTTACGCATGTGTGTCTCCATTTAGTTTTCAGCCTCCCTGCTGATTAGAATCAAAGGGAGTATAGGGGACCTCTCCGGTCCGACCACTAAGTAGGGCAACCCACATTTGCAGCAAGCATGTGTCTTCTGGCTCTCCTGATACCTGATGCCCTGAGTCTACTCCTCTCGTGCATCTTGTCTCCATGTCCCAACCCCATCTCCAAACCTCTCTTGGTGCTCCTGCTACCCCGTGCCACATCCCAGCTTCCGACAGCTCTTCTAGCTTATTTTGGAGTCTACAGATGTTAGCTCTTTTCTGGTGTTGCTGAAAATGGCATCTGTGTTTTCATCTTCTAGCTTCTCTATGTTTTTTTTGGATCATTTCCCAAAGAAAAAGGATCAAACACTGACTTCGAGTGATGAAAATAGATGGCCACAATGAACTTGTTTAAAAAGAATTCAGGGGCTGCAGAGATGGCTCAGCGGTTAAGCGTGCTTCCTGCTCTCGCAGATCACATGACAGCTCACAACTTCCTACAACTCCGACTCCAGGGCATCTGATGCTCTCGACTGGCCTCCTGGGTCTCCTACATGCAAATGATACTCATGAATTCATGCAGGCAGGCACACACACACACACACACACCACATATATAAACACAGTATACAAAAATTATATATATTAAAGAATTCTAAAGAAAATTCTAGACATTGTTCTTTACATTTCAATATAATGATTTTCATATGTCACTGTGCATTCAAGAAAAATGCAACACATAAAGCTCCCATGTATCACTCCCCGAAATTGAGGCAAATAGTTTATGAGTAACCCTTTAAGATATGAACGTGTGTATGTTTGTGTTTGCACATGTTCATGGGGGGATGTCCATGTGTATGCCTGTAGAGGTGTGGTGGTTTGATTGAGAAAGGCCCGCCCTCATAGGCTCATATTTGAACGCTTGGCTATACAGTGTGTGGAACAGTCTGGAAAGTCTGGCCCTGTTGGAGGAGGTGTGTCAGTGGCAGTGAGCTTTAGGGTTTCAAAACCCCACCCCATTCCCAGCAAGCTCTCTCTGCCTCATGGTTGCAGTCTCAACATGTAATCTCTTGCCTACTGCTCCAGTGTCATATCTGTCTGCTGCCATGTTCGTCCCAGTGATGACCTTGGACTAACCTTCTGAAACTCTAAGCCCCCAATAAACTTTCTTCTATAAGTTGTGTTTGTCATGGTGTTTTCTTCACCGAAGAGGAAATGTAACTATGACAAGAGGCCAGAGATTGATACTTGATACCTCCCTCTCCAGCTTCATTTTTTCCACTTCCCAATGCTAAGATTACAGGCCACACCACCACTGCTGGGTTTTGATGTGGATGCTGTGGACCAAACTCAGTTCCATGAGCCTCTGCAAGCAAGCATTTTACCAACTGAGCTGCCTCCCCAGCCCCAAGTATGTCTTCTTTAACAGGCAAACCCCCTTTGACTCCAAAGTCAGCTGTGCACAAGTCACTCATTGTTAATTTAGTGTTGTGTGGATTTCCCTCCAAAGGTTTTACTTTGTAAGGAGTGTGGTATTCGGTTCTTAAGTGTCTCAGCATTTTATTAGACATTCCTGCCTCCATTCTGTAAGCATGGGCGTGTCAGGAATAGTGGGAATCCTTTGAAATTTTGTTTCCTGGGCATATGAAGATTGTGTGTGCCATTTTTGTATGGCTGTGTTCTAACCTCATATCTTTTATTATCCACTTGTTCCATTATTAGAAGAGAGGTTGTGTGTGTGTGTGTGTGTGTGTGTGTGTGTGTGTGTGTGTGTGTGTGTGTGTGTGTGTTTACACCTGTATGTTTGGGTGATTATCAAGTACCCAGAAGTCAACATTCAAGTATCTCCCATCACTCAACCTCATATTTATAAGATTTATTTTTATGTATGTGTATATATATGTCTCTCCCCTTCCCTCCCTCCCTTCCCCCCCCCCCGTGCGTGTGTGTGGGTGAATGTATGCCACATGTATGCACGTGCCCACAGAGACCAAAAGGGGGTGTTAGATCTCCTAGAGCTGGAGTTGTAACCAGTTGTGAGCCATCTGCTGTGGAGTGCTGGGAACTAACTCAGATCTTCTGGAAAAATAATGTGTTCTTAAGGACTAAGCTACTCTCCAGCTCTCTGCTAGCTTCATTTTCGCTCAGCATTTCTTACTGAATCTAGAGCTCACCAATTAGGTAAAATTGGCTGTAAGCAAGCCACTAGGATCCCCCTGTCTCAGTCTCTAATACTAGGATTACAGGGATATGCTGCTAAGTCCAACTTTTAAAAAAAAATCATAGTTTTGGGATCTGAGCTCAGTCCGCATGCTACGGGGCAAGTACTTTTCCAACTGAGCCATCTCCCAGTCCCCAAAACATGTGTACATTTTAAATCCCAGTATGATTATAGATTTGTTCATCAGTTATTTTAGTCCTGCCAGATTTCTTGTTGAACATTCTGTAGCTTTTGTTCAAAGCATAGAACTATAAAAGTATATCTTACTAATGAATAGATAGACTTCTTCTGCTATTTTTGTATTCTCCCATTAATTTAAGTGTTTCTTGTCATATATTAATAAATGTACTCCATATCTGGTTTTCCCCTACTATCTTGATACCCTTCCCATGTGTTTTTGTTGGGGCTTCTACCGTGAGCGACAAACCCTTCTTCAGCTAAGAAATAGTGCATTTCTGGCAAAAGGCAGAAGGCTCCCAAGTGACCAGCAAAGTGTGCTGTGTCATTCACAGCACAGCAGCATGAGCTTCTGTGTTTGAGTCTTCTCACTCCTCAGACGCAGGAATGAGGACAGTGGATCATGAGAAGCAAGGGAATCCCTTCGTTCTTACAGCATAGCACCAAGTCTGTCTGCTCTCTGTCCCGAGGGAGGCATTTCCTCATCCCTCTCGGTTTCCTGCTGCAAATGTAACCCTCTTGAGAAATGCCTGGGTGGAGAGCAGCCTTCTGTTACACACACGCGCACGTGCACACACACACGCATGGACAAAGACATGGACACAGACACAGTGGAGAGGTGGAAATGCAAGCAAAGCATGCAAAGGTCCTCTGTGGCCGTGACAGCATCTGTTTCTCTTTGCAATTTTGTCATTTTTTTTTTTGCTCTTCTTGTTTTAAGGATCTGTTATGTATATTGTACAGATTTCTAATTACAATTCCTTTCCAACTGGAGAAGCATTTATAATCAGGAAACGGACTTAAGTCTTGCAAAGTTTCTGGCTTTACTGAATGCCAGTTTAGCTCTTCCAGTTCTCCTTTGCTCGCATGCTCCCTGATGTAGCTTTTTTGCAATCCCTTAGATCACTCTGTGCTCTTATATTCGAGTTTTCTTCTGAAAGCAGTCCATGTAATCAGACAATGTTCATATTTCAAATAGATTAGGTCACTTAACTAACTGTAAATACTTTACTAAATTTAGATGCTTTCAATATTTCAATGTTCCCTGGTATATAGAGCACTTTTTAAATTTCCCTTTCTCCTTGCCTCACTGTCAACATACTCTTCTAGTTATCCCAAAGACTGCCAGAGGTGCTCTTGCTGATGTACTCTGACTACTGTAGAATTAGCCACATTCTACTTCCCAGATAATGCTAAGTCCTTGTAACACTGACTGCATTGGCCCGCCTCCCTTACTAGTCATATGAATGTTATCCCTACAAAAATTTCCACATTTCAATTAAAATGTAACTATTATTATTGCTTTCTGACTTAATTCTCATTTCCCAGCCACACATTTGCCATACTGCTTGCTCTTCTTCCCTTCCGACACCTGACTGAAATAACTTTCTCTATGAGGAATTAAACCCTTTCTTTATTTCCTGTGGTGCACGTATACTCCTGACAGTGTCTGATTGTGTATTTCTGGAGATGTCTTTATTTTACCTTTGATGTTGAAAAGTGTTTTCGCTGCCTCTAGAATTCTGGAGGATTGGTTGTTATCTTTGAGTGCTGAAAACATCATTTCAATTTCTTATCCCTTATCTCTGTTTCTCTTTGGAAAAGTTGGCGTCCAGTCTTCCATGGCTTCTTATAGACGTGGTCTGTTTTCATTGGCTGCTCAATGCATTTTGCACCTGTCTTACACGCACTGATGCCCCCCTTCAACTCTGTTCTATGTGATGTTAGAACTCATTCTCCATAATTACCATTCTGGCTTCTTGTTGTTGTTGTTGCTGTTATTGTTGTTGTTGTTGTTGTTGTTGTTGTTGGTGGTGGTGGTGGTGGTGGTGTGTGTGTGTGTGTGTGTGTGTGTGTATGTGTGTGCGTGTATGTGTTTAGCAAACTCTACTGCTTGGGTGACACTCTTACCTCGTCATCTATTTTCTTCAGCCTCTTTGACATTTCTACTATCTGGGTAGCCCATCAGTATTTTTACTCTGTCCCTTCTATTTTTTCAGTCTCTTGAAACCTAGGTGCCTGGCATTGTTGCACAAGATTGGCCCTTTGCTCTTGCCATATGGTCCTCAGTCCTTTCTGTGTTGGATGGGATGGGATGGTCACCTAACTCATTGGACAATCTTTGCTCATGAGAGTCAATGAGTCCATGGAAGCCACTCCTTTCATATTTTAATCACTGTAGTTATAAATGAGTTACATTATTCTTATTTAAACTTTAAAATGCTTGTGAATCTAGAATCAGAGAAATCTCTATTGGCATCCTTATTCTTATTGGCAAATTATTCTTAATTTGCACTACAGTCTATTTAATTTAGAATACAACAGGCCCTGGGCTCATGTTTGTGGCTGACCATTGTGTGATTTATGACCAGAAGGGCCAGTAGCCTTCTAGAATAAGAAACAAACCAAACAGGCACTATTTCATCCTAATGGGATGTGTGGTTGCACCAGTGCCTCTTGTCCACTCTGCTTATATAATTCAGGAGAACACTCAGCATGGTTTAACAGACTTCTCTTCAGAGAGGGCCTGGGCATGTAGCACCCTGCCAACTTCCCCATTCGTTATGGAGAAAAGCCACTTGTATTCTGAAATTGCATATCAGCCAGGCAATCACCACACAGAAATAGCCCCCATGAAAAGAAAGCAGTGCTATATTTGAAACCTTAATCATGTGTATTTATAGACCTCGGTTTAGTTCTATTTGAAAATTTTCGCATTATACAGTAGTATTATGATAACCAGCAGACCAGAGGGTGAAGAGATGAGACATTTAGTCTACTTAATTTTCTGAGTAAGTTAAACCTAGTCACAAAGAATTTTTCTGTTCACCCCTTTCTTACTGAATGTACTTCAAAAATCGCTTTAGGCATCTCCTAAGTTTATTGCTTACTGGGGGCTGGTGCAGTACGGCAGTTTCATTCAGTTGTAAAAGATAATGTAAAAACATAACCACTACAGTCTGCCTGAGGCATTGTCTTGGCTTGTTTATTGCTGTGATAAAACACTGACCAAAAGCAACTTGGAGAGGAAAGGATGTGTTTGGCACATTGATCCAGCATGAAGGAAAGCCTAGGCAGGAACCCCAGGCAGGAACCTGGGGGCAGGAACTAAAAGAGGCCACAGAGAAGTGCTCCTCACTGGCTTACTTCCAGCTGCACATCCTGCTGTCTGTCCAACAGGGCTCAGACTCACCGCATGGAAGTGGTACTGTGTCCTGGACCCTCCTCCATCAGTTAGCAATCCGGAAAACATCCTAACAGACATGTCCACAACTCAGTCTGATTAGAAGCAACTTCTCAACTGAGATTCCTTCTTCCCAGGTCTCTCTAGTTTATGTCAAGTTGACTAGAGCTAACCAGTTTAACATGCTCTCCATACTGGTTTCCATGATAGTCACTCTTCCCCATCTCCTAATCAACTATGCTGGCAAGGGAAGGCCCCAATGAGCAAGCACCTGGAGGAGGTAAAAGAGGAGTGTGCTACGAATGGGCAGCAGTGTATGTCCTGGTTCGAGACCTACCTGGCCCAGGGCTTTCAAGGGAATGTAGGAGATAGCTGGAGAGGAGGCCAGAGGACTGGACAAATATGTAAACTGAGAGGTATCTTATTTTTTTTTCCTGAAAATAAAAACCCATAGTCTAGTTCTCCTCTGAATGTTCTGAGTTCTTTATCAAACTTGTGAACTTTCCATTGTCTCTCAAAGGTCAGCTGACTCAGCATGGGTTTTGCTCTCCAGTACTCCCCACTACATCACTAAGTGAGCCAGCCTTTTAGATCTGCCTGTATCTTCCTCCTCTATACATGTTCACCAACTCCCGTTGTCCAGCACTCAAACTCAGGAAAACCTGGCAAAGATGGACTCCTGTGTACGCTGCCTCATGTCCACACGTGCAACCGAAAGGTGGCTGCTGGGATTGTGAGAGCAAATTTGAATTTAACTATAGATAATTTAAAGAGCTGCATATAGCTAGTGTTACATGTGCAGTTAGATAACCCATCGTTTCTAGTTTTTTAGCCTTCCAGGAAGGCCCTAATTCTTTTGTACACAATCTATTATGAAAGATTCATTTTCTTTTAAATATTCAGCAGGAATTACTTCCATGAGGATGCTAAAGCTTGCTGGTTGCGCACAAGTTATCCACAGTTGTTTTCTTAGCCAAGGACCCACAACCTAGAGACAAAAGTCCATTTCCATTCTGGAAATGTGTTGTTCAACACATGGACAATGCCCTAGGTCTCAAGCAAGGCTGAATGAGCTGATTGTTCCTAGGTACAGGGACAGACCGCAGGCATCAGTGAGGACCAGGAAAAGCGCCAAGAGTTGGTCCCAGTAGGCAATGCAAAATGTCAAGTGGCATCATGTCAGAGAAAAACCAGACAGAATATGGTATCAGGGAGGGGGAAGCAGTGTCCTACACACCAAGGTCTAGGAATGAGGTGATGGTGACACTAGTGCTGGGACATGTGACATAGGAGTAGAGCACTATTTAAGAAGGATTAGAGCATCCTATAGGTATCAACCCTTTGGGGGGATCGAATGACCATTTTACCTGATGTGGGGTCACCACAACCTGAGGAACTGTATTAAAGAGTTGTATCATTAGGAAGGTTGAGAACCACTGGATTAGAAGGACTAAGAGTTGTGGCCCTGTTGAAGTAGGTGAGGTCTTTATCCAAAGAAGTGTGTTACTGGAGGTGGGATTTAAGATTTCAAAAGCCCACACCAAGTCCAGCATGTTCCTCTCTGTGTGTGGATCAGGATGTAGCTTTCAGCTACTGCTTCAGTGTCTACCTGCAGGCCGCCACACTCTTCTCGTAACTGTTTACTGCTCTAGTTGGTGGCATAAACCTGGGAGAGTGGGGCCTAAAAATGAGACATATTAATTTCTCATGCAATACCCAACTTTATTCATGAGTAAGGTGTTCAATCACAAGGGCAAACCACACTTGGCAAAAACATGTTTTTCCACAGAGGCTTATAAACAAGTAACAATAGCCAGCTGGAATGCATAACCTAAAGTGAGCTTAATCCCATCCAAAACATCTAGAAGGAGCATGAAAGAACTCTGCAAGAGCAATTCTTTGTTTTTGAAGAAACTGAGATCACAAGACTTTCCTCTTGTTTTCTTGGAATTTTCTCATAAGCATTCAGAATTCTTCTCGAAGGACTCCATTCTTGGACTACATTCTGAAGATCGGAAATGAACTAAGTCTCTGAAACTGTAGGCAAGCCCCCAATTCAATGCTTTCTGTTATAAGAGTTGCCATGGTCTCTCTTCACAGCAATAGAACAGTGACTAAGATACTATTTTATTTTCCTCTTCTGTTCATACCAAATAAAATTAATTTTTCTGAAGTGTCGATCTAAACACAACATATATCCAATGGGAGAATCAATTAGGGTAAAGTCAAGTGCACCCTACCGCTCACCTTCATCTCTAGACCATAGCAGCACCACAGGGCTCTGTGGTTAGATGTTTCTGGGTGTTCTTGCCTCCACATCAGAATAGAGTAATTCCATATTATAGTATCTGTCCTGTTTCATGTTTCAAAGAGATTAGAAACCACCTTCTATGAAGAAACAGTTCTGGCTTGGTTTGCCAGTCAGAAAAGATTTATAAATCCTTTATTTCTCAAAAGCAAACAAACAAAATTTAGCATGTCCCTGCCTTATCACACCTTGCACTGGGAACAAACAACAGTGAATTAAATATGTGCTGTCCTTATACATGCCCATTGAGTTTTGGAATGTCCTCATAGCAAAGAATTGATATTGACCACAGTATTTCTTTTTTTGTCCTGACAATATCCAAATCTGCTTGTGGCATGAACATTTTACAGACCAGTATTAGAAAATAGTGTCAGGAGGAGGAAAATATAAAACAGGTATATTTTGAGTGAAGTAAGACCACAGATGATGATGTTGGTAATGGATGACATGATGGTAGTGGTGGTGGCCCATGGTGGTGACATGGATGGCATTTCCTAATCTCTTAGTCAGGATTGCATACTGTGGCCCGTGTTTCACACAGATGATCACATTTGATTCTCATTGGGATCTCCTGGCCCTGTGATAGTGCCTGTTATACAAATGACAATATGCCAGTGTAAAGAATGTATCTTGGCTTGGACAGCCAATTAAGAGTAGAACCTTGTAACAGGATCACTGAGCACAGAGCCCACTGTGAGACTGAGTCGCACATTGTGATCTTTCCCAGAAAGGTGCAGACTAGACATGGTGACTATTGTGTATAATTTTGTACAAGAACCACATGTCAGCTCTATGAGTGTGGAAAGGTGACCACTGCAGCAACACACACGATTTAGAAACCACGTTAGGCTGTCACAGACATGTTTGGTGAATGAGCTGACTTACTCTGGCCTCTTAGATAAGTAAAAGATAAAATAATTTGGCTTCTGGAGATGGATTTTCAGTGGACAGTGGATGCTGACAATGCCTTACACTTCACCACCAGGCGAGCCCTAGCTGCCTTCTGCCAACACTGGTGACAGCAGCACTGATGTTACGTAAATTAGCACACAGCCCACAGTGCACTGAAGACCAGGCTGATGGCATTAGTAAAACAAATGATGGGTTCACCTAATGTGAGTTCTGAAGGGTAAGAGAACCCAGCTTCTCCTTCTTGATTGTTGGAGAAATGACTAGAGACTTGGCAACAGGAAGGATGAATGACTGCCCAGTGCTGACTCACCACTCAGCTGTGACTGTCACCAGCCAAGAGGGAGGCGTAGCAGGCATCTGCACTGAGGCTTCCTCCTGGTAAGATGGTGGCTGCAGGGTTCTGACCGCTCCAAGGCCTCTCTGGTTTGTGACCCAGACTCTCTTTTGCATTCTATTTTGTTAGTGCTCAGCAATACTCAGTGTACAACCCCAGCACAGGGGTTTTCAGCTTCTCACCGCCCACCCCAGAGCCACCCCAGAGCCACCCCAAGTCCCTCTCTGTCTTCAGTGACCCTTTTCTCCCTCATGAAACTGCTTCTGCATTCCTGAATGGAGCAATCTGCCATTTCTCATCACTTCCACCTCCCAAATAAGATATTTTCTTCTTTAATTTTGTAAGGATCCATGCTTCACTGAAGAATGACGCCCTGGACTTAAATAGTATATACATGCAAAGAGTGTTTTATTCTCCAGAAGCCCAGCATGCCAGGATCTCCCATTACCAAGATAGAGAGACAAGCAAGAGAGCTCACAAGCCTGATTTAAAGCACATTAGGGTAGGTGACCTTTATTTTGTTCCAACTCTGGGGACATTCCATTATCAGGGTATGGGGGTTAGAAACTGTTGCTGGGGAGGTCTGAAAACTGCTGCTGCTGAGGAAGTCTGGAAACTGCTGCTGACCCATTGTCCTTGCCTCTGGTCAAGTGGTAGGGCAGTTTCTGAGCCCTAGACTTGCCTGGACCTGCCCAGTTCTTGGAAAGAGATTTAGGCCTCATCTCCTGAACTGCCAATTTGAAGTCTGTCATGGAGTCAGCCTAGCCTTCTCAATATGTATTACAGAAAAGCAATGGCATTTTAGAATAAGAAAGACAGTCTAAATCCCAGCAGCCTTGACTTGAACCAGACCTTTTGGGGGTTGTTGTTATTGAGACAAGGCCTCCTTGTATATGTTAGGCTGGCCTGGAACTTACACAGACTCACCTGCCTCCCACAAGTGCTGGTTTTAAGGACATGTATTGCTGTGTCTGGTTTCAGCACAGACCTTCTAGGGCCCTTTCAGTTCTAAGTTGCTACAGTTAACTCTTGGAGGCTAACTTATACAACCAACATTTGACGACTGAGCGAAGAGCATACTGTACCTGAATGGGAAAGATCCGTGAATGTGGAGGGGACTGATAGAAAGCTCTAAAGCTAAGGCCACCTGTTTGGTGTGGTGGCCCACTTCCCACGCTATTGTCACCTGCATTTCATTTTGTCTTGTTTTATTTGGTTTTGGTATTGTTAGTTAGTTTGGTTTTTTTTTAATGCTGCGTTTAATGGTAAATCTTAGCACATGCCAGCATGGAGACTGGCACAGAGTCAAAATAGCAGGGACAGCTGGTCAACCAAACCTACAGTGTCTCATGGTGAAGAGGATGAAGAGGATGGCCATCAAACAGGAGAGCCCGTGGCCTCAAACAGGGTAAATCCCAGAATGGCAGAGAAAATCTACTACTTGAGAGACCAGTTCCTGGCATAATTGATAATCAAGCTATCAAACAGTATGCCAGTGCCAGCCCCTGATCCAGCCATACCAATTGTGGAGACCACACCATCAATAATAAAGTTAGCTGCTGAGCAGATCAAGACTTCCTTGGACTCTGCATCGTTCCCATCTCCCAGCTCTAGCCCTTCTCACCTGCCTTTCTTCTCTGTGCATCTGAGAAGCTTAACAAGGTCCCAGTTAACACCTCTCCAGGGACAGTTAACCCATCCCATTCCTGTTTCAGAGCACTTGCTGGATGTTGTCCTGGAGCTCTATGTGTTACTCAGGGTTCACATCAGTTGGTATCTAGTCTCTTGGCTCATTTTTCTGTTGCTATAACTAAATGATACCACAAAATGCAATTGTCTTGCAATCTGAGGTCTGGCAATTCTGAAGCATCTGGTGAGGGTCTTCTTGGTGGTGGGGATTCTGTAGGTTCTGAAGGTGGAAAGAGGTATCATATATAAGACACAGACACATATACAGTTTTACAGTAATCCCAACCTTACAATAATTCATTTACCCCTTAATCGACTAATTCATCATCCACAAATAGATGAACCCGTACAAGAAGAGAACACTCATTAATCACCTTGAATAACCACACTTGAGGCTGGCTGGGAATATAACTCAGTGGTAGACCCCTTGCCTGGTAGATATACTGATTTGGCTTCAATCTCCAATACAACAAAAGAAATTACACCTGGTCCTTGACTCCTCAATAGAGATGCAAACTCGACATGAGTTTCAGTGGCAACCATAAAACTGTGTCATTTACTGATCATCCAACACTCACACACATCAAACTCTTAAAGACAGGGACATGATACCCGGATGCCGTAGCTTCTCTGAGGTGGTTAGTTTGTTTTCATTTGTTCATTAATTCACTCATTAATTCACTTATTCAATTCATTCATACATTCTCATGTCTGGAAAGTAAAAGAAAAAAAAAGTAAGGTTTCTAAAATACGATCACCTTTAAAAGGGGGAAGAGAGTTTGTTTCCTTTCATAACACGCCTCTGTTTCCTACCATCTATGATAACTCACACAGCTTTGGAAGTAAATCAATTAAACAGAACTTGTGTAAGGGAAACAGCAAGGTATTCTATAGCTGGAGAGACTTTTACAAAGAAAATTGATGTTAAAGCCCTTTCATCTCGTTGTCTCATGAGAATGGAATGAAACATATGACATCCTCAGCTTCAAAGAAAGAGAAGAGCCAGATACAAGAGCCATTGAAGACAAGAAACTGTCAGCCTGTAAAATGTGGTCTTTGAAGACAGCATTTAAATAAATACATACTGAGAGACTAAAGTCTTTTTAAAAAAGTTTTATTTATTCATATGCTTTAGGTACATAATCTCTCAGTTTTCATGAACATCAGAAGGGGGAATCAGATCCCATTACTGACAGGTATGAACCACCATGTGGTGGCTGGGAATAGAACTCAGGACCTCTGGAAGAACAGCCAGAGCTCTTAACCACTGAGCCATCTCTCCAGCCCCAAGAGACCAAATCTTGAAAATACGATGCCTGTGGCAAAAAGCCAACAAGACCTGGGCAGTGTTGGTTTTTACCATGAAGATGAAGCCATTATAATTACTGTAACTCATCCAACGAATGACGAGTTACTTATAGTTTTGTAGAGAAGCAAAAAGTGAGACTGGTATCAAATTTTTCTTGATTATCTTTGAAGTTGAAATGTGGATTCTCATGCTCAGAAAAATTACTTCACTGCTATCTTTAAATTTCCCCAGAATTAACAAATGGTTTTTTTTTTACCTAGTTACAGGTGAATGCAGAACCACCTCCTTTGCTATACCCTGAATAATGTTGTGCCTCCAAGATTATTCTGTTGACACTTAATGTCCAGTGAAGTAGTATAGAGGAGCTGGTGGGAGGTGATGAGATCATGAAGATTCTACCTTCAGAGTGTGTTTAATGCTCTTTTAAAGGACTCAGGATGAGCATCCTAGCTGGAGGGTGCACAAAATAACACCATTTATGGAGCAGATGTCTCTCTAGACACTGAGTCTATTGGGGTCAAACTTGATCTTGTATTTCTCCAGAAGTGTGAAAACTAAGTTTCTATTACTCACAAACTATCCGATCTATTTTGTTATACTGCCTAACTGAATGTAGACCATCTGTCTTGGGTTTCTGTTGTTGTGATAAAAAAAAAATGAGCAAAAGCAACTTGAGGAGAAATGGGTTCTTTTGACTTATGGGTTACAGCCCATAGTCTGTATCAGAGAAAGCCAAGGCCAGAACGGAAACAAAAGATGATAAAGAACACTGCTTACTTACTGGCTTGATCCTCGCAGTGTCTTTAGCCTGCTCTCCTATGCAACCTGCACAGAGTGGCCCTGCCACAGCAGACTGAGTCCTCACATATCAATCGTTAGTAATAATAACAGTAATAATAATAACATACTAATAATAATAACAACAAATCCTCAGAGGCTGCTTGCCTACAGGTCAAGCTGATGGAGACATTTTCTCAGTTGGTATACCCTCTCCACAGTGAGCATAGTTCCAACAACTGCACCAACCAGAACGCCATTACTGAAAATTCTGACACCCACGGGGTGTTCGTTTTTTGGAAGTTCATCAAGTTAAATATGTAAATTCTGCCTATATCAGATTTTTTATTCTGAATGAAAATTTGCAGAGCCTCATGTCAGTACAAAAGGAAAAAGGCCACTCAGGTACTTGGTTGCTGCTATAGGTAACCTTTTCAAAAACAGCTCTCTCTTGTCCAAATTCTGCAGCTTCTCAGTTTACCCACTTTTTTCCAGCATCTGTGGATTGCTGTCTCTAGAGGAGACAACCATCAACTGTATTAAAGGATGTGCCTTGCTCCATTTGATGTGGATAGTGTAGTACTTCACTGAGGACAAAATTGGAAGTCATCCTGTGTATTGTCTGCTAGAACCAAATGTCCTCACTTCCTCTATGGCCTTGGTCTACAGAAGCTTTTAACTTGCTTCTGAACAGTAAACATTAGAAAAGGAAAATATCTGTATTTTTTCTTTATGTGGAGATTCTCATTATAACACCTGTGTTTTAGAAACCATTGTTTAAAGTCTGTAGGTAGATAGGCCAAGTTATATGAAAGAGATGTCTAAAGGTACATAACTATCATCAGTTGATGTCCTAATCCAGTGTCTGCGTAATGCTATCCGAGCAACGTGCTGCCCAGGAAGGCATTGAAAAGGAAAGCAAACACTGACATGAAAACCAACATGTCCTCTGGGAGGCTGACAGATGGCTATGCCATCTTCTATTCCTGTTTATCCTTTGTCTTCTGCCTTATATTTTTCTCTCGTGATTAGCATCCATGTTGAATTCTTCTGAAAATGTTATGTTTACCTTGTTTATTGCATTTTAGAATGCTTTGGTCCTAAATAATTAAAATCAGAAGAGCCAACATGAAAAGGATCCAAGTTAATTTGTGAGGTGACTTAAATGCCATGGAAAACACAAGGAAAATTAGGGTTAGAACCCACTACCATTTATATTTAGTGATCTTGTGCACATGTGATGTTTAGAAGCTCTTTATCTACTTTGGGAATTTCCTGACTGTTGTAAATTTAAACTTCCCATGATATCATCACACTAAAATCCTCATTTGCACATACATATTTAAAGAAGGGAAAATGGCACCCAAACTGTGAAAGTCACATCTCCTACGCGAGAGGTGTGCTTCTGTGGATGGCATGTGTGAATCGGGAAGTGACACTGCAATATCCTTACTGTAATAGAGGTTTCCCACACAGACGACAGAGGGGGGACATATGCTGTATACGTCTGTCTTCGAGTTACTCTTGCTGTGATGAAACACCATGACCAAAAGCAACTTGGGGAAGAAAAGGTTCATTTGGCTTACTTCTACAGTGTAGTTCATCATTGAACAAAGCCAGGAGAGTAACTGAAACAGGACCTGTGGACAGAAGCTGTTGCAGAGGCCATGGAGGGGAGCTCCTTATGGTTTGTACCCCCTGGCTTGCTCAGCCTGCTTTCTTATAGAACCCAGGGCCACCAGCCCAGGAGTGACCCCACCCACAATGAGTGGGGACCCCTCCCCATGGATTCTTATTAAGAAAATGTCCGGGGCTGGAGAGATGGCTCAGCGGTTAAGAGCGCCCGACCGCTCTTCCAGAGGTCATGAGTTCAATTCCCAGCAACCACATGGTGGCTCACAACCATCTGTAAAGAGATCTGATGCCCTCTTCTGGTGTATCTGAAGACAGCTATAGTGTACTTATATATAATAAATGAATAAATCTTTAAAAAAAAAAAGAAAATGTCCAACAGGCTTGCCTACATCCCAATTTTACGAAGGCATTTCTTTTCATTTTTAAATTTTTATTGTTTTTTTTGTGAATTTTATATCATGCACCCCAATCATAATCGTCTCACAGTCCCTTTGTACCTGCCCTCGCCCTTGAACTCCCCAACGGAAGAAAAAAAAATATTGTGAAAGCAGTAGTATGTCATGGCATGTCCCACAGTATACCCTTTTGTCCACATTTCTTTACTTGCCAATGTTCATTGCAATGAGTCATTGGTCTGCTTTGAGACCTCTGGCTTTTGCTACAGTATCAATACTGGATCCTCACTGGGACTTCTCTTGGATAGTCTATTGTTGCCTGTGTCATGGAGATCCTGCAGCTTTGGATCTGCAGGACTGCCCCATCACATGCTCCAGCAGTTCATTGATGGTGTAGATGTTGGGGCAGACCAACTCAAAGCCCTGGTACCTGATCCTAGCTGGTATCTAAGCTGGTCATCCCACCAGTTCTCCTGCACCCATACTACTAGGGTAAGCTCTCCAGCACTACCTCACTAGCTCACCCAAGGCGAGGGGCTTGCTGCTACCTACTTGAACTGACTCACCTGTGTCGACACTACCAGAGCCAGCTCCATTGTGCTGCCCATGGGAGGTACAGGGCTCACTCTCATGAGTGCTGCAGCAGGCAAGGGGCTGGGCCAGCTTAAAAGCTAAGAGTTAAGGTTTTGAAGATATGGGTTGGGTTTAATGGTTTGACTTAGATTGTACTGGAGAACACATACTTAGTTCTTCTGCTGTGATGAAACACCATGACCAAGGCAACTTATAAAAGAGTTTACTGGAGCTTACAGTTTCAGAGGGTTAGAGTCCATAGCCACAATGGCAAGGAACATGGCAACAGGTAGGCAGGCAGGCATGGCACTTGAGTAGTAGCTGGGAGCTCACATTTTGAGACACAACCATGTAGCAGAGGGAAACATTGGGAATGGCACACATCTTTTGAGACCTCAAATCTCACCACAGTAATACACCTCTTCCAATAAGATCTTGCGTCCTAATTGTTCCTAAATAGTTCCACTAACTGGAGACCAAGTATCAAACATACAAATCAGTGGGAGCCATTGTCACTCAAACCACCACACCTACCTTTGTAAACAAGAAATGATGAGTAGATCTAGGCAATTGTTCCTGTTGCTTCTAATACTCATTTGGCTCTTTGTAGGGAATTTCACAACCCATTTTCTTTTATTTACTATTATGAAAAAGATCTCCCACATTTAGGTATAAAATAGTAAGGCTTGAAGCTAAGTTGTTTTACCATATGATATTATTTCTGGCATGCTAATTTTGGTAGATATTTTGGGCAGTTAGTGCTAAAAACTGAAGTAATAAAAGCCACCTCCTACACTCTACTACAGTTATATTTTTTACTTAATGTCAGTGCTTTAAATTGACTAGACATTATCTTAACAATATTTTATTTTCTTTTGTCCTATGTATTCTTCATTGACTCAATTTCTGAAACTAGTACTAAAAATCAATGCATGAATAGTGAACTCAGCAAGTGTGTGATCAGTCTGTTTTAAGCAGAGGGGAGAAGTGAATATTGAGGAAGGAGGTCAAATCTCATGTTTTGTAAATACAATATTCATTCATTCATTCATTCATTCATTCATTCAATACACAGACTTCATTCATTCCAGCATTCTTAACCTTGTCTGCCTATTAGTGTCATGGTCACTGGTGTGAAGTGAAGATTTAAAAAACAAACAAACAAACAAACAAACAAACAGAAAAACTATTCATGTTACAGTTCATATGCAAAGTAGGCAAATTTTTAGCCTTGAAGGCTAAATTTTTTATGCACTGAAATTATCCTTTCTTTTTGACACTGAAATAGATTTACTAAAATTATAATCATGGTAGGCTGGAAAGATTGCTCAAAGGTTAAGAGCATGTTATGCTTTTTCAGAAGATATAAATTCAAGGCCAAATATTTATGATGGGCAACTTGTCTGTACCTGTAACTGTAGCTCCAGAGAAATCCAATGCTTCTGACCTCCACAGGCACTTGCACTCACATGAAGATACTTAGACATTCACCATACACATGATTAAAAACAATAAAAATAAATCTTTAAAAAATATAATCATTAAATAAATATTTGGATATCAACTATATGTAAGACACTGTGCTTGATCATCCAAGCAAGATGAGCAAGTTAGGTTTGTTTTCCTGAGGTTTAAACATGAGTTCTTCGTTTCCACTTTTTTATATTTTATAAGAAAACTCTTTGGTATTTGTAGTTAAGCCCAGGACCTCCTACATACTCACAAATACAAGCTCTTTCACTCACTTTCTCTTTCGATGGTTTTCTGGGGCTTTCTGTCTTTCTTTTTAGAATCCTATAAAATGGGTAAATTGTTTGTTCACTTAGCACAACTTCTTTCACCCCTTTGGACAATCTAATCCCATTACAAGTAATGTGTTTTAAAAATTAAAACATATTTATCAATTTATTTGTTATTAAAACAAATTTATAAAAAATTTATCATTTTTATATGTTTATAAAAACATAGATATCTTTTATTGGGAGGTGGATGTCTTAGGTTGTCCAAAAAGCATTTGTATTAAAACAGAAGACAGTTTTTCTGTTTCATGAATGATTTCCATTTCTTTCATAGATGTGATCTATGTCTAATAAAATGCTCACTGATGTGCCACTTTTCCTCTCAAACATCCTCCCAATATGTATGAACACGGAACTTCTTGTATTGGGAGGTTTTCAACTCTAGAACACATTTAGAAAAGATACTGGGAGAAGTCGTCAGATAGAATGTATGTTGTAGGGTTGGAAAGATGAGTCAGTGGTTGTAGGGTCGGTGATTGAAAGAATGTTCTACTCTTGCAGAGAACACGTTTGCTTCTTAGAAGTTTCTGGACTCCTTGAGCATTTGTACCCACATATGACACAAACAAAACTTCTGGACTGGAGAGATGGGTCTATGGTTAAGATCAATAGTTCTTGCAAAAGACCCAGATTCAGTTCCCCAAACCCACGTGGCAGCTAACGCCAGCTGTCTTAAACATCAGTTCCAGGGGATACAATATTCTGGTCTCTGCCAATACTACCAGCATGTGATACCCAGATACACATTCAGGCAACACACTCATGCACTTTAAACAAACAAACATTTGAAAGTGTATGGTTAGCTTTGTATTAGAGAAAAGCTACATCTAAGACTTTAGGAAATACATTTTTGTCTCATAAAATACAAAAACATAGTGCTGGATAGTTTCATATCATCTGAACACAAGATAAAGTCATCTGAGAAGAGAAAATCAATTACAAAATGCCTCCAGAGACAATGCCCAGGACAACTCCCAGTCCAGTGACATACAGGCCCAGTCAGGCAGACCATGACTAAGACCAACCCTGTCCCCTACCACATGGCATGGCAAGGGCATAACTCTTGAGATCATTCCTGAGATGACTCCAGACACCCAGAGGCTCTGGGTGCTGCTAAAATGAGAAATCAAGTGGCGGGGAGATAGAAGAGAAAGAGAAGCAGAAGGGACAGCCTGATGTGACTAGCCAGCGATGCCATCTAAAGCTACGAGGTGCTGGCTTGTGCTGTAGGTGGATGTCCCTGGTCTCGGCTGCCAGCTGGGACTATGTTGATGTCTGAACGCTGTGTAGAGCTGGATCCATCCTTCACCCTAACATTCAAGAGAGAGAGGGCCCTGCAGTCGTGAAAGCACGAGAGCAGGACCTATACCTCACCTGGACAGCACAGTAGAGCTGGCCCTGGTGGTGTGGTCGAAGGTGTCCCCGCCCCTTGCTGGCTTCAGAATTGAGTGAGCTAGTGGACAGTGCTGGAGAGCTCACCTTGGTAGTATGGGTGCAGGAAAACTGGTGGGTTGATCAGCTCAGTTAACACCAAGACTCAGATCCAGGGCTTTGAGTTGGCCTATCCCAACATCTACCCTATTGATGAACTGCTGGAGCATGTGATAGGACAGTCATACAGATCCAAAGCTTCCTAATCTCCCTGACACAGGGCCACAACAGGCTATCCAAGAGATGTCCCAGTGAGGTTCCAGTATTGAAGGTGTAGCAAAAGGCAGAAGCCTCAAACCAAACCAATGACTCATTGCAATGAACATTTGCAGGTAAAGAAGTGGGGCACACTATAGCTTCCACAGCATTGCAATGGTAGAGGGCAGGTAAGAAGGGAAGAGTTGATGAGTGGGGTTGGAATGCTGAAGTGGATGGGAAAAGCCCAGAAGGCCTGAACCATACACAAAGAACTACAACTAATCAAGAAATCCCCAGAGACAATATCCAGTATGAAAATAGTCATCTCTGAAACCATACAGACAGGTAACATTAGACAGACTGAACAGGTTATAGTTAGGAATATATATGTATAACATATATGTATGTAAGAACAAGTAATGATAAAGAAGCCATGGGTTTTAAAGAGATAAAGGAGAACTGGGACAGGGGAAATGATCTAATTATATTATCATCACAAAAGTGAAAGTCACATCTGTGTCTTGAACTAAGAAACTAGAAAACAAATTTCTACCATTGCTGTCTGAGATGGTTAATCTTCACCATCAACTTGACAGGATCTAGAATCATCACGAAACATCTCTTGGTGTGTATATGAAGATATTTGCAGAAAAGCATAACTGAACAGGGCAGTCTTGGTCTGAGTGTGGATAGCATCATCCCAGGGGCTGGATTGTTAGACCCCAGTGAAAAACGAGGAAAAAAGCAGAGCTCTAGTGCACATGTCTCTCTTTGCCTCTTGACTGAAGGAAGCAGTGTGAGCAGCTACCTCACATTCCAGCTGCCATGACCTCCCCCTGTCTCCCATGGTGGACTGTGTCTCTTCACACTGTGGACCTAAGTAAATCCTCTGACCTCAAAAAAGATTTTGTTCTTGTTGTTGTTTATCATACAAGTCTTTCGCTCTCTTCCTTAGAGATACTCCAAGAGAAGTTTTTGCCGTTATTGTGAAAGGCACTGTTTTCCTGATTTCTTGACTTCTTCTTTCCCTAGTTGTATTCTCTTGGTCTCCTTCAGTTATCTTACTGCTCTAGCTATGACATCAAGCACAGTGTTGAGTAGATGTGGAGAGGATGGCCAATTTGTCTTGTCTCTAATCTTAGTATAAATGTCTAGAAATTCCCTATATTTAATTCTATTAATGGGGCAGGACACCGAGAGTTTGACCATGCTCCAGTGAGTATATAGATAACACAAATCAAACTTGTTTTGCTATTTTGTATTTATTTTTTAAAAAGAATCATTTATTATATTTTATGTATGAGTACAGCTGTCTTCAGACACACCAGAAGAAGGCATCAGATCTCATTACAGATGGTTGCGAGCCACCATGTGGTTGCTGGGATTTGAACTCAGGACCTCTGGAAGAGCAGTCAGTGCTCTTAACCACGGAGCCATCTCTTCGGCCCTATTTTTTTATTTTAATTTTAATTTTTATTTTTGGGAGCAGAAATGGAAGGCCTGGAAAATGAGTATGACATGAAATTCTCAGATAATAAATAAAAATGTGATATTGAAAAAAATGTTTTTGAGCTTATTTTAAATTGCCTTTGTTATGCTGAGGTACGTCCCTCACCTACCTGATCTCTCCAGAATGTTTATAATGAAGGGCTATTGGAAGTTGTCAAATGCTTTTCTGAGCCAATCCTGATATCTCTGTCCTTTCAGTTTGTTTATGTGGTGTGTTACATTTATTGTTTTACGTAGGTTGAATTATTCTTGCATCTCTAGGATAAAACAAATTGGATCACGGAGGATAATATTTTTAATGTCTTCTTAAACCAATCTGTAAATATTTTAATGAGAATTTTTGCATCTATGTTCTTAAGGGATATTAGTCCATAATTTTATTTTTTGTTGAGTCTTTGTTTAGTTTTGGTGTCAGTAATAGTGGTCTCATTTTTAAAAAATTAAAAATGTTTCTTCAGTTTCTATTATGCAGAATAGTCTTCTCCCCTTTGATCATTTTCACACGTTCTAATTATGAATTTCACTCCATGATATCTAGATTATTCCAAATTTAATTTACCTCATACTACGATGTAAGAATAAAATCCCTCTAAGGAAAAAACAGACTCTTCAATGGGTAAAGGCACCTGCCATCAAGCCAACAACTCAAGTCCATGGTAGGAGGAAACGAACTCCCTCCCTAAGGTCCTCTGACCTGCATTTGCTGCTATGGCATGTGTTCTCCAAACCACAAAATTATATAAATAAATTTACTTTTAAAGCGCCATCCTAATGAAAATGGAGCTTTTTTATTCAGAGCTGATGAGAAGTGAGAGTATCCACTATCGCAGTCACAGGCAAGTGGAGGACTGTGGAAGCATCTTAGTAGAGCAAAGAAAGGTGACAGGTGTGCCCTGTGTGGAGGCTACTGGCACAGGAGGCTTAGGCTGGGCTCACCAGACACAGGGAATTTATTTTTAACTTATTCACTTTACATCCTGCTCATTGTCCTTTCTCCCAGTCACCCCTTCCCACAATCCTTCTCCCCAACCTCCCCGCCCTTTCTTCTCTGAGCAGGTGGGGTCCCCCTGGATATCCCCTCACCCTCACACATCAAGTCTCCATGAGGTTAGGCACATCCTCTCCCACTGAGGCCAGACATTCCAGCTCAAAGAACATATCCCATGTGCAGGCAACAGCTTTTGGGGTAGCCCCAATACAGTTGTTTGAGACCCACATGAAGGCCAAGCTGCACATCTGCTACATACGTGTGGGAGTCCTAGATCCAGTCTGTGTATGTTCTTTCATTTGTGGTTCAGTCTCTGAGAGCCTCAAGGGTCCAGGTTAGTTGACTCTGTTGGTCTTCCTGTGGCGTTTCTACACGACACAGAGGATCTTACTTGATTTGAAAGCATTTGGTCTTCTTTATTTCATTTTGAGTTGGAAGGAGGAACTGAAGAAAAGCATGCAATCCAATAGTCATTGACTAATTCTCTACTGTTCTGGGATTACTGCTGGAAGCTTGGGTTCTTTTTCTAAGATTAGTTGCTGAAGAACTGGGCTAGGAATTTTATGGTCATATATTCTCTGGCCACTGTCTACTTATACACTGAGTCTTTCGGCAGTTAAAAATGTTAAATTTGGGGGTTGGGGATTTAGCTCAGTGGTAGAGTGCTTGCCTAGCAAGCGCAAGGCCCTGGGTTCAGTCCTCAGCTCCAAAAAAAAAAAAAAGTTAAATTTGTAGCAACTTGAAACATATATGGGGATAGGCTGAAAACTGGGTGGATTCACTGGGATGTGAGCGTAAGACCTGCGATGCCTCTAGTCAGATACACACACAGGAGACGAAAACAAATTGGTAGGAGGAAAGAAGTAAGAGGAATGAGCCCAAGGATTCCTTCAACTCCAAGCTTCTCAGTCTCTTTGTGAGGACACAGAAACGAGCTTTAATGAAGAAATTTTCATCTTACCAACGTTAAGAGTTTTCATAGTCTATGTTTGGCTTATCATGTGTGTGGGGATTACTATTCCCTGCCTTATTATATATGCTTTTGCCCTTTGTAGCCCATACCTCAATTGGTACCGAGGCAACCCCATGATGGCACTGACTTTTGGCAACAGGGAACTGGGTCTTTTACTCAAAGTGTGGGAGGAGTACATGTAGACAGATTATCACCCTGCACCAGCTGTCAGTGTGGAGGTGGACGCCTACTGCTGAAGCTGATCTGGATGGGTATCTCCTTTATATGAATAAAGCATTGATCCATCCACTGCCTGTGTGTGTCTTGTCTTTCTTGGTGACCTTGAATCATGGAGTGGGTTGACATCCTGATACTGCCGTTCCTAGAAAAGACTCCGCCTCTGCAGGTGGTAACAAGATTTTCTCCCTTGACAGTTATCATTAAGGAAATCTGTCTTCATAAAGAGGGTACTTGGGTATAAGAATCTGAGCCAAGAAGGGATCTCATTTGTTTATTTATTATTTATTTAGTTATCTATTTAGGTTTTATTTTGTCTTAAGACAACGTTTCTCTGGGTATCCCTGGCAATTCTGGAACTCACTCTGTAGACCAGGCTGGCCTCAAACTCAGGTATCTGCCTCTGCCTCTGCTTCTGCCTCTGCCTCTGCCTCTGCCTCTGCTTCTGCCTCTGCCTCTGCCTCTGCCTCTGCTTCTGCCTCTGCCTCTGCCTCTGCCTCTGCACACTAGAATTAAAGGCATTTTCTACCTCCACCTTGCCCAAAAAGAGATTTTAAAGTTACTAGAATACTATCAGACACAGAGTAGATGCATTATCGAATGAAGACATCCAGAAAGTTAAGAAGAAAAGAACCACTACTGGATCTGGGTTATATATGCTCAAGAATCAAGATCAATTCATGCACTATTACTAGAAGAAAAGATATAAGGTTTTATTTGTTGCTGGTTTAAAATAAATTCTTCTTCATATGGGAGCTGGTGAGATGATTCAGTGGTTAAGAATGCTTGTTATTAAGCCTGATGGCCTGAGTTTATCCCAGAAATCTATGCAAAGATGGAAATTGTATTCTAATCTACACATGTGCATGGTGGCACACAAGCACCCATGCATATATACAAATACAAGCATATACACATACACACACACACACACACACACACACACACACACACACACACACACCCTTCCCATGCCTGCAGGAGAATGTCATAGTTCTTGTATTTCCCTAGACCTCCTATTTTGACCCATGCCTCTGATTCTCTTTAGCCCTAGCTCTCCAAAATAGCCCCCTAAGGTCTGCTTCTACCAGCTTATCTAAGCAAAATGTACTCCTTTCCAGGTCAGATTCTTAGACCCTTCTATCAATCATCCGAGACATATTTATAGAGTACATATTCTCACAGGATATTGAGGTATAGCAGTAAGAAAGCAAGCAAGCTGGAAGGGAGAGAGAGAGAGAGGGAGGGAAGCAGGAAGGAAAAAAGGAGAGAGAGAGAGAGAGAGAGAGAGAGAGAGAGAGAGAGAGAGAGAGTGTTCCTAAAGGATAGGCACTTCATCACGGGTAGACTTAAACTTTAATGTTTTCTGGAATCATCCTAAAAACTGATCAAAATCCAGAAATGCTAGGCACACCCCAGGAAGTCCTGTTCAGTGTGTATGAAGAACTTGCATAAAGACACTAACAAGTTCCCAGCTAATGTTTCTGCTCTTGTTCTGGGTACCATACTGAAAATCTCTCCTTCTAGCAGGACATTGAATAAAATGGAACTGTGGGACTAATCAAGCATTACATTAGCACACAAAAATTATGTTAGTTACTTTAAATAACATAGCCACCATAGTCTATTTTAGCAAAAGTTATATTTGAGTTTTCCTTGAGCTGAGCCTTGGGGATGAACTAGAATGGGATGGAAAAAAATAGAAGAAGGTAAAGATTCTATGTAGAAGGCCTTTGTGAGAACCAGGAGTAAGAGGGCCAGATGCATTGGGAAATTAATGAATACCTTGGCAGAAGGACATGGAAAGGTTGAGAACATGGCCTCGAGCAAAGATGGCCTCTTCCTTTCTACCTAACAGGTGGTGTTTGCTGCTGCCACTGACTGACTGTGAACTCAGAGTTCATCTCAGAATCTGAGGCATGTATAAAAATGTGAATACCTAGAAATGCAGATTTAATTAAGCCAAGGTAGATGTTAAGTTTTGTTAAGTTAAAAAAAAAAAAAAACCTTCCCAGAAGACTCTATTTGGCATTTGGGTTGAAAATCTGAAAAGCTTGGGCAATTCCATCTTTTATAAAGATTATATATGTAGCTGTGTGTGTGTGTGTGTGTGTGTGTGTGTGTGTGTGTGTGTGTGTGTGTGTGTGTAAGGATGAAACACATGTCTGTGAAGACCAAAGGTTGTCATTAAGTCCCCTCCACCATGACTTTCCACTTTATATGTTTTGAGGCAGGATGTCTTAGTAAACCCAGAGCTCACTAATCACACAGAATGGCTGGCCAGTGAACTTCAGGGAATTTCTGTTTCAGACTGAATTTTCACCAAATGGTCTCACATAAAGTAGGGTATCTTGTTATTTTTTATGTGTTTGCTTGTTGTCTTCATGTTTGTGGAATTGCTAGTATCAAGAGGGAATGCCTATATCTATATAATTTGATCTGTGCCATAGACAGTAATTTCAGCAGCAGTAAGGAGCTAATGTAGAAGTGGCCCTCACCGTGTCTTTATGCCCCTGGGCCTGGTAGCTCAGGGTCTTTCCTGTTGAGGTTTGGTCTTTTGCTGTGCACTGTAATGCTGATACTGGCCCCCAAGCTCTGACTGTCTTGGGGATGAGAGAATCCTTACATACATCAAGTGATGCTATGCGACCTTACTCCTTAATTTAAAACTATTGGTTGAATAAAGATTCTGACAGCCTGGAGCTGGGCAGAAGAGAGATAGTGGGTTTTCAGTTCCAGGACTTAGGGTCTGAGGAGGACCACGAGTGGGAAGAAAGAAGGTGGAGGGAAGAGAAGATGCCATGGGGTATATGACCACAAGATTGTCTATGTGGACTGGCCAGTCAGAGTAAGAGCGGCCCAGATATACATAGCAAGTCATTGATAGGGAAGTAGATACTAATAGCCTAGAGGGTAGCGATCTGCCAAGTTCCAGTGCTGATTAAGGCTTATTTTTTTTTCCTTCCCCCCCCCCCCCCCCCCGGAGCTGGGGACTGAACCCAGAGCCTTCCGCTTGCTAGGCAAGCACTCTACCACTGAGCTAAATCCCCAATCCGATTAAGGCTTATTTTAATAATAAAGGCTTTGTGTCTTTTATCTGGGAACTGAATGGTCAAGAATGGGTAGGAATCCCCGATTGAGATTAATCACTACTGTAACACTTTACTATCATCGACCACTGCTTTAGGGGAGTCAGTGATAGTCCACACTCCATACATATTGTCAATGGAGTGAACGGGTCTGCATCAGAAGGGAAAGAAAGAGGAAAGGAACAGGAGCAGAGGGCAGTGGACAAAGTGAAAGCAGCCACAGCTAGGAATATTCTCATGGCCTCAGGAGATCTGTCCAAAGGGAGAACGAGAGACATCCCTACATCATTCCTCCTACACTCCTATATGGAGTTCACTTTCTCTTCATTGTCACAAATGCCCTATGCAATGGGTACCTTGGTGTTATCGTTCACAGTGGTCTATGAGGAAGTCACAAGTCACAGAGCTTATGTAACTTTCTTAGGATAGTATGAACAGCTTTGCTCTCTGTAGTAAAATGTTATTAGGTTTTCCCCATGAATTATTTCATTAACTCTTACAAGTGTTTCAGGTGTTTGACAGCACTGTCCCCTTTTGAGCAAGAAATCACTTTCAAGAGGCAACACACCCTACCTGAAACCACATACGTAAGGAATGAACAAGGCATCGGAAGTAAGACAGGATCATCTTTGGGCTCTTGATGTGGTTCTTTTTGCAGGCTCAACAGGGCTGAACTTAGCTCCAAAAAGCTCAAGGATGCTGGCCTTTCTGATGGCATCCTGCAAAAAAGAAAAGGTTGCAGCACGATGGGGGAGGGGGTGACATCAGTCAGGGAAGGATTTAGGAAGGAACAGGAAGGACCAGACTCCAGAGGAGTCAGGTAGAGAGATTCATGAGTGTTGTCTTTCTGAGTTGACTTAGGCAGGTTCCACACCTGGCTAAGAGCAGGGGGAGATGGTGAGAAAAGTCACAACTGCTGTGCTTAAAGACGTGAGGATGGGAGAAGGTATTATGTGCATGAGAACACAAATAGAAAAATGACACCATATAAATAGAGTCAATTAAAGGTGCATATATGCGAAGGGATCTGTTAAAACTGGATTGAGGACCCAGGGGCAGTCAACCTAGGGAGTGGGCATGATGTGGGAATAGAGGGACTTGTGGGAAAGACGATATGGGCAGGAGAAATGTTTTGTGACCCTGGGTGAGGAGCATGGGGTAGACGTTTACTTTGCTAGAATGGATATAATCATGTATTTTAGCCAAGCTACGGCAATGGAGTCAGGTAAAAGGGGGGCTGACCAAAGACTATACATGGACTGACCGTGGGCTCCAACCTCATAGGTAGCAATGAATAGCCTAGTGAGAGCACCAGTGGAAGGGGAAGCCCTGGGTCCTGCCAAGACTGAACCCCCAGTGAACATGATTGTTGGGGGGAGGGCGGCAATGGGGGGAGATGGGGAGGGGAACACCCATAAAGAAGGGGAGAGGGAGGGGTTAGGGGGATGTTGGCCTGGAAGCCGGGAAGGGGAATGACAATCGAAACGTAAATAAGAAATACTCAAGTTAATAAAGATAAAAAAAAGGGTGGGGGGCTAACTTAATTAGGATTTCCAGAGTTGTTGAGTGAAGATAACAAGACTTACACAACAGCTAGCAAATTGATCATTTGTACAGGGTTGGCATCCATGGCCTCCGGCCAGCATATAATCTGATGATTACACTCAGAGTGTTGTTCTTGGATCAGCACTATACACACACACACACACACACACACACACACACACACACACACACACATACACACACACACAATCAGCTAGGAACTTCTTGAAAAGGCAAACTCTCCACATTATTGTCCCCTGCCTGCCTCAGTAATTAGGATCCCCAGATACTTATACATATACTTTAGCTATCTGTGGACTACCCAAAGGCTATACATGGACTGACCCTTGGCTCCAGCTGCATATGTAGCAGAGGATGGCCTTGTTGGGCACCAATGGAAGGAGAAGCCCTTGGTCCTGCCAAGGCTGGACCCCCCAGTGTAGGAGGATGCATGAGGGGCAGGAAGGGGATGTAGTTGGGAGGGGAACACTCTTATAGAAGAAGGGAAAGAGGATGGAATAGGGGCCTTATGTCTGGGAAACCGGGAAAGGGACTAACATTTGAAATGTAAATAAAAAAATCCAATAAAAAAAAGTTACCTGTAGACTGGTGTAGAGTGCTTAGGAATGGGTATGCCTCTCATGGAGAGTACGCAGAAGTTAATTCGAAAGAGCTGAACACTTGCACATCTGTTTATAGCATTTCCGAGTACTGCTAAAGTACTTGGCTTCATGGGTGCTGGAAAAAAAGCATCACATGGTAAAATATACAGGTAGTACTTTAACGTGTGTGTGTGTGTGTGTGTGTGTGTGTGTGTGTGTGTGTGTGTGTGTGTGTTTAGTCAACTTATCTTCATGGCTTTGGTCCTATGATGAAACACAAAATCCTTACTTACGAAGGTCAGAGAATAGGGACTCATGAGGAGGGCTGTTTGGGAAATGGAGAAGGAACCTGTTGCAGAACAGGCAAACAAGAGCTGCTGGGGTCGAGACTTGAGCACTGGTTGTTCAATGTTGTAAGTGGAGATGGCTAGAAAACAGTCCTGGAGGAATTACTCATATCACTGAGACAATAAAAACCACAAACAAGATGTCCTCACACAACTCAGTCAGCAACTGAGGTGGAGGACTGAAGAAGGCTGGTGGTGGGTTCTGCCAGTCATGTGGGTATTGTATTTATTATTGTGGTTGTTATATTTGTACCCAAGCCAGACTACCCTGTGTCTTAGATTTACTGTTATTTTTCTTTTCTTTGTATGGTCATTTGTATGTATGCATGAGTTCATCCATAGGTGTGTGTACGTGCATGTGTATGGGCATGTGTATGTGTGTGTGTTCATTCATAGTTGTGTGTACATAAATGTGTGCCCATGTATGTGTGTGTTCAATCATAGATGTGTGTACATGGACATGTATGCACATGGATTGTATGGACAAGTATATATATAAATATACACATTATATATACATATACATATTTATTATACATATTTATATATACATATTTATTATACATATTTATATATACATATTTATTATACACATTTATATATACATATATATACATATTTATTATATATATTTATATATATACGCACACACACATATGTGTGTTCATTCATAAGTGTGTGCATACAAACATGTACACATGCATGTGTATGTGTTTCTATTCATTCATAGGTATGTGTGCATGAACATATGTGCACATGTGTATATGGGCATGTGTATGTATGTGTTCATTCATAGGTATGTGTACATGAACATGTGTGCGCATGCATGTGGAGATCAGACACTGACAGTGGATCTCTTCACCCATCTCTCTATACCTCACTTAAAAATTTTAATCTTAGTTTATATGTACAGTTGTTTTGCTTGTGTGTATGTCAGATCATCGTGTACGCACACTACCTATGGAGGCTAGGAGAACATGTTAGATGCCCTGGAGTTGGAATTATAGGGACTTGTGAGTCACCATGTGGGTGCTGGGAATTGAACCTGAATTCTCTGGAAGATCCACCCATGCTCTTCACTGCCGAGCCACCTCTCCAACTTTATACCACATTTCTAGAGGTAAGATCTCTTACAGAACCCAGAGTTCACCAATTTGGCCAGACTGGCTGACCAGCAAGCTCCATGGATCTTCTTGTCTGTCCTTTCCCAGCTCTGGGATTACAAAAGTGTGCTGCAAGGCCTGGGTTTTTATGTGGGTTCGAGTAAGTGAACTCAGCACTACTTAGGTGGCAAGCACTTCACCTATTGAGCTGACTCCATAGGTCTCAGCTATAATTCTAATATTCCTATCACTTCTATTGTAAAAATACATTTTCAAGGGGCTAAAGGGGTGCCTCACCAGTGGAGGCATCTTCCAAAAGACCAGAGTTTGGTTCCCAGCACCCATGTTGGGCAGCTTACAACAGCTTCTACTGCCATCTTGTAGCTTCAGGAGGCATGGACACACACACACACACACACACACACACACACACACACACACACACAAAATAACAAAATAAATCGTAAAATGTGCATTTTCAGTAAGGAAGTGTATTATCCAAAGCTCTCTATCTCTGTCTCATCTTCCCTCCCTTCTGCTCATCTCCTCCTGAAAAGCTGTAGCAAGGTTTTAGTTAGCTGCATGTCTAACATTCTCTGCTTCTGTCACACCACTCTCCTCGGTTTTCTATGAAAATATCTCTGTGGCTTTTTTTTCTGCACTTCTTATCTGGGACTCTGTGTCGTTTCTCTTCCCTCTAGTCAACCCCACTCAGCCCTCAGGGTCAGATACTACCCCTTCCAGAAAGCCTTGCCTGCTCTTTTCAACTTGTCATAATCACTCTTTCTGCTCCATGCAATCTTGGGACAATTGTGCCTTGTGTCTACTCATTGCACACAGTCCCTGTCACACAAACCTAGGCTAGTCAGCAGTTGCCCACAGAAGGGAACTTGGTAAAAATAGCACAGTTTTCTGCTTCACCTTCCTTCTCTCCACTGTCAAGATCTCCAGCAGTTGCCTGCTCTTCTGTGCCAAGTAGCTCTCTGCTCTCTTTGTTTTCTTTCTAAAACTGAATGTTGGAAGAGCAGCAACAGTGCCTGCCTGTAGTGGTGAATTGGTCAATCCGTTTTGGCTCCCACATGTGCACTGCACCCACCCAAAAGCTCTGGACTCAAGAATAAAAGACATACACACAGCAGCTAATTTGATATGCCTTGACTGGCTCAATGGTTGGGCCCTTCTAAACCTCACCACAGCTAGCAAACACTCTCCTCCACTATACCTCAATTAACATCGTTTAAAATCTTTATTTCTTCTCTACTACCCCAGACATAATGGGGGGTGACCCTTAGAGCCCCTTTCCCGGGTTCTTACATGGTGGTGAGCCTTTAGGTCTGCTCTTTCTCTCTTTTCTTCCCTGACATGGTGATTCTCCTCTCCTCCTCTCTTCCTTGGTCCCCTGCCCAAGGGATTTCAAAGTCCCACCTGTCAGTCATTGGCTATATGGCATTTTTTAAAAAGAATTATTTATTTCATATATAGTACACTGTAGCTGTCTTCAGATACACTAGAAGAGGGTCTCAGATGCCATTACAGATGGTTGTAAGCCACCATGTGGTTGCTGGGAATCGAACTCAGAACCTCTGGAAGAGCAAAGCAGTCAGTGCTCTTAACCACTGAGCCATCTCTCCAGCCCCCTACATAGTCATTCTTTATTACCAACTGAAGCCAGGGGCAGGGACCCTCAGGTCTGGAAGCAAGGCTTTAGGAGCTGAATTAAAACAAAGCATTAGAACCAATACCCAACACCAATGGCCAACCAGTCCATGCTAGCAAAAGGAATCGAGTGACCTTGATCAAAACACTCTTTGTAGATTGGCAAACTCCATAATACCTAATTTAAATAACCAAGGAAATCCTTATCTCAGGCCTTCTCATTGCAAGGAGGACTTCCTGCCTCCTGGTGCATTATGCAGAGTTGAAACTGCATCATATCACACATGGATGCAGCCAGCTCTCCAGAAGCACTTCTAATTATAAACCTGGTGTTTCTTTCCTGGCATCGTGTCATCTGATTTTTTTTCATATTTTTGAAATCAGAGACATCAGCTTTGAGAACTTGCTGACACTGTTGTGAAAAGACCTTTGGCTGCTTTTTATTTCTGTTCCATTCTTTTCCCTAAAACAAACGTCTCAAAGACTCATCCTGCAGCTGATAGGCACATCCTAGTTTCTGCTAGAGAAAATCCATAAATTATCAAAGGAGAGGAGTATGTCCTGAAGTATTGAGGCAGGGCAGAGTGACAGGTCCAGCCGAGCCTCTGATGCCCTTGTGGTTTTCCTGTTTTGTTATTGTTGTTTGTTTTGTTTTCCTTTGCTTTTGTTTCCTGTTGTGCTATCACAGGGCAACACACAGTCATTTGAAGCCCACAGCAGAAGCTGTCACCTCTTCTTCCCCTGGTTCCTTCACACCAGCAACTGCATATCTTAGTGTAACTGAACAGAACTTGGAGATGTGTCTTCACAGAACAGGATTGATTCTCTTGGTTCGACGCTCACATTTCCAGTCTGTTGGCTGACTACCAAGACTGCCAATGCTGTCAATTCAAAATTAGTAATACCAAAGGCAACGTCACTCTTAGTGTTTTTCTCATCCAAACAACTCTTATTAACCAAAATGTAGGCTTTCCTTTCAAAAGTAATAAAATAGAAAGAAAAAAAAAGTATCTTCTGATTCAGTCAACAAGGGACTGGAGAAATGGCTCACTGGCTGTTCTTCAAGAGGAACTTGATTGTATTCCCAGCACCCAAGTGCTTGCTCACAAATGTGTGACTCCAGTCCCAGGGGATGCAATGCCTTCTTCTGGCCTGTGAAGGCACCAGGCATGTGTATGGTGCACAGACATACATGCAGATAAAACACCCATGTGCATAAAATATTAAAAGAAAAACATTTTTTAACTGTGAGTCTTTCCTTTTTATTTTTTAATAATTACTTAAGAATTTTATACAGTGTATTTTGATCACATTTACTTCCTCTACCCAGCTCATTCCCACTTCCACATTTATCCATATTTGTGTTCTCTTTTCTGTAAACCCATCCAGTCTAATTCCTGCTTCACAGGTACTCTACATATACAGACACACACTCACAAGCACACACACATGCACGCACACGCACACATCTCCTATATGTACCTTTTTTTTCTTTATTAACTTGAGTATTTCTTATTTACATTTCAATTGGCCAACATCCCCCTAGCCCCTCCTCCTCCCCTTTTATATGGCTGTTCCCCTCCCAGTCCTCCCCCCATTGCCGCCCTCCCCCCAACAGTCTAGTTCACTGGGGGTTCAGTCTTGGCAGGACCAAGGGCTTCCCCTTCCACTGGTGCTCTCACTAGGCTATTCATTGCTACCTATGAGGTTGGAGCCCAGGGTCAGTCCATGTATAGTCTTTGGGTAGTGGCTTAGTTCCTGGAAGCTCTGGTTGGTTGGCATTGTTGAAAGAAAAACATTTTTAAAAGAAAGAAAATATAAGCACGAAGCATGTGTCCCGGTCGCTTGACTGAGCCTCACGGGGCTCCTGTATGCAGAGGGAAAGTAATTACTGTTTGTGAGCTTGGAAGATGGCAGCTGGAGATAGCAGTGACTGTGATGAATGATGGCCCAGGAAGCAGCCAGATAGGTCTAACGCTAGGAAGATGTTTTGACAGGGAAGGGATACAGTCACTGAAAGGCAATGAGACCTATGATTTGACAGGGGAAATTAGAGATGACGTTTCGGGCAGAGGTCTGGCTGCAGAGTGCAGGACAAGAGGTGAAAGGAGAACGTGGCTGCCGATAAAACCTTTGGCCATTTTACTGGGTCCATATTAACAGCCCGCTGCTATTCGAGTTTGAATTTTCCTATCTCTGCTGAAACCAAGTAGCTTTCAGTGCGTTTCTTGGCTGTGTAGACCAATCTCCAACAGAGGACCGTCTATTTGGGAGTAAACAGACAGTGGGATGGCGAGCCAGGAGACACGTGAACAGGCTGCGATGGCCTCTGGTATGTCCGGAGAATAAAGGAAATCTGGGGGATTTAATTAGGACAGAGACATCTATGCAGGTTATTTTGAAAGCAGGTTCCCTGGCACTTGGGACAGCCATGGGAGATTGGCAAAGTGGTTGGCAAGTGTTGGCAATCACTGTGAAAGCTAATCTTAAGTCATAGCTGGCAGTTCTTTCTCTGGTTGTTAAGTAAAAATAGGGTCTTTCTCCCACCGCCTCCTGGAGCAGGGATCCAAGGACATCCTCAGTGTCCCTCACCTCTGCTTTGTGGGGAAGAGACAGGAACGGCTCCCCTTTTGTAGCCGTGTGGGCAGATTGTGGTGTGGTTCCTCTTTGAATCCTATTGCCTGAATTCATACAGGCTGGTCTGTTTTTCTCATGGATTGACAGGACGTCCCTGTCCACGTCTATCTGAGTCCTTTCCTGGATAGTACTGCAAACCATCTGTCCCCATAATGTCCCTCACCTTCCAGTACCCTGGTAGACACTTAGGCCAAATGTCTCATTGTGCAGTTTATCATTTTCATGCGGGCCTGGAAAGTAGTACCCGTTAAAGAAACCTGTGTCTAAGGAGCACACTGTTCTGTGTCACACTCTAGGAACTTAACTTTTTAACTTGGCCATTATTTGCATTCACTTAGAATTGACTCATGTAGATAATATTGGATAAAGCCAATGTAATTCCCCCCCCAAACTATTTATCCCATTGACTCAGAACCGTTTATTAAAAGGCCATCATTTCTTCAGTATTGTTTGAGGTATCATGTGTTTCAGATTCGTATATAATGGTGTCGTCTGTGTGTCCATTTGTGTAATAAGGCACCTTCTTTTTATAGCTTCATAATAAATCCTAATATCCTGTCATTCAACTGTGTTATTATTTAAAGTTATCTTTGTGATTCCTTCCTTGCTCCTTTGTGATTCCATGAAGTTTTAGAATCATCATCCTCCTCGGGAATTGTGGATGTGGGCTACCATCCTCACCTTTGACTCAGTAGACTCATTACTTCCTCTTTTCTCTTTTCTGCTGACTTGTTCCAAGTGACACATCATCTTATGGCTGCCCTATGTGGTGTGACTTTTATTCTGATTTGTCATAGACTAAGGCATACTCTTCCTTTATACTCCTGGGGCAGGGCATCTGCATGTAAACTCATTGACTCACTTTCCCACCCAGCCAAAGCTCCCTACTATTTGTTCCCACCCTCACTGCGGCTCTCAGTTCTGCTTCCTTTTCTGCTTGACGCTGACATGTTCTTTCCTTTGGCCACTTGTAAGACTGTCTCTCACTTTCGGCTGCTTCATTCAGTTCACCTCATCTGGTTTTCTGTGCACATACTCAGTCTAAATTGGTAGCATTTTAACCATCAGACCAAGTGCCTTTCTTCAGTTGGGGATAACTCTTGATCATTGCTTTATTTGAAGTTAGGTTTTGTCACATCGTCTGCTGCTAATTACAGGGCTGGCATCCCAAGAGAATGACCACACAATCAATAGTATTTCATGAAGCTTCATTCCATGAACCTTTGATCTGTCCATAAAATCCATGTTAGAGAGTTGCAGTTGGACAGCTTTTAATGGACAAAAATACAACAAGGAGATCAAATATATAATTTCATTTTTCTCTAAAATGAAGGTTTTTGCTTACTTTGTCATAGGGCGTTCTTGAGGCTACATAGGTCACGAGGGTATGCATTTCAAGCCAGATACTCCACACATTATTTTATTTGTATATTCACAATATATAAATGGTAGGTTCTTTTTTCTCAAACCATAGATAATTTTAATTTGTATACTCAGCATATTTTATCACAAGTTTGTTAGAAGATATCATGGGAACACTAAGTCAACCTAAAGCAACATGAGAACAACCACAAATTATGTTTATTATGGGTGAAAACAGAAATAGAGTTAAAAAGGAGTGTGAAGGTTGATGTACAGTCAGGAACACTAACGGTGGGGAATAATGGGATCTGTAGCTAAGTATGAGAGAGCCAAGTTGTCCAGACAAGAGGGAGAACTAAGGGAACAACTTCTGTGCTGGCAGTATGTCCCGGTGGAACATACACAAAATAGCATTGTCCATTCGTACAAGCTTGTTCTTCCAGTGTATTTAACTATGCAGACTGAAACATTTTAAATTTAATATTTTATTTGTTCTTTGAGAGTTTTCTAGATACATGCACCATATTTTAGTAAGATCCACTCCCAATACTCCCTCTCATTTCCACCAGGACCCAATCTCACTTACCCATCTCCTCCGAACTTCGTATCTTCCTACTAAGTGCAGGTTGTGCTGCCCATACACTCATGGGTGTAGGGCTATCCACTGAAGCACGGTGAACCTCCCAGGAGTCACACTTCAAGAAAACTTTCTTTCCCCTAGAAGCCATCTACTGTCAAGTGCTACTCAGTTAAGAGTGGGGGCTCACGGTACCCTTCCCTCTCCAGGTAAATATATAGCAAGTAATGTCTAACCAGTCTAGGAAAGAAACCACTCTCACAGACAGGAATCCCTGTATGAGATACCAAGACAAACTCCAGCTATGTCTTGGTAGCTGTGAAAAGAGTTAGCACCCTGCCATGGTAAAACTACAAGCTGGTAACATAGACAGGAGAATAAAGGGAAGATAGTCCAATTAACAGCTAGCCGATCCTGCCCAGTTCTGAGACCAGCAACACCTTCAAAGCCAGCAAGTAGCAATGCTGGCCAGGGCTAATGACTAGCCGGCAGCTAAGGGCATTGGCTAACAAAATAGAAGTCAGAGGTGGACAGAAAGAGGTTTCAACCATTCTCCTAGCCTCCTTAATTAAGCAAGCAGCATGTAAATAGTGCACGATCATTTCCCTGCTTGTCTCAGGGAGGCAAGGGGAGGTCACCAAGTCTCATCTGGCTCAGCTTGCGGTGTGTTCAGAGACTCAACCACTCTTAATAGAAATTATCTCAGTCTTTGTCTGCTTTGGGCCTTAAATCTCTTTTTCTTTTTCTTTTTCTTTCTTTTTTTTTTCTTTTTTTCAGAGCTGGGGACCGAACCCAGAGCCTTGTGCTTGCTAGGCAAGCACTCTACCACTGAGTTAAATCCCCAACCCTGGGCCTTAAATCTCATAAGAAGCTTCAATCACATAGCTCTGTAGGTTTTTCCTCTTATAGGGTCCCTTCCTATATGAGAAATGATTTAACATTTAAGGTTTGCAACCCCCCTCCCCCACCTTTGTTTCTCAGAGCTCTGCTTTCTGCAGCAGATCTTCAATCTTTCTTCTTTTAGCTTTCTCTTAACAAAGAAATCTCTTGTTAATTTTGTTTACGTGTGTGTGTGTGTGTGCGACTGCATTTGTGTGGAGGTCAGAGAACAACATGTAGTATAGTCAGTTCTCTCTTTCCACCATGTGGGTACTGAGGATCGAACCCAGGTCATCAGACTTGGCAGCAAGCACCTTTACCCACTGAGCCATCTTACCAGCTCTAAAAACTCTGCTTTAAACACATCCTTCTGGTTGTCTGTGACTGTCAAGGACCTGAGCTGCTGCCTCGGTGGAAACTGTGTGTGTCTGTGAGGGTCCTGAGGTATGGGACCTCTGCTTGCAGTGACACTTCCTTTCCATAATTCTGTAGTTACCTTAGATGCTACAGCTCAGGGTTTGGATCTCTCTCCTCCGTGAAATTATGGGGGTTTGTGGCTGAGATGAAGAGGTTATGAATGAACCCAGCATAGGAAACTGAAGATACACACTGGGAAACACAGGTTCAGATGGTTGAGATCAGAGAAGAGACTAGTAATTTCCCGTTAACTGTGTCACAGCTATGCTGAAAATAAAAATCTAACCTGAAAATGTTGGCATTCCTGCCCTTCCAATTCTTAGAAGGGTTGTTACCACACATAGCTAATAATTATTATATTAATATCGTTTCACAGTTAATCGTGTGGCTTTTGGAGTCAGAATGACTGGGTCCGAATTCTCTGCCTATTCTAATGTTTCATTTTGAGGTAAGTTACTTCTCGGAACCCAGTTTTCTCATCTGTAAACAGAACAAATTCTTCACTGGTGTGACTCATATGTAATCCATTTGTTAGTGATAAACTTTTACTATTAGGCATTGCAGTGACCTTATGAGGAGTAGATAACACATATTTCTTCTTTTACTCCTGTAGAAATTCAAGTTTAGTGAGGGTAAATTAGTTCTGATCACATGGCTGCTCATGACACAGACAGCAAGGAGGTTCAGGTCTCAGTGAGTCTACTCATGGCTTCATACTTTGCCTTTTTCCAGATGTTTGCAGCAGCCACTCTGGTCAGGGAAGAGAGGAGGTAGCAATGATTATCTCAATAAACATGTGGCCTAGAACTAGATAGAGTGTTCAGCACCCTCTGGGAACTTTCTGGAAATGAAAACTGTCATTCCAGACATGGCCAGTGAGAAATTGCAGGGGTGCTCTCACTCCTTTACTCCCCCACCCCACCCCCCGTTATCCCAATGTAATTTTAATGATGACATATCTTAAGGTGAATTTCTTTGTACTTATCAGGGAGTGGGGACATAATGACAAATGTTAACTCTATTTGTTGGCCCAAAGTTGTAGTTTGTTCATTGAAGACAAAGACTCTCTCTCTCTCTCTCTCTCTCTCTCTCTCTCTCTCTCTCTCTCTCTCTCTCTGACTTAAACTGGCCCAGAACACTCATCCTGTAGTTCAGGCTTCCTTGAGACCGTGGCAATCCTACTTCAGCTTCTTGGATGCTAAGCTCGTGAGCGACCATGCCTAGATTCCAGTTCTTTTGGTTATTTTTCTCAATTTGGAGTGTAGAAGTAAATGTACATGTGTGCATGTTCTGTATACATGTGTGAGTGTTTTCAGGTGCTCATGCACATGTGTGTGGAAGCCAGAGTTTGACTACAGATGCTCTTCCTCTGGAGATTTCCACCTTAGTCAATGAGACAAGGTCTCTCACTGGGTCCCAAGGTTTACTACTTTCGCCAGGCCGGCTGGACATCAAGCCTGAGGAATCCTCCTACTTATTCCATCTCGGTGCTGGCACCGTGCTTGGTTTTCTTTTGGTCTGGGTTTGGGGGCTCAAGCTTGTACTGCAAGCTTGTTACCGAGCTATCTCCTCAATCCCTAGTTGTTTGGTCTTTTTTACGTATAACTGCTGCTTCTTTGCTACAATTTTCCATTTTTTAAAATTTATTTTAAGACAATTTACAATTGCTTATTGGAATATTTTTAAGAATGGTTGTTTAAAATTCTTGTTTGAAGCAGGTGGTGGCGGCAGCTCCCAGCACTCAGGAGGCTCAGGCAGGTAGAATCTCAGGAGTTCAAGGCCAGCCTGGTCCAAAGACCAAGTTCCAGGACAGCCCAGGTTACAAAATCTCCAAAAAGCAAAACAAATAGAATTCTTGTTTGATAATTCCGGCATCTGATTTGTATTAGTGTTAGTTGCCTAATTGTCTTTTCTCGTTATGTTATTTTTTTCTTTGTAATGCTAGGGGCTTAACCCAAGGCCATTTACGTGACAGGAATACACTTTACCACAGAGCTATATCCCTAATCCTATACTGAATTTTAAAAATTATATCCTGACAATTTAGCTTGTTTCCTGACACCTTTACTTTATTAGGAGGGAATCCTCCAGTTGAATTAGAGAGAGCTGGGTCAGTGTATATGTTCAGATGTCTGACTCTATTCTGACAAGAATAGAATGCCTAGCCACACTACCTCAGTGAAGAAGATGGGTGGGAGAAAGCTTAGCTCCCTGTCACCTCACTGACACTTTCCTTAGGAAATCTATGCTCTGATTCCTGCAATCTCATTATCTTCAAATATCATGCTGAGTGAGGTAACCCAGTCACAAAAGAACACACATGGTATGCACTCACTGATAAGTGGATATTAGCCCAAAAGCTTGGAATGCCGAGGAAAAAAAATCACAGATTATATGAATCTCAAGAAGAAGGAAGACCAAAATGTGGATGCTTCAATCCTTCTTAGAAGGGAAAACAAAATACTCACAGGAGGAAATACGTAGACAAAGTTTGGAGCAGAGGCTGAAGGAAAGGCCATTCAGAGTCTGCCCCACCTGGGGATCCAGCCCATATGCAGACACCAAACCCTGTCACTATTGTCGATGTCAAGAAGTGCATTCTGACAAGAGCCAGATATAGATGTCTCCTGAGAGGCTCTGCCAGAGCCTTACTGATATAGATGAGGATTCTCGCAGCTAACCATTGGACTGAGCAGGGACCCCAGTGGAGGAGTTAGAGAAAGGACTGAGGGGTTTGCAACCCCATAGGAAGAACAACAGTATCAACCAACCAGACCCCACCAGAACTTACAGGGGCTAAACCATCAACCAATGAGTACACATGGAGGGACCCATGGCTCCAGCAGCATATGTAGCAAGAGGATGGCATAGTTCAGCATCAATAGGAGGAAAAGCCCTTTGTCCTGTGAAGGCTTATGTCTCCAGTGTAGGGGAATGCCAGGGTGTGTTGAGGTAGGAGTGGGAGCATCCTTATAGAAGCAGGGGATAGGGGAGGGGTATGGGAGAGGGGGGAAAGGAAATAGCATTTGAAATGTAAATACATAAAATATCCAAAATATCCAAGAAAAATAAAATTAAAAAAAGAAAGAAAAAGGGGAGTGGGAAATGAAACTGCCTCCTAGTTTCCTAATAGGCTTTGCTGCCCAGAGAGGCAGGAAGCAGGGGGCTGACCCACACAGCTCTGCTGCTTCTAGGTGAGGACGGGAGGTCAGCTCTCCCTGTTGGTGAAATTAGAAAGAGGGAGAGGAGAGTCAGCTAGGGTCTGCTCCTCACATCCTTGGTTTGCTTTCTAGAGGTGGGTAAAGGCAGTGGAACCAACAGTGCTCGTTGGTTTGGTTGCGGTTGAGTCTCATTGCTGACGGAAGCTCAGTAACCTTCTGGACCTGCTGACACCACAGGTGGAGTGCTGACTCCAATATGCACAGCCCCATCTTGTGGATGGTAGGTGGGGGTGAAGGTTCAGTTTGGAGGCTAGTCATACTTTTCTGTGGGAGAACAGTAATGTTACCATTGCCCCATGCCTTAAGCAAAGATCAGCATCCAATTAAATACCCCTGCAGGGATACCAAAACCTAATGCCTCAGCTAGGGAATGGGACAAGCTTACACCAAACCCACTAAAATTATGGGTGGGGACATAGTTTGTCATAAGAAGAACAGCTGTTACTCAAATGGCTTTCCACCATGGGGCCACCCTTTTCTTGGTCTTTTGATCAGAGTAACAGACTTCTCTTAGTGTTGATTTTGTCTGTACCTGCTGGCCATTCATATTCAGAACAAATGGAATAAACGCAGAAGTCACTGGCATGTTGCTTCCTAAGCCCCAAGATTCTACCCAGACCACCTTCTTCATACCTCCCTATGTTCATTCACTGATGTCCGTCATGATGAGAGGGAGAGCCTGGGAAGACTGGGATGCTCCCATCTCAGTTGGGACCAGAACTTTGATCTATACTCGACTTTAAAGAGAAATTTGTAGACAAGAGATTTGTCCAGTGAATGCCAACAGCTAATCCATATAAATCTTGTTTCAACTTGAATCATCCCAGCGTAGGCCACTCTGTCACTCATACTGTGTGGCTCATCCACCTGGTTTTCCAATCCGGAACATCCTAACTTCTGAAGTAGCACCACAAATTCAACCATTCCTACAGTTTTGCGTGGGAGTATCTAGATGGGCTTCACTCTGCAACTGATGTAGTTTTCAGTGGACCAGAAACACAGCATTCAAGCAATTTGACTAAAAGACACTTTATTGCACTTGAAGAATTGGAGCAGAATTAGGTTACAGAGGAAAGTTGAAGGCAGATTTAAAAATAGCCCCATTGGTGGAAAAGATCTGAATCAAGTTTTAAAGTGTTTTTTCAAATACATGGAGGTTTTTGTGCAGGCTTTGCATTGGGTAAACAAGACAAAAATTGTTTACCCAATGTAAAGGTGACATTGTAGATAAATTAGCAGCCATCTTGGTCTTGAAATACTGAACTTATTTTTTTCCATCTGTACATGAGTAAGTGCACTGTATTGAATATGTAAGATCTTATATTCTGGGTTTTATTACAGAAATGAGTGTTCTTTAAATAAAAAATGATTGTGGTAGAAAGTGACTTCATAAACACAGCATAACATGATAAAGCTTACTGAGTGATTCTTCCTCCTGGTGTTTTATCTTTGGAGCTTCTGATCATTAGCACTCCTGTCCTTTCCGCTAAGTTACATAGAAAGTTATGCCAACTTGGGGTGGGTTAGTATTGGCAAGAACCTATTACTCAAGCAGCCCTTAGAGGCATGTCAGGCTGCACAGGCTACGCAGCCTTTCCACGGGCTCTAATGAGAAAGGCTGCCTTCTGTCTTCCAGCCCTTTAGCCTTTGCTTAATTCTTCTTTTACATTGTGGCACTTTTGTGTTAAATACTGTCAGTGTGAAGCATTTTCCTCTGCCTCATCCATTCTAGCACTCCTTGGCACACACAGTGTCTAGACACGGCATCTGGTGAAAATCAATCAAATCAACAGAATGTAAAAACCACCTCTGGATTTCAGAGGTGCATCACTGAGCCACAGAATTGGATTTTTACTCTTGTTCATATTTACATTTTACATGATGCACACCGGTATTTAAATTGTACTGAGAATATTCTTTCAAATGAAAATGTTTATCTTATAGTAAGGCAACATGATGCTGGCTTAAGGCACCTGTTACCAAGTCTGATAACCTGAGTAGAATCCCTAGAATCCACATGGCAGAGGAGGCAACTAAGTTGTGCAAGTTACCATTTGACCTCCACACATATACAGCAACACACACACACACACACACACACACACACACACACACACACACGCACACACACACACATGTACACACGCACACCAAATAAACGTAAAAAAATAAATATTCGTCATCTGAAACATTTTGCTAAATTATTGACAAAAGAAAATGTGGGACTTCTTCAAGTTTCACTGATTCTTGAGTCCACCAGAGAAAGCACTGGAAGACATGTTGAGGTAATTTCTCCAATCCAGACAAGCCCGTTTAATGAAAACACAACTCAAATAATATGAATACAAGCTGCGTGCCTAGATTGGGCAGATCTACTGCTACACGACTTTATCCCCAGCTATGAGAGCCCTTATAATTTGCGGTTTCTGCAGGCCATGTGCTTCATCTCCATCTTCCTTCCACCTCTTCTTCCTCTCCCCCCCTTCCTCTGTCTCCCCACAACTCTTCAGCTCCACCTTCCTTCCCCTGCCAAATCATGGGCTCTAGCCTTTATTTTACAAGTTAAAATCAGGAGAAGGTTCCAGTGAAGTCACCTGAGTACTGGTTCCCTCCTCATCCCACGCAGCCCTTCTTGGGGAAGCGGAATTAGCATCAAAATAAAAACAGCACCAGGGCGACCCACAAAGACATTTGTTTAAAACCAGCTAGCCACTGAGGTTTAGACATCTTCATAGTCGATGCTAGGAATTTAAATAATATTCAGAGTGGCCAGGAAGGTAAAAAATACTTTACTGGAATTAGCACATGTTCTGAAGATAGGGTATTTTGTTTCCCTAGCATGCCACATGAAGTTATTAGATTCAGACCCAAGCTGGTGATTGTGAAATATTATTCTGACCTCCCACACATACATAATCATCTCTGGAAAGAAACAACATCTGTTCATTCAAGGCCGGTCTTAATTTTTTTTTTTAACTTTTCATTTTCCTTGTGACAGCATGGTTGAATACAGGAAGCAGAACCAATAAAGCTTTCACCACCACTGAGCCTCTCAGGTTCATGTGTGTATGTCTCATGAGAGGAAACAGGCAGATATAAGGTCAACTTTTTACATTTAGTCAGAATAAGGGTTAATTTACAGATAGATCAACAGACTATGTAATCCATAGGACAGTGTTTTAGAATTTAAAAGTTAGGTCTTTGATTTGGATATTTCTAGAAAGTATCCGAACAGATCTATTGTATGGTATATGACCTTCTGCCTCATAGGTTAGTTATGAGCACAGTTTACCTAAGATTCCTCTCTACCAAACAAAAGCAAAGGGTAGCTCTTTGGCTAATACCTATCAATGCTTTAAATGCAAAATGCTTAGTTTTAAAAAGTTTGTTGCATTCGATTTAGAAACCAGCTCTCCCTATGGAATCCATATTAGGCCAAATTCTTGATCTTCCTGCCTTAGATTTCCAAGTGCTGGGATCACAGGCATGCACTTCTGCTCTCTGGCTTTTTTCTTCCTTCTTTCCTTCCTTTCTGGTTTATAGTTTTCTGTCACAATATCTTCTATCCTACCCCAGTATCTTCCTCATCCCCATCATATTGGGCTAGCAGCTTTAAGATGAGATCCCTATAGGGACACTAGGCATGAGGTTTTAGGTCAGTCTGGGGTATTGGCCTCAAGGCTCCTCCCTTTGCACACTTAGAATTACTGCTATGAATCCTCTTGTCATTAGATAGATAGATAGATAGATAGATAGATAGATAGATAGATAGATAGAGTGACCATTGGTGGAGAGATGAGTCTAATGTGCATGCAATCAATCATTCTTTAATTATGCAATATTTTCTTTAATGATGCAATATTTTACCTAAAGGATTCATTCTTTGGGTAAATTTTAAAGTTGTTGTGATTATTTTTCTAATGCCACATCATCATGGTTTAATTGCTGATTCTTTCTTTTGCCATTAAAGGGTGGTTCATCTCTTAAGCCCCAGAGCTCTTTCCTTTTTGTACTGGGGTTAGCATTTGTGCATAAGTGATGGTAGCGATGGATGTTTGGTTACTTTTAGTTTGAACATACCGTCTCTGTTTCTTTCCTTAAATGGACATAGATCATTGGCTTTGGACCAAGCCTCTATTGTTTTAATTTCTGCAGTTAGTGGATGAGTGAGACATTATGTCTCACATTCATAGTGAGACAATCCTACACTAAGAACACTCATGAAGCCTAGGCAGAGAGAATCTTAAGTTCAAAATCAGTCTTCCTTTTAACAATCAAGCAAACGCTGGGAAGATAAGGTAGGCTGGTTATTTGCATTCTATATTTTGTTGTTGTTTTGTTGAAAATAGCCTTTATTTTTTTCATACACTATATCCTAATTATGGTCTCTCCTCTTTTTACTCCTCCCAGTTCCTCTGTACCTTCCTTCCCCTCTCATGAGGATTCACAGCTTTTCCATTTCTCATTAGAAAACAGAGGGCATTTGAAGAATAATAATAAAATACAAGATAAAACAAAAACTAACACATTGGAAAAGGACAAAACAATCCAATGAAAGAAAATGAGTCAAATAAAAGGCAAAAGAAACAAATGAAGACACAGAGACCCACTTTGCTTGCACAATTAGGAATCCCATGAAAACAGAAAACCAGAAGCCATAATGTAGGAGTAAAAGTCTTGGATCCTAGGTATCCTCATGCCTTTGATCTCATCACTGAGGAGACAAAACTAAGCAGATCTCAGTGTGTTCAGGCCAGTCTGATGTACACGTGAGTTTTAGGATAGCAAGAGCTACATGTCTTGAAACAAACAGACAAACAAAATGGAATACTCATACAAAGAATGGATACAATTCAAAAAGGAGAAAAAATAAAATAAATGTTGCTTACATTCTTAACCAAGGGTTTACTGATCAAGAAATACTGATCACTAAATAGCTATAAGAAGTTTCTTTCCCTAAAAAGTAGCAGCTTTCTGACCCCTCTGAAGAGAAAGACAAAGCCTTTGGGAATATGCAGGTCTAGCTAAGTTTTGTCTGTAATAGTAGATCATTGTTTTCAGAGTGCCATTTTGAAAGAGTTTAGCAGCTGATCTAGAATCTATATAAAGGAGCTATGGATAGTATAATCCCGGGGCAGATGCTGCTCCAGCTTCTTCATTTTTTGGTTTCAGCTGTTAGCTAAAGATGATTTGGATGCTAATGGCAGGAGCAAGAAATGCTTTTAATGCAAATTCCTGGCGTTGTGCATCTCCCTTTGAAGAACAAGTGGACATTCTTGCTAACAACCCTCTGGAGGCCGCTTGTCTTTCCTCAGCCCAGCAGCTGTAAGGAGATACAAAAGGCAAGGTCACGTGACTTTTTTATGTCACACTTAGTTTACTTTGGGGACTTTACTACAGAGCTATACAGTTCTCCCAGAAGTGTCATTTCCTTTGTACTTTTCAATGTTTCCTAACCCACTGCATTAAGCAAATATTTCTATAATGGGAGGAAGGTTAGTTCAGATGGGCAGTTTTCTACTTACCATATCAAAAGGAAAACCAACTGTGTGTGAAAATGTCACAATAAAGCCTATTACTTTGTACAGTTGAATGCTAAAAGAGGAGAGGAAAAATATTATGGTATGTGGGCAATGGGTCTTTTCATTAAGTAATATGTTTTCATTGTGATGGAAAAAGATCGAAGGCATTTGTAACTCCTTGCGGACTTGGTGGCATGAACAGCCTAGTTCCAATTTCATGCATTCTCCTTCTTGTAGGCATAAACTTATTTTTATCTCTCCCATCTAGTCCCCCCTCCCTTTTCTTGTTCCACAGAAAAGATCTACAGTAGCTTCCGAAGGCAGGTGAGAATACATTAGAGTAAAAAGTGGAAGAGAAAGGAAAGTGAAGACCAGAGATGGCTGAGTGCAATAGACCACAACCGCTTTGGTTTGTGCTAACAGCTGGTCCACACATGCTGTTTTCAAGAGCCACAGATTCAAAACAAGCACCTTGGTTTGTTGAGTGCTATGACTCTTGGTGTTAGAATGAGCCCTGTAGCTGGCACTCTGTTGAGCTTCACTACAACTTAACCAAGTTGACTGCACACACAGAGAAAGTCTCAAAACAGAGTTGCTCCCTAAGAAGTGCTCTATAAACATGTATGGTTGATTAGCCTTACTGGTACCACTAGCTTGTGTTTGATGTGTGTCTGTTCTGACAGGGAACAGAGGAGTTTCCCACTGCACGGGTGAATGGAAACTCAGTCCACAGCTTGCCCACTGTACATGACCGTGACTGCTTCTGTTAGTAGGGAAGCTAACTTGGACATTGCCATGTTTGGGCTAACCAGGAAGAGTGGGCTTGCTCCAGGTAACACTTGGAAAACCAAAACTCCATAAATAGACTCACCACTAATATGCGGAGCGAGCCAAATCTGAGCTAAGAGGGACATGCTCCAAGAAGGATCCTAAAGAGAGAGCACTGGATGCTTGAAGGTCACACTCCTTTTAAGGACTTAAAGGGCTCTACAGAAATTCTTCCTGGTTTCCCTGCCTTCTACCAGGGCATAGGTCAGTGAAAATGCATTAAAGCCTAGTGACTCCAGAATGTATGGGTATCTCCCTCAGCGCCTACCTCCCCTTACTCCTGTCTTGTCTTCCTTTCTGAATCTGTTTAGATGGCTCATTACAATTGGTCTTATCATGTCAGAAGGCAGGTACTCCTTCTGGAATCTTGGAATCTGCCAAGAACAGAATCGATTTGGGGTCAAAATACCCTCCCAGCTAGGTTAATCTCTTTGGTGGTTGCACAAAAACAAGCAGATTAGCCATCCCTGAGTACCAGGATGTGTGGGCGATTACACCTCTCCAGTCCCATCTCTTTCTTATTTAATGAAAATTGAAACTGAGCCCCAGCCAGAGGGCACGAAGATAGAAGTGTGTAAGGAGATAACAATGTCTGAGAAGGCTGCCACCCCGCTCCCCGCCCTCCTCCGCCCTCCCCCGCCCACCTGCGCCACCCTGCTTTGGTCTAGAGAGAGCCCCTCCCAGGCTCCTCACCAGCACATGGAATGCAGGAGGGACTGAGGGGTAGGGCAGCTTGTGGGGAGGAATTAAGTGTGGCTTGGTCTGTTTCTGGCTTCTCTGTAAATACCACGACACCTCCAAATGGAGGAACAGCTGAGATAAGTGACTGCTAATCCCCCAGTGCAGGGGAGGAGGCTGGGCTGTTCCCTTTCAGATCCCAGCAGATGGTGGATGAAACAGGCTTCCCCCAGGCAAGGACACAGGGAACTGTCCCACCTTCTGTCCTGTTAGCTTGCTCTGCACGTCACCCTCACGGCCTATTGCGCCAGGAAGAACCTTGCTGGCTCTCCACAGCCCTGGGGACCCGCCTGGCTTTGCTATCCCACTGGGACACTCAAGGTCAGCCAAGCAGGACTCTGGCCAACAGTGGCAGTTTGGGCTACAATCCAGCAAAGCTCTGTGTGCTGGCAAAGCACAGCCAGGCACTGTGGAAAGGAAAAACTCACCTGGCCTACGGGGTGAGGGCTCACGAAGTGCAGATTCATTTCTCTTCAAGGGTGGAATCCCAGAACTTGAGCTTCTATTAGGCAGCCCAGCGGCAGACAATTCTGAGAAGTTGGTTAGGAAGCAGGCTCACTCAGGCGCCTCTCTCTAGGCCTCTACCATTTGTTCATCCTTGTGACTTCAGGTAGAATCCCAGATTCCAAGGACCAGGACTCTCTTAAACGTCAGGGCGCAGTCACTCCTGAATTTGAAAGTCACTTTAATTACAATAAGCATGAACAAATAACATGAAGTCTGACAGTATAACAATGCGAATGCATTTAGCACTTTTGAACTATGCACTCGCTTATCTCAGTTTCCAAATTAAATAAATCATTGAAGATTTGCCTTAAATGAAAAGCTGGGGATTTTTACCAACTTAATTAACTTATGTTTTAAAGTATATAAAATAGAGTTTAGTGTCTTTAAACTGTGGAAATGAACAGCGATACAATAGTAAATACTGAATGCCTAGTGTCTTTAAAATGTGGAATAGTGATACGATAATAAATACTGATATAGAGGGTGGTACAGTAGTATCAGCATTTGTATAGTAAATACTGATATGAACAGTGACACAGTAGTAAGTACCGAATACCATAAATCTTTAAGGGCAAGACTCAGAAGCCACAGGAAATAAAAGAAAACAAAACAGGCAAATATGATTGCTTGCCTGTATCTGGACAGCAAATGAAGCAATTCTCAGTAAAAGGACAACCTGCAGAATGGAAAGAAATACTTGCAAACTCTGTCTGCCAAAGGATTAACACTCAAATATATGAGGAACTAGAAAACTTAATAGCCAAGTTAAATAAATAAATTGAATAAATAAATAAAACTTTGAAATTTCAATAGATCTAAATAGATATTTCTCAGGAGAAAACATGTATAAATGGCTAATGGCCAGCAGGCACATGAACAATTAGGGGAACGGAATCACTAATCGGGGAAATGTAAACCAAAACCATAATGAGCTATCCATTCATCCTCAGGTTATGGGTTATTATAAAAAGAACAAAAGATATTGAGGAAAGGAGACTCTGGCCCACTTTGGATGGAATACAAATTAGTTCAGCCATTAAGGGAGTTTTGGATACCTCACAAACTTTAAATGTCAGTTATTTATCACATGATGCAGTACCCCCCCTCCAGGGAATCTGTTTCCAATGACAACAATGTCTGTATGGTAAGGAGCTGTTTGCACTGCAGTGTTTATTGCAACAATACTCATATGATCTGATAAATGCAAGCAACCAGTGTCTAGCAACTAGTGAATAAAAGACATGATGTGTGTGTGTGTGTGTGTGTGTGTGTGTGTGTGTGTGTGTGAGAGAGAGAGAGAGAGAGAGAGAGAGAGAGAGAGAGAGTCTCTCATTTACAAAAACATTCATGGAAACATATCTAGATTATTCTGTTAAGTGAAATAAGCCAGACAAACCCCACATGTTCTAGTTACTAGAGGCTGGAGAGAGCAGAGTCTGCACAGGAATGGGGAAGATTGATTGGCAAGTACTAACTTACAGTTAGACAACAATAAGTCCTTGTGTATTGTTGCACAGTAGGGTAACTATAGATAATGCACATTATATCTCAAAGTTAGAAGAAGGGCTTTGAATGCTTTTGTCATAAACCTTTAAGAAAAAGTATTTTTTTAGTATAAATATAACATACATGAAAATATATTTTGCTTCAAGTATTAAAAGTCTAGTTGAGGCCTGACGATATTCTTGGCAGGTAAAAGTATCTACCTCACAAGACTGAGGGCCTGAGATTAACCCCTGAAGGAAGTAGAGGAAAAGAGCTCCACCGAGCGGGCCTCGCGCCTTCCTCACGGACTGTGGAACCAACCGCACTCCAGGGACACTAATAACAATACGTAATTTTCAAAAATTAGTGTACTGAATGGACTGCAAAACATAGTTTAAAAATGTCTTAAGGATGCGTATTACCTCCCATAGGCGGTCTTCAGCGGACTAAGCCTGGCTTCACCAGGACTGACAGTCTGGGAGTGGGTAAGCAAGCCCTCAGAGAATCTGAGAGTATCAGATCAAACAGCACCGTTCCCAGCTCCAGAGAGCTTCTGCACACATGCAGTGATGGGGATCTCTCATCACTGTCAAACGCCCTCACACGAGTTCATGAACTTCAGATCCACTCTACGTTAGAAACAACTAAGCCACCTGGAATCCCAGCACTTGGGAGGTAGAAACCGGGGTGTCAGGAGTTCAAGGTCATCTTCTATTACCCAGTTTGTTGGGGGCTTATCCTAGTCTCTATGAAACTATTTCGAAGGCTCCAAAAACCAAAATAAAACAAAAAAACTTAAATGATATTTCAAAAAGGCTGTCTCTGAAAGTCCTTTTAGATGCCCCCTGCCCCATTTGTAATAACCCAGTAAAAACACGCCTGCCTTCCAAGCATGGACCACATCTCTGACTTCCACAATTACCACTGAGGGTGAGTCCTGTTCTGTGCTATTTATCACTGAATTCTGCCTCATAATCAGTGGGATGTTGCTGAATCGAGGAATAAATGATTGTGACCCAATTTTTCAAACTAGAAAGCTTTTCCTACCTTTAAAAGAATCATTATCGGATGATAATAGATCAGGTTCAGTTTGTCTTGCTGACTTACACGACTTGTCTCTTTGTGGGCCAGTCCTCAGTAACACCCTAGAACTGAGTTACTGTGCCACTCTTCAGGGGTTGGAATGAGGTCTTGACGAGTTAACTGGCCTGCCCGAGACCAAACGCGCAGTACTTAGCTAAGTCATAGAGGCGGGATTTGAAGCCCATCAGTCACTCTGATTCTCCCTTTCTCTGTGTCTGCACCATTCACTGCTCTTTGCTTCCTGCCAATGGGCATTCTCACTGTAACCTGCAGAAGGTATGGCAGGGCTTGGTCTCAGCCAGACAGGCCTCTCCCCTGTCTCCATGGCTCAGCTGCCCAGCAGTTTCATCCCCAGACCATCCCCAAACATGGTTGGGAAGCTCTGAGAGGAGGGCCCGGCATTGCCCGACCCTAGAAATATCTAATCAGCAGTCCTCCTCAGCATATCAATCCAAGCCCACTCTGGACAGAGATGCCGGTGCCCAGTTTTCTATTTTTAACTGGTGTGAACTGAAGGAAAAGCGCAGCATTAGAAGTCCAAGGACTAGTCAAAAACCAAGAATACAGGGCACCCCAGGGCAATCTATGTCCTCTCTCCTGTTCCCTCCCTTTCTCCTCACTATCTTTCTTTTTCTTTCTGAAAAAAAAAAAAGTGAAGTTCTTTCAAAATGCACGAAGATGACACTCACTTGTAGTAATGCTTCCCACACTTTAAATGCTAATTATGACCATCTTGCCATACAGTAGATCTGATCTGGGGTGGGGTCTGGGTTGCTGCATTTCTAAATCGCCCAAGTTATGGAGATGCTGTTTGCCCACGGTCCTCACTTTGCATAGGAGGATTGGTAAATTCTCATATCCTAAGTGGCTATGAACTTCTCCACAAAAGCATTTGCTTTTCAGGATGTGTCATTACCTGGGTTGAAGAAATTTATCGCCTGTTTAAAAGATGCCCATCCATCTGCCAGCAAGTGCCTGGGATATTTTTGGTATCGGTTCCTCCATTAACTTTGGCAGCAGAAGACCCCCTTTGTGGCCCATAGACTGAAATCTGATTTTGAACAAAACTCTTGTGGAGTGGATGAGAGCTGCTTGGCCTCTGGGCTGGACTTGGCCAGACCCTCAGACTACCCCCCTCAGCTTCTCTGCCAGCTCAGGACCATGTCTGGGGTGGGTCCAAGATGGTGAATCCTGGCTTTCCCATCTAGGTAAGCATAGTGCCAGCTCAGGCTAAACGAGACCAGAAGGTGCACTACCCAGGTGCCCCTCTTACATCCAGGTACTCAAATGTCCTGCCAAGGTGCTCTTTGTGCCTATGACAACTGCCAGGACTCTGCTCCTCTATTTCCCATTGCTGGAAGATGAGAAGCTGCTCGTCTCTCCCCTGAAGCCCCAGCTCAGCTGTCGAGACCCTTCTCCAAGGGCAGGGCGCCAAGCTTCTGGGGTGTGTGTGTGTGTGTTTGTGTGTGTGTGTGTGTGTGTGTGTGTGTGTGTGTGTGTGTGTGTGTGTGACTTATTGTCTTTTAGTCTGGAAAAGCAATAAACCCACTCCACAACTAGGGAGCTCCCCCATCCCAACAAGGAGGAAGGGTCGAGGTGGCATCACATAACCTTCCCCTGCCCCCTACCCCTTACCGGTCTGCCCCTCCCTAGATCCCTATATGGCCATTGCTCTGGCTGCCCCCTCCCCTTCCTTACATGGTCTGGGAGCCCCCTGGCTGATCCTCTCCCCTGCTCTTGGCTCCAAGAATGGCCTCAGCGGTCCTAGATGGTGCTAAGGCGACCAAATAAGGCAAGGTGGCAGCTCAGGGGCCCTCCACCCCTGCCCCCGGCTGCTCCAACTGACCCCGTCCATCAGCGCGCTATAAAGCCGCGCTCCAGGCGACTGTCACCTAGTGCCTGCCACCAGCGCCAGCCCAGCTGAACCCAGCCGCCCAAAGCACGGTGAGTCCCAGCCTCGCTCCGCCCTTGCTCCCTGCAGAGCCCTGTCAGCACTGCGAGGATTTTGTGCTCTTGGGATCCCACACTCTTAGTTTTCGGGAGTTTTGTTGTTTTGATTTTGTTTGTTTGTTTTGATTGTTTTTTTTTTTTTTGTTTTGTTAAGCCAACTTTTTGGTGAGGTTTTGACTTTTTTGTCCTGGATCTCATCAAATCCTCACAGCACAAGAGCTCACTCTGTCTTACCACCTGAGCTTTTGTGGGTCACTGATCTTTTGCACTTTCACCTGTATGGATAGGGAAGGAGAATGGTGTTTCTGTTGGTGAAAATGTGGAGAGCTTAAAGGAGCTGAAAGGGCCGGATTTCCGTGGTTAGGACCATGGCTCCTTGCGTGGCGGGAGGGGGTGTGTGTGTGAGCCTCTTGGCTAGAAGAGCAAGGGTGGGGTCTCACCAGCCTTCTCTCACCCACACAGTCAGTCTCCCTGATTCTTCCAAGGCTTTTTTGTTTAGGTTTGGTTTTTATCTTGAGCATAAGGGAGAGTACAGCTGTCTCCTTACTCTCTACAATCCAATAACCCCACTGGGCCCTTCAGAAGGAGGCCAGCTCTGCAAGCACTGAGCATGGACCACTCTTCTTTCCTTAGCCTACAGATCCCACAGAAGCTGTACCAGGATGTGTGACGACGAGGAGACCACAGCTTTGGTGTGCGACAATGGCTCCGGACTGGTGAAGGCTGGCTTTGCGGGTGATGATGCTCCCAGAGCTGTCTTCCCATCCATCGTGGGTCGCCCACGCCACCAGGTAACACTCTCCGCTCCTCCTAGCCTGCTCCCTGTCCATATTCTAGACCCCTTCTGGTCACCCCCTCAGTCCAGCAATCTGGGAAGTGACTGTCTTGACCCAACTGTTCAGAGATCCTTTAGGTCATACATGTGAAGCAGAGTGAGTTTCAAATCCAAGCCATCCCACGAAACTCCCTGCGAACCTCCAGATTCCAGGAAGTCCACTGCAGTGGCTCACCTGTTGATGGGTCAGCTCTCTTGTGAAAGGCCACCAGCTTCTCATTCTGAACCTGTGGGTTTTCAACTGCAGTGTCTTTTGTGTCTCTGAAACATGAATTTCTTCTTTCCCCTAGGCTCTTTGTCTGTTCAATTTAGTTTCAACAATACAGCTAACTATTAGTAATGTAGCTACTTGGAAATAACCAGTACCCAATCTACATTCTTCCCCCTTGTTCACAGCCAGTTTTCAGAACTCCCCAAAGCTGTAATGGACACTCCTTCCTGGGTGCTGCATTTTTAGAAGTCAGATGTGACTAGAGCAACAAGTGCCACAGTGATAGTGGCATACCACCTTGTTTATTAAAAGAAATGCCACGCTCTCTGGGTTTGTCGCATGCTTGGCCAGACAGGCTGCCAGAGCACAGAGCTGGAGTCCTCAGGCTTGGCCAGTGAAGGCTACTCCAGGATAGTCTGAGTGGTTTGACTTTTCAGCTGAGTGATAGCTGCCTATCAGCCTATGTACAGTGGATGAGTGTCAAAACCTTTTCTTAAGGGGACTTAATTAATTCAGTTGTGCCAAAAGATGGTCATCTATTTCTTAGGTGACATCAGTGATAAGCTTAGTAATTTAATGAAGTCATTATGCTATTTCAAGAACAAGATAAGGCTCTGCTTCTTCAGGGAAATCCCTTTATTCTCTCATCCACAGTTATAATCAAATTAATGCACACACTTCCTGCTGCGGAGATGAAGTATATAACATGAGTCTAAGTAATTCGTTAAAATTAGGATTATGTCTTCACTCCTGGAGGCGGGTCTCACACTATGGCCCAGGCTGGCCTGGAACTCGGCTCTACCGACCAGGCTAAATGGAAGCTGTGACCTGTTCCAGCCTTTTGAATGCTGGTTTTATAGGCGTGAACCAGCATCCCTAACTTTCAAATTCTGTTTTTACTTTTTTCCTAGTATTTTACAGCTCTTCACTACCTTGAGGATTGGATATAGCTTAACAAGGCCAGGACTGTTCTTTTTATTTTTTTGCCTTGTTGAGAACTTGATGTTCTCATCTTCTCCTTTTTACAGGGTGTCATGGTAGGTATGGGGCAGAAAGACTCCTATGTAGGTGACGAGGCTCAGAGCAAGCGAGGCATCCTGACTCTGAAGTACCCCATAGAGCACGGCATTATCACCAACTGGGACGACATGGAGAAGATCTGGCACCACACCTTCTACAATGAGCTCCGTGTGGCCCCTGAGGAGCACCCGACCCTGCTCACTGAGGCCCCACTGAACCCCAAGGCCAACCGTGAGAAGATGACACAGATCATGTTTGAGACCTTCAATGTGCCTGCCATGTATGTGGCCATCCAGGCGGTGCTGTCCCTGTACGCTTCTGGGAGAACCACAGGTTTGTTTGGGCTGGGAACAGTCACTGGTTAATCAGTCTCCACTCACTGACTTAGCTGTGAACCCGAATTCTCTCCCGACACAGAAAAGGTCCTCTCCCTAACTCTCTCTAGCAAGGTATCTATGCTGAGAGAAAGGACTAGCAAATCAGTTTCAGGAACATTTACTGTAAAATCCGATAACCCGTGGAGTTAGATCTTTCCCCTATTCAAGATATGTGAGATGCTACATTCACAGCCCCAGACATATTCAAGGACAGGCGTTCCCCTGCAGGGTCTGGATTAAAACAGAGAGACACATTTTAAGTTGGATTGGCCCCAAGAAAAGCACGCCTGGACGCTTACGTAACATGCTAATGGTTGATAAGAGCGATGGCCACTTGAAAGTGTCCCCAGGAAAATTTCCTACCACAATACTTAAAGACAAAACCGCACTGCCTTCGGTGTTAGCATCCACCCATTATGGTCATTTTTTATTCTTTGCATTAAGGGACCTGACTGTTTCCCTTACCCAAGTAGAAGCAGGTTTTTACTATGACTGAAGCAGTGGTTCTCGGCGCTTCATCCTCTTCTCACCTATTTTGTTCTAACAGGCATTGTTCTGGATTCTGGCGACGGTGTGACTCATAACGTCCCCATCTATGAGGGTTATGCCTTACCCCATGCCATCATGCGTCTGGATCTAGCTGGTCGGGACCTCACTGACTACCTTATGAAGATCCTCACTGAGCGCGGGTACTCCTTTGTCACCACCGGTGAGTGTGTGCGTGTGTGTGTGTGTGTGTGTGTGTGTGTGTGTGTGTGTGTGTGTGTGAGACACAGCACATGCCTGTTGCTTCTGCTTCCTTGGTAGATATACCTACTTCCCCATATTCGATCCTCTCCTCAGAGCTTGACTATGAAGCCCTCTGTCTCTGCAGCTGAACGTGAAATTGTCCGAGACATCAAAGAAAAACTGTGTTATGTCGCCCTGGATTTTGAGAATGAGATGGCCACCGCTGCATCTTCCTCCTCTCTGGAGAAGAGCTACGAACTTCCCGATGGCCAGGTCATCACCATTGGCAACGAGCGTTTCCGCTGTCCTGAGACTCTCTTCCAGCCCTCTTTCATTGGTAAGGGGCGGCTTCTGGTGCCGAGGCTCAGCTTCTGTAGAAATTCTGGAGTCACCCAGAGTAAAACCCATTTTACTTAGAAGCATGACAGGGTTCCTGAGTCAACATCTGGCATCTTACCCAGCTCAATTTTGCCCCCTGATACCTCAGTAAGGAGAAAGACTACGGTGCTTTAGTTAAAAAAATGAAGATGTTATGCTGAGTTTACCTCACAGTAGAGAATGAGACTGAACAGTCAGCAAATAGAGCATACCTGATTACCAAGAGAGCCAATTTATCCTAAGAAGTTCCATTATTAATGGACTAGACTTAAGTAATTTACCATTCGATGCAACCACAACTCTGTTCATTTTGGTAACTGAACCCTTGATGTCACCAAATATCTTTCCTACATACTTGCTCTCAGATGAAGCTGGATTCTGACTTTGGTCCGTAAATTAAAAATATAAGCCAGGTGTGTTAGCTCACACCTGCAATCCCAGTGCCCAGAAACTGAGGCAGGGGGATTAACTTGAGTTCAAGTCTCTCTTGGGTCACAGAGTGAGATTTATCTCAGAACAAATTTTCACTTAAACGTGTGTCATTCTTTTTGTAACGTATCTCCGTACTCCTGATGGCTGCAGGATGTGTTCATTCCAAACAGGCACTGAACACAGCTGTCTATCTCTTGGCAGTCTGTCCTGGATTATCTATTAGTACATTGTGGAGCCTCATGTTCCACCTGTTCCTAGCAGTGTGTTGTAGGGGAAACATATGTTTTAGATATCAACGGTGGCAGCTTACCAGCACAGAGGAATTCCATTTTCTCCCCTCCACCCTAGCCAGAGCGTACTGTGAATACTTAAGCGGAGCTTTTTCCTAGGTATGGAGTCTGCCGGCATTCACGAAACTACTTATAACAGCATCATGAAGTGTGACATCGATATCCGCAAAGACCTGTACGCCAACAATGTCCTGTCTGGAGGCACCACCATGTACCCTGGGATTGCTGATCGTATGCAAAAGGAAATAACTGCACTGGCTCCCAGCACCATGAAGATTAAGGTCAGGAACACTTGGAAGTGGGAGGCAAAGGCAGAACTCGGTGTTCTAAAGCAAGCTTCCTTCCCAACCCCCTTCTCCTGTATTTTAGCTTCCTATTTTCTTTAAGTTTTCTGCTTAGTGTTAGCACGATTCCTGATTTTTTTGTAGCATTTTTCTCAAGATATGAAACTTTGGGACTGCTTCTAAATAGTGGGTAGAAGTAGATATTTGAAACATAGCGGGGGTGGGGGGAGCAACAGGTAAACTTCTCTATGCATTTAAAAGGCCCACAGCTTTTGAGCTATCTTCCTCGCATTTAGATGTTTGCTATATTATTCTCTATGCACAAATAAATAGAAACAATGAACTCTGGGAAAGATTGCACAACCCCATCGGCTCCTTGCTTATGGTATAACATCTCCTACATTATTTATCGTCAGTTAATCTGTGATGCTTCTTCTATGAATATTCCTGCTCCCTTGTTGGGGACTTCAGAACACACTGATGGTTTTGTTTTCTTTCTGCAGATTATTGCTCCCCCTGAGCGTAAATACTCTGTCTGGATTGGGGGCTCCATCCTGGCCTCTCTGTCTACCTTCCAACAAATGTGGATCAGCAAGCAAGAGTACGATGAGGCCGGGCCCTCCATTGTCCACCGCAAGTGCTTCTGAGGCGGCTACCTTACACTCAGGACGACAGTATTGTGCTTGGAATCCTCTGAGGCCCTCTCCCATCTCCCATCAGTCATTGTACAGTTTGTTTACACACGTGCAGTTTGTTTGTGCTTCAAATATTTATTGCTTTATAAATAAACCAGACCAGGACTTGCAACCTACAAAAGCCCGTCTTCTTTCTTGTGTGAGTAGGCCTGGGGTGAAGAAGGTGTTCTGTCTGATACCCCCAGCATCACAATAGTAGAGCAACACGAAGTTTACCCAATAGATTCATGTGGCATTGAACTGAACTAGGAGTTACAGAGCTACCCTTTGATTTCACCTTTTAGGATGGAGCTATGAAGACTTTTGAATCTTATAAGCAAAAGATTAGTTCTGTGGTTTAGTTGTTAAGTTGGTTCTGTGTGAGGGATAAAGATAGATAACATAGTTATCTATAACTAGTTGCCATATTTAGTATTAAAATATCACATATTGAAATATGAATATCACATATTTCATAGCTTTATAGAAAATGCACATGTTGGTAATAAGAGGGTCAAGGCTATTAAATGAGCTTATCTCTATGTTTTCATTGTATGCCCAGTTGTCTGGGGTTTTTTTCATTTTTATTTATTTTATTTTATTTTATCTTATTTTATTTTACTTTATGTGTTTGAGTGTTCTTCCTGTATGTATATCTGTGCACCATGTACATGCCTGGATCGTACAGTAAGAAGAGAACATACAACCTGCTGGAACTGGAGTTACCAATGGAGTTACCAATGTGGGTGCTAGGAATCAAACCAGCGTCTTTAGGGGATATTAAGGATATTAACCGTGGAGACAGCTCTCCAACCTACAGTGTGTCTCGAAACCTGTGAAAGAAAGGAGAAGAATCACTTTCTAGGTATTGCCTTGTCTGACCTCGTGTACCCGATAACCCTCAGTGTCATGAACCTGAGTTACGAAAGGGTTTTAAAACAAATTGACACTAAATGGCTTATGAATTAACTATGACCAAAATTGAATTCCAAATCAAATGTAAAACGAATACAAGGTGTTTGCGATGGTTATTGCCCATGTTGTATCACATGACTTTGCTACAACACCGACCCTGAGGACACAGCATGTGTGTTTCACGTGCAGCACTGTATCACGCCACGGACCACCAACAAACACTGCCCGGAACAGCTCAGATTCAAGACTAGTCTGCATGTAGTGGACAGAATTCCCTGTTCATTTTCAAACCCACTTAATAGTTTTCTACTTGGGAGGGAATAGGGAGGAAAAGTGTAAAACAGAGGCAGAAGGAACACCTACCCATTCAGAACCTGCCCCACATGTAGCCCATACATATACAGCCACCAAACTAGATAAGATGGATGAAGCAAAGAAGTGCAGGCTGACAGGAACCGGATGTAGATCTCTCCTGAGAGACACAGCCAGAATACAGCAAATACATAGGCGAATGCCATCATTAAACCACTGAACTGAGAACGGGACCCCCATTGAAGGAATCAGAGAAAGGACTGAAAGAGCTGAAGGGGCTTGAGACCCCATATGTACAACAATGCCAAGCAACCAGAGCTTCCAGGAACTAAGCCACTACCCAAAGACTATACATGGACTGGCCCTGGGCTCCAACCGCATAGGTAGCAATGAATAGCCTAGTAAGAGCACCAGTGGAAGGGGAAGCCCTGGGTCCTGCCAAGACTGAACCCCCAGTGAACGTGATTGTTTGGGGGAGGGCGGTAATGGGGGGAGGATGGGGAGGGGAACACCCATAGAGAAGGAGAGGAGGAAGGGTTAGGGGGATGTCGGCCCGGAAACCAGGAAAGGGAATAATAATCGAAATGTAAATAAGAAATACCCAAGTTAATAAAGATGGAGAAAAAAATAGTTTTCTACTGTCCCCAGCATGTCAGTATCAAGTTAGTATATAGTTAATTTGCATTATATTTGAATGTTTGGATTTTTTAAAACATGCATGAGTTGCTGACTTCAGTTTTATTATTAAAAGTTATTAAAGGAAGAAAATTTGGCCTGGGATTAGAACAGAATTTGCAGAAGTTTCTGAAATGGCCCTCACTGTACTTGCTTCTAGCATTTTTGAACTATTTATTTGTGAAAATGGAACTGTCAGAACTGGTGGTTACAAAAATCAAAATATAGATCACTTCAGGAAAATATTAAAGATAATATGTGTCCTACAGAATCAGATATTCATCCACAATTTAATTCTTCATGTAAAATTAAGTCTATCTTATTAGTATGCAAACTTACTTTCACCTTTAAAAGTTGGCAAATTTATATACGTATGCCAAGCAAGTATTTTAAAATAAATTGCTTTATGATTTGTGTTTCCACTTTACTTAGCTATATGCCTAGCATCAAATTTTTTTCTCATCTGAAAGGGGATCACAAGAAGAAAATTTAAGGCTTTTCCTGGACAAATTTAGGAACATCGAACATTAGCATGCTCAAAATAAAGAGTGCATGGAGGTGTAAGAACCAGGTACTTCTATCTACTTGGTGACACATTTACAGGTGTAAATTTTCATTTTCTTGTGATCTTGGGATGTTGGAGTGAGTAAAATGAAGGTGTGAAGTTGAAGACACCTAAAACATGCTTGGAGAACAATGGGAAGAACATCTTTCCTGATCCGTTCTGCTCTGTCCTTGAAAGATTCATGACGTGCAAACGCCAAATGTCTATGAGCCGGGGGCTTCAACTGATGGACACATGTGTGCTCAAGAATTGGAATTAGGAAAAGGCTGGCAAGATGATGAGTGTTATGAGCACTGGCTGCTCTTCTAGAGGATCCATTCCCAGCACCTTCATGGCAGCTCGCAACTGTCTATAACTTCAGTTCCGGGGAATCATCTGGCACCTTCACACAGCCACGCAGACAAACAATACAGCAATGTACATAACATAGAAACAAATATATCTTAAATAAAAGGAATTAGAATTAGGTAGGACAGTCAGGGAGGAAGTCCCAGCAGGAGGGAATGTGAAGGCAGCTAAAGAACCAGACAGAAAGCAGCCTGACGGGAGTTAGAGAATTTTAGGAAACCTAATCTAATCGAAGCAGGTTTCAACCTGATTGCGGAATCTTGAAATTTCTTCATTTTCAAATTGTCTTGTGCATGAACTGTCGGAGCTCGCAGGGTGTCTGATGGGCTTAATTAAATTTCATCTATCAACAGACTCAAGATGGAGGAATTAAGCACCTGGTACGATATGGCTCAGCTTGTCTGTGGAATACTTAAGCTAGAACTCAGATGTTCTGACCAGTACTGCAACAGGGCTTCTCAAAGCATATTTTCTAACTTTAGGCATAGTTTATCAAGGGTATCCCCATTCTATCATTCTCCGCCCTTCTGGAAGTAGGGTTCAAAATCCAGGGCACTTCAGGCTCATCAGACATCTTTAGTAAGCCGCTGCTGTCATGACCCTTCAAGGTCACAATTGTGTGTTTATGACCATCAACTTTAAGTGTCTTTTGATCCTTCACTCTGAGCCAGGTCATGCGGAAGGGTCAAGAAAGAGAAAGTTGAATCAAATCATTTTTTTTTTTTAAACTCAGGGTTCTACATTTAGAACAAGTCAAGAAGAAGGTCTTTTCTACAATAATGAGTAAATAGTAATCTGATTCAGTGACCTTTTCTTTAGAAAAGGTATAAGTGTTATTTTAGATCTTTTTCCCTTAGCAGTATCTTTTAGCATAAATGGGTTGTTTTGAAAGATGGATCTCACAAGAAGACATATTTGGGCCATGCATATGGAGTAAAATGCAGGCACTCTCTGGGTCTCTTGAATCTCTCAGGTCAGGTGCATACATATTTATAAATTTCATATCTAAGTATTGTCTTAACAGCTTAAGGTCTCACAATTCACATGGATTTAATCTCTTGGCATTTCTATTTATGAGCAGATGTAAGATGGTATATCATTTCTATTTAGAAGTAGAAGCTTTAAAAATTATCATCTGACTTTTGTGTCCAAAGCAGTAAACCCACAGATTTATATTCATTCTGGTTTTCTTATCAATATTTGAAAATTGGATGTAAGATACTAGGACAGATGAATCTTTCAAAAACTATGCTTAAGAAAGGTACTAATTATGTTTTTCAAAAGCCACTTTCGTGTGGGTAAAATAATTGATATGTTTACAGTAGCATTTCATTAAAATGCTAAGTACAAAGCTTCATATTATTTATATTTTTCTTATAATGAAAAACACATTGTTAGTATTTTTCATATCTCCAAATACTATTTTTCATTTTTATGTGTGAGAAATGGGTATGACTGTAGATGTGTTTATAAATATTCAAGAGAGCAGAATTACAGAAAAGAAAAATTACTAAAGAAAGTATGTAGAGCCTTGGGGCTAATGTACTCTTTTAGGGCCTAAGTCAACATTTCTGGGACTTTTATTGGTTCATTCATTCATTCATTCTTTTAAATATTTGTTTATTTATTTATTTATTTATTTATTTATTTATTTATTTATTTATTTATTTATTGTGCCTGAGACATGTTCCCTAGGTAGTCCAGATTGCACTTGAAATTGACTTTCCTGCCTATGCCCTTTGAGTTCTGGTGTGAACCACTATGCCTGACATCCCTTTACTTTTCCCATGAATTCTAAATCTGAATTTTGAATCCACATTCTTATAGTGAATGTGTGACTGTAGTTGAGAGAAGTCTTCTATGGAGGTAACCAAGCACCGTTGTAAGGTGAGGATTCTCACTGTTGTGCACTGGTGTCTTCTTTAGAACAGGAAGAGACAGCAGGAGCTAGCACACAGGTGGAGCGCACACCAGGCAGGCAACCATTCGCAGAACAACGAGCACTTCCAGAGAGAGCGTCTATGCTCACCTCTTGATATTGGCCTCCCGGCCTCTAAAACTGTGGAAAGTATTTTCCTGAAACCACTCAGCCAGTGGTGTTTGGTTGGAGTGCTCTTGGTAGACTAATAGAGGTTCTCCCGATATTTTGGGCATGGCAAATTAAGATTCTTCTACAAACTCACCAGCCATGGGAATAACAAAATAAAAACTCCATTTGAAGGCAAGATTAGCAAAAGTTTCAGGGAGGTCTCTGAGTCTGGCAAGGCTTGCGGACTGAGTCATACAACGAGGCAGGACCCAGTATTATTTCCATCAGACTAATGAAAACTGACTCCCAAAGAGGCATCAGCTTGACTTAGGTCACACCACTCTTTAGTAACTAAGACTGTGCACATCCTGTCTGCAGCCTCGTGGGTCTCTTCACCAACAGGGCAAGGGCAGATGGAAACCAGAAAACAAGCTCTCACCATGAGCTCATTCTATCAATGAGGAGTGTCTGAGTAGCTGTCACAGTGTAAGTGTACAGTCAAATACTTTGAAGAAAAGAATAAAAAAAAATTCTGTAAAAAAAAAAGGTATAAACCAGGCAAAAGACTTGGCTGCTTGCTCTTATCAACTTACACTTACTGAATTTCTTCTAGAGACAAAATAGAGATAGCCACTGAATTTGTTTGACTTATAGTCTAATGGTGTGATGTGATGTGTGTGTGTGTGTGTGTGTGTGTGTGTGCATGTGTGTGTGTGTGTTAGTTAAGGGTGAGTGTGTCTTGGGAGAACAGCCCATAACCAAATAAACAAAAATACAGAGCAATTAGAGAAGAGAAAAAGCCCAGTGAGAGGCTCAGGGTACAGAGGGTGTCTAGGGAGTAAAGTGGTCAGAAAATTGCTCTTCAGAAAGGCCAGAAGAGTGGGGAAAGCTGGCAGTAAAAAGATATACTGTACACAGAGAAGCAGGAGGTCTGGGAAGCAGTGAGGGAGACTGAGTGATGCTGGAAAAGTGTGAGAATACAAATCACATGGAGATTTTCACACATTCTAAGTATGACAAAAGGTGCTAATGGGCCATGTACATAAGAATTGCTTCTATATTTAATTGTTTGGATTAAGATGTATTAATTATATGTATAAATACAATTCTGTATAATATTTCAACATATGCATAAATATATATATGCATATATAGCCATATAAAGTCAAATCCAGCTTTATTTCACTTTTCCCCTCAAAACCCCAGTTCATCACTATTCCAAGTTAAGGTTATTTTTCTTTTCGTTTTTACATATGATAGAACATGTGGTATTTATTTTTCTGTGTCTGGTTTATTTTATTCAACATAATGTCCATTAGTTCCATCAATTTCCCTGCAAATTGCTATTCCATATTTGTATATCCATTCCTTTCTTGGTGCGTCTTGAGGCTGATACTATATCTTTACTGTTGTGAATAATTCCATGATAAACATGAACATGAAGTGATCTCTGATAGACTGGCTTTATATTGGGATAGTTGGATTACAAAGTAGATCTATTTTTAGTTTTTTGGGAACCTCTACACTGTTCTTCACCACGGTTATAATTTACGTTCTTACAGAGTTCTTTTGTTCCCACACTTTTCCATCATTATTATTTTTTATAACAGCCATTCTAACTGGGGCACCATGATGTCATGTTGTGGTTTTAGTTCTCATTTCCCTGATGGTTAATAGTTGTTGGCTATTTATATTCGATTTCTTTTGATTGTTCAAATTATTTAGTTTTCTTGAAATTGTATTTGTTGTTAATGTTAAGACCAAGCATGTGATTTTTCAGAGCTGATTGTAGACTTCGGGATGAAGCTCGATGACAGAGCACTAGTCTAACACGTGCAGGGTCCTATACTCAATCTCCTAAACCATGGAGAAACCAGTATCAGTGACTTTCCAAGAAGAATCCAAACTTCTCACACCAGATTGGAACTTTAGAGGCACATCTGGCTTCATGGATTGAGTAGGTACTGAGTACTCTGTGTCTTCAGTGAGCAGACGGTCCAGACCTTATAATGTAAACTAGTCCAACAAGTCTACTGTGTGTGTGTGTGTGTGTGTGTGTGTGTGTGTGTGTGTGTGTGTGTGTGTTTTGTTCCTACACAGAACCTCGCCTAATATATCTTTATAAGAAAATGCTAGAGTACTCTCTGCCATAGACTAAAGATCCAGACTGTAGGGTTAGATTTACTTTATTTTTTCAGAGGGAAACTGACCTAAGTAATTTCATGAAATAAGAAGAAATACAAATTCTTAATATGGGGCTTAACAAGAAATTCAGCTGGTAATTACTATGATCTTATATGGTACAGCATTTGCGTTTTTATCTAAATTGGTTGTTTTGAATTCTCAGTGTAGAAAGCACTTTTCACACCACTGTGAGTCTCCCCTCAAGTTGAAAGGAACTTATTTTAAAACTCTTTACATCTTACAGTGAGTGTAGCCGCATTTCCCTTTTTATCCTTTACCCTGGGGTGTCAATCCCATTGTGTTATAATAACTGGTTTGATTTTAATACATGGAAGGGAACTCCTTCACTGACGTACAGTATGAGCTTTCCAGCTTTTAAAAAGAAAACTGTAGGTTGGTAGGGATGAAGTAGTCAATAGTAAGAACTTGATGAATGTTCACTTCAAATATAAGTCACGATGATTAAAGGTTTAAGAGTGGTTAAAAATTAAATCATCTCCAAGCTTAAGGAGAGTGGAGTTGTTGACTGCAGCCCTTCCTTGCTGGATGGGAAGCTCCAGCAGTGGCCCCCACAAGTGAGAATGAGTGGTGTGATAGTCTATATATGCTCAGCCAGAGACTGGCACTATTAGGAGGTGTGGCCGTGTTGGGGTAGGTGAGTCACTGTGGCTGTGGACTTTAAGACCCTCACCCTAGTTGCTTGGAAGTCAGTCTTCTGCTAGCAGCCGTCAGATGAAGATGTTGAATTCTCAACTCCTCCTATACCATTCCTGCCTGGATGCTGCCATGTTCTTGCATTGATGATAATGGACTGAACTCTGAACCTGTAAGCCAGCCCCAATTAAATGCTGTCCTTATAAGAGTTGCCTTGGTCATGGGGTCTTTTCACAGCAGTAAATCCCTAAGACAAGTGGACACTTGCAGACATGAACCTTGGATGAGAAACACACTGTTCTCATTTAATCACGAAGATGATGGTTGTTACTACAACATCACTTCTCCTGGTCTCATCTCATCTTCACATTGGACTGACTACTCAATCTACTAAACTCCAAGATCTTCTTTGAAGGCTTTGGGTTGTGAAGTGAGAAATACAGTAAGAATAATTAATATTAGGCACAATTTTGATTGTATTTTAATTAAGGAAATTCTTTCATGTTGTCCAAGGTTATAAACTAACAGAAATGGAAGTCATGTTACTCTTTTGGGAGTGGGGACAGTTGTATTTCCCTTTGCCACCAGATGAAACAGCAAGTAGCCCTGAGGTGACTCTAGGTGTAACTTGTTTACCATATGAGTTTACCAAAACGAAGGCTTTGGCCCAGTTACCTTTGCTTTGGCTCGTGGCTAAAGTTTTTTTTGTTTTTTTTTTTTTTTTGTTTTGTTTTTTACTTTTCTGGCTTACATAGATCTTACCATCTAAAAAGAAACCCATCATTGAGACACAACTCACAAGTTACCCATTTGGAGTGCACAGTTCAAACTTGATGGTTTATATCCAAATAAGTGTAACCGTCATTACACTCATTTTTTGAACATATTTATCACCCCAGAAAGATACTCTGCGCCCTCACTGTGGCTCCATCTGCACCCACATCCAGAGGAACTTCAGTAGCAAGGTTTGCTTACGTATGTTCTGTGATGTTTAATCTTGGTTGCCAATTTAATGGGACTTAAAAATCAAATAGTAAACACACCTCTGGACTTTCCCAGAATTGTTTAGCTGATATGGGAAGATCCACCTGAATGTGGATGGCACCATCCTAAGTGCTGGGAATAGGGAGGGACTATGCACCCTCTCTCTCCATGCTGACGTGGTGACTGACTTACAGGTCTTATGCAGACAGCCATAGCTTCTCAGAGTTCACAGCTGCAACAGACTTCAAATCTCCAGAAGACAGTTTCTCTCCATCCTCCCCAACCTCTGCTCTTACAATCTTCTGACCCCATCTTGTAAACGGTCCCTCACTCTTAGGGGGAGGGGCTATATTATAGATGTTGCCTTTATGCTGAGCATTACACTGATACTTGTTATTTGCAGCTTAACCAGTTCTATTACCCACTCTCCACTGCACTACAGTACACCAGTGAGGAGAACTGAGAGATGCACTCATTAATAGGTACAAAGACACATATTTAGTTATAGCTTGGTATTGTGTCCATCTGATGAGTTTTATATTAATAAAAATGGACCCGCGGATCCCGGCCCGCAGCAGCTCTCTGCTCCCAGACCCGGTGAGAGAGAGACCCAACCGCCTGGTCAGGTGGACACTCCTGAGGCTGCAGAGCGGAAGAGACCAACAACACTGCTCACCCCTGCCCACATCCCTGGCCCAAGAGGAAACTGTATAAGGCCTCTGGGCTCCCGTGGGGGAGGGCCCAGGAGCGGCAGGACCCCTGCCAGAGACACCGCCGGACCCTGAAGGAAACAGACCGGATAAACAGTTCTCTGCACCCAAATCCCGTGGGAGGGAGAGCTAAACCTTCAGAGAGGCAGACAGGCCTGGGAAACTAGAAGAGACTGCTCCCTGCACACACATCTCGGACGCCAGAGGAAAAAGCCAAAGACCATCTGGAACCCTGGTGCACTGAAGCTCCCGGAAGGGGCGGCACAGGTCTTCCTGGTTGCTGCCGCTGCAGAGAGCCCCTGGGCAGCACCCCACGAGTGAACTTGAGCCTCGGGACCACAGGTAAGACCAAATTTTCTGCTGCAAGAAAGCTGCCTGGTGAACTCAAGACACAGGCCCACAGGAACAGCTGAAGACCTGTAGAGAGGAAAAACTACACGCCCGAAAGCAGAACACTCTGTCCCCATAACTGACTGAAAGAGAGGAAAACAGGTCTACAGCACTCCTGACACACAGGCTTATAGGACAGTCTAGCCACTGTCAGAAATAGCAGAACAAAGTAACACTAGAGATAATCTGATGGCGAGAGGCAAGCGCAGGAACCCAAGCAACAGAAACCAAGACTACATGCCATCATCGGAGCCCAATTCTCCCACCAAAACAAACATGGAATATCCAAACACACCAGAAAAGCAAGATCTAGTTTCAAAATCATATTTGATCATGATGCTGGAGGACTTCAGGAAAGACCTGAACACACTTAGGGAAGCACAGGAAAACATTAATAAACAAGTAAAAGCCTACAGAGAGGAATCGCAAAAATCCCTGAAAGAATTCCAGGAAAACACAATCAAACAGTTGAAGGAATTAAAAATGGAAATAGAAGCAATCAAGAAAGAACACATGGAAACAACCCTGGATATAGAAAACCAAAAGAAGAGACAAGGAGCTGTAGATACAAGCTTCACCAACAGAATACAAGAGATGGAAGAGAGAATCTCAGGAGCAGAAGATTCCATAGAAATCATTGACTCAACTGTCAAAGATAATGTAAAGCGGAAAAAGCTACTGGTCCAAAACATACAGGAAATCCAGGACTCAATGAGAAGATCAAACCTAAGGATAATAGGTATAGAAGAGAGTGAAGACTCCCAGCTCAAAGGACCAGTAAATATCTTCAACAAAATCATAGAAGAAAACTTCCCTAACCTAAAAAAAGAGATACCCATAGACATACAGGAAGCCTACAGAACTCCAAATAGATTGGACCAGAAAAGAAACACCTCCCGTCACATAATTGTCAAAACACCAAACGCACAAAATAAAGAAAGAATATTAAAAGCAGTAAGGGAAAAAGGTCAAGTAACATATAAAGGGAGACCTATCAGAATCACACCAGACTTCTCGCCAGAAACTATGAAGGCCAGAAGATCCTGGACTGATGTTATACAGACCCTAAGAGAACACAAATGCCAGCCCAGATTACTGTATCCAGCAAAACTCTCAATTAACATTGATGGAGAAACCAAGATATTCCATGACAAAACCAAATTTACACAATATCTTTCTACAAATCCAGCACTACAAAGGATAATAAATGGTAAAGCCCAACATAAGGAGGCAAGCTATACCCTAGAAGAAGCAAGAAACTAATCGTCTTGGCAACAAAACAAAGAGAATGAAAGCACACAAACATAACCTCACATCAAGTATGAATATAAAGGGAAGCAATAATCACTATTCCTTAATATCTCTCAATATCAATGGCCTCAACTCCCCAATAAAAAGACATAGATTAACAAACTGGATACGCAACGAGGACCCTGCATTCTGCTGCCTACAGGAAACACACCTCAGAGACAAAGACAGACACTACCTCAGAGTGAAAGGCTGGAAAACAACTTTCCAAGCAAATGGTCAGAAGAAGCAAGCTGGAGTAGCCATTCTAATATCAAATAAAATCAATTTTCAACTAAAAGTCATCAAAAAAGATAAGGAAGGACACTTCATATTCATCAAAGGAAAAATCAACCAAGATGAACTCTCAATCCTAAATATCTATGCCCCAAATACAAGGGCACCTACATACGTAAAAGAAACCTTACTAAAGCTCAAAACACACATTGCACCTCACACAATAATAGTGGGAGATTTCAACACCCCACTCTCATCAATGGACAGATCATGGAAACAGAAATTAAACAGTGATGTAGACAGACTAAGAGAAGTCATGAGCCAAATGGACTTAACGGATATTTATAGAACATTCTATCCTAAAGCAAAAGGATATACCTTCTTCTCAGCTCCTCATGGTACTTTCTCCAAAATTGACCATATAATTGGTCAAAAAACGGGCCTCAACAGGTACAGAAAGATAGAAATAATCCCATGCGTGCTATCGGACCACCACGGCCTAAAACTGGTCTTCAATAACAATAAGGGAAGAATGCCCACATATACGTGGAAATTGAACAATGCTCTACTCAATGATAACCTGGTCAAGGAAGAAATAAAGAAAGAAATTAAAAACTTTTTAGAATTTAATGAAAATGAAGATACAACATACTCAAACTTATGGGACACAATGAAAGCTGTGCTAAGAGGAAAACTCATAGCGCTGAGTGCCTGCAGAAAGAAACAGGAAAGAGCATATGTCAGCAGCTTGACAGCACACCTAAAAGCTCTAGAACAAAAAGAAGCAAATACACCCAGGAGGAGTAGAAGGCAGGAAATAATCAAACTCAGAGCTGAAATCAACCAAGTAGAAACAAAAAGGACCATAGAAAGAATCAACAGAACCAAAAGTTGGTTCTTTGAGAAAATCAACAAGATAGATAAACCCTTAGCCAGACTAACGAGAGGACACAGAGAGTGTGTCCAAATTAACAAAATCAGAAATGAAAAGGGAGAGATAACTACAGATTCGGAGGAAATTCAAAAAATCATCAGATCTTACTATAAAAACCTATATTCAACAAAATTTGAAAATCTTCAGGAAATGGACAATTTCCTAGACAGATACCAGGTATCGAAGTTAAATCAGGAACAGATAAACCAGTTAAACAACCCCATAACTCCTAAGGAAATAGAAGCAGTCATTAAAGGTCTCCCAACCAAAAAGAGCCCAGGTCCAGACGGGTTTAGTGCAGAATTCTATCAAACCTTCATAGAAGACCTCATACCAATATTATCCAAACTATTCCACAAAATTGAAACAGATGGAGCCCTACCGAATTCCTTCTACGAAGCCACAATTACTCTTATACCTAAACCACACAAAGACACAACAAAGAAAGAGAACTTCAGACCAATTTCCCTTATGAATATCGACGCAAAAATACTCAATAAAATTCTGGCAAACCGAATTCAAGAGCACATCAAAACAATCATCCACCATGATCAAGTAGGCTTCATCCCAGGCATGCAGGGATGGTTTAATATACGGAAAACCATCAACGTGATCCATTATATAAACAAACTGAAAGAACAGAACCACATGATCATTTCATTAGATGCTGAGAAAGCATTTGACAAAATTCAACACCCCTTCATGATAAAAGTCCTGGAAAGAATAGGAATTCAAGGCCCATACCTAAACATAGTAAAAGCCATATACAGCAAACCAGTTGCTAACATTAAAATAAATGGAGAGAAACTTGAAGCAATCCCACTAAAATCAGGGACTAGACAAGGCTGCCCACTCTCTCCCTACTTATTCAATATAGTTCTTGAAGTTCTAGCCAGAGCAATCAGACAACAAAAGGAGATCAAAGGGATACAGATCGGAAAAGAAGAGGTCAAAATATCACTATTTGCAGATGACATGATAGTATATTTAAGTGATCCCAAAAGTTCCACCAGAGAACTACTAAAGCTGATAAACAACTTCAGCAAAGTGGCTGGGTATAAAATTAACTCAAATAAATCAGTTGCCTTCCTCTATACAAAAGAGAAACAAGCCGAGAAAGAAATTAGGGAAACGACACCCTTCATAATAGACCCAAATAATATAAAGTACCTCGGTGTGACTTTAACCAAGCAAGTAAAAGATCTGTACAATAAGAACTTCAAGACACTGAGGAAAGAAATTGAAGAAGACCTCAGAAGATGGAAAGATCTCCCATGCTCATGGATTGGCAGGATTAATATGGTAAAAATGGCCATTTTACCAAAAGCAATCTACAGATTCAATGCAATCCCCATCAAAATACCAATCCAATTCTTCAAAGAGTTAGACAGAACAATTTGCAAATTCATCTGGAATAACAAAAAACCCAGGATAGCTAAAGCTATCCTCAACAATAAAAGGACTTCAGGGGGAATCACTATCCCTGAACTCAAGCAGTATTACAGAGCAATAGTGATAAAAACTGCATGGTATTGGTACAGAGACAGACAGATAGACCAATGGAATAGAATTGAAGACCCAGAAATGAACCCACACACCTATGGTCACTTGATTTTTGACAAAGGAGCCAAAACCATCCAATGGAAAAAAGATAGCATTTTCAGCAAATGGTGCTGGTTCAACTGGAGGGCAACATGTAGAAGAATGCAGATCGATCCATGCTTATCACCCTGTACAAAGCTTAAGTCCAAGTGGATCAAGGACCTCCACATCAAACCAGACACACTCAAACTAATAGAAGAAAAACTAGGGAAGCATCTGGAACACATGGGCACTGGAAAAAATTTCCTGAACAAAACACCAATGGCTTATGCTCTAAGATCAAGAATCGACAAATGGGATCTCATAAAACTGCAAAGTTTCTGTAAGGCAAAGGACACTGTGGTTAGGACAAAACGGCAACCAACAGATTGGGAAAAGATCTTTACCAATCCTACAACAGATAGAGGCCTTATTTCCAAAATATACAAAGAACTCAAGAAGTTAGACCGCAGGGAAACAAATAACCCTATTAAAAAATGGGGTTCAGAGCTAAACAAAGAATTCACAGCTGAGGAATGCCGAATGGCTGAGAAACACCTAAAGAAATGTTCAACATCTTTAGTCATAAGGGAAATGCAAATCAAAACAACCCTGAGATTTCACCTCACACCAGTGCGATTGGCTAAGATCAAAAACTCAGGTGACAGCAGATGCTGGCGAGGATGTGGAGAAAGAGGAACACTCCTCCATTGTTGGTGGGATTGCAGACTGGTAAAACCATTCTGGAAATCAGTCTGGAGGTTCCTCAGAAAATTGGACATTGAACTGCCTGAGGATCCAGCTATACCTCTCTTGGGCATATACCCAAAAGATGCCTCAACATATAAAAGAGACACGTGCTCCACTATGTTCATCGCAGCCTTATTTATAATAGCCAGAAAATGGAAAGAACCCAGATGCCCTTCAACAGAGGAATGGATACAGAAAATGTGGTACATCTACACAATGGAATATTACTCAGCTATCAAAAACAACGACTTTATGAAATTCGTAGGCAAATGGTTGGAACTGGAAAATATCATCCTGAGTGAGCTAACCCAATCACAGAAAGACATACATGGTATGCACTCATTGATAAGTGGCTATTAGCCCAAATGCTTGAATTACCCTAGATCCCTAGAACAAACGAAACTCAAGACGGATGATCAAAATGTGAATGCTTCACTCCTTCTTTAAATGAGGAAAAAGAATACCCTTGGCAGGGAAGGGAGAGGCAAAGATTAAAACAGAGACTGAAGGAACACCCATTCAGAGCCTGCCCCACATGTGGCCCATACATATACAGCCACCCAATTAGACAAGATGGATGAAGCAAAGAAGTGCAGACCGACAGAGCCGGATGTAGATCGCTCCTGAGAGACACAGCCAGAATACATCAAATATAGAGGCGAATGCCAGCAGCAAACCACTGAACTGAGAATAGGTCCCCTATTGAAGGAATCAGAGAAAGAACTGGAAGAGCTTGAAGGGGCTCGAGACCCCAAAAGTACAACAATGCCAAGCAACCAGAGCTTCCAGGGACTAAGCCACTACCTAAAGACTATACATGGACTGACCCTGGACTCTGACCCCATAGGTAGCAATGAATATCCTAGTAAGAGCACCAGTGGAAGGGGAAGCCCTGGGTCCTGCTAAGACTGAACCCCCAGTGAACTAGTCTATGGGGGGAGGGCGGCAATGGGGGGAGGGTTGGGAGGGGAACACCCATAAGGAAGGGGAAGGGGGAGGGGGATGTTTGCCCGGAAACCGGGAAAGGGAATAACACTCGAAATGTATATAAGAAATACTCAAGTTAATAAAAAAAAAAAAAAAAAAAAGTAAAAAAAAAATAAAAAAAAAAAAAATAAAAATGATAGCCTTTGCCATCTATTGAAAGGAAAGTAAGAAAGGCATTAGTGGTCTTTCCCAGTATGAATCCTTACTGGGTTTCTTTCTGTCTAGAAACAACCTTGGCAGTTGAATTTCGTGGTAGACTTCGTTTGTATTAGTAATTCAGAAATCAGGCAGCATGCCCATGGAAAGGGAATTGGCTTTTCATAGGCATAAAAAACTGAAGGAAGACTAATCGAAGAACAAGCCTGGTCACTCTACAGGAGCTTCATTGCAGGTTAAAAGGGCAGAAATTTTGTTATCGTGCTGTCTGAGATGGACTAGTTACTGTGAACTGTCAGGGTTTTAAAAAGTGTCCTGTTTCTGAATGTAGTTTGATTAAAAAAAAGAGAGAGTACTCTCATCTTTTCTGCATCTACTCCTAGATTAGTTTTCCAGCAGTGTCAGGAAGTGAACCTATCAAAAAAAATGGATCCCAGATAATTGATGATCCTCTTTCGATTTAAAAGGCACGGGCATCTAAACATTTGCAGGTAATGATAATGCCGTTGTCGAAAGTAGGAGCCCTTAGGAGTCGCTCATCTCACTTGCGTAGCCTTTCTAGGAACCATCTTTTCCGTGGGCAATATTAACGATATCACAAATGAAGAAGAAAGTCATGAGAAAATGTATCTTCTTTTGGAATGTCTCTCCTAATTGTGGGGTTTTGAAACTTCGAACCTTCAGCTTTGCTCATGAAGACATTTCTAAAAGCATCTCGCACATCCATATCCTTGACCCAGACAGGAGATCAATTTGTGCCGTATGCTCATTTCTAAAATGCACTTGACACATGAATGTCCTGTCAGCGATGTTATAACAGGGTAGTTAATTTTTAATAAACCACTCTCCAACTATAATATAATCAGAGCTTGATCATACAACAGTTTTTCTCCAGTATTATTTAACGCTTGTGAACCAGCTTTTCTCCTTCACGCACAGGGGAGGACAGGCCTTGCTCAGCATCAGAGAGAGAAGCTGAGGCACCGAGGTGTGTGGCACACAGCTTTTCTCACCCCCTTTGCTTGCTTGCATTTCCAGTTTGGCAATGTGTGTATCTCCCCTCAGCTGAAGTTCCAAATCTCTCTCTCAACTATCTAGGACACATGAGAATTAACCTACTCATGTAGATTACAGGCCCCAGACCTCATTAACCTTAATATTGAAGGAAACACAGCTTTTGCAGTTGAACGAATGAAAATGTCTTCCTCAACAAAATAATAGTGTTTCATGAGTGGAAAGTGAGGCTTTTTAGGGAGTAGTTCCTCCAAGGTATGTCTGTTAATAAAAATTCCACACATACATATGTAACATATAAAGTATCTATCTATCTATATCTATATCTATATCTATATCTATATCTATATCTATATCTATATCTATATCTATATCTATAACTATATCTATATCTATCTATCTATATCTATATCTATTGTCTATAATGTCTCTGGATTTGTGGACCCTCTTATTTTAAACATGGGAGCTTCTTTTATCCTACATCAAGGTACTATTCTGCATTTCTTTGATGTGCAGTGAGTCTTTGATGTCTTCCAATCCTTACCTTTTTCCCCAACAGGAAGTTAATTTCCATTTGCTGAAGGACAGAAGATTCCATACTTCATTCTTAAATCCCAATGCTAAATTTATTCAGAGCTTTCTTCTGGATGTCAGACTTGGTCTGCATTCTACTTGCTTCATCGGACCTGTGCTACAATGGAATTTAAGTGAGAATCATATCCTGGTATGCTCCGCCCCTTCCCTTTGGTGAATGGAGCCTTGGTCAATGATGCAGGTTGGTGAAGGCATGACTACAAGGGGAGTGAAAAAGAGGAAGGGAGAGCAGGGTATGAGGCCACAACCTGGGCAAGGAGAATGTGCACAGACAGGAGAGGAACCCCATCAGAGCAAAGCCATGAAGGCCAGAGTGAAGGGCTGGTTGCTTGGAGGTCAATACTTTCTAGGAACAAGTGGATGAAAATACAGGCAGTGGCTCCTTGGTCACAGAACTAGCACCAGGTGAAGTTCTCACTTTTAGCCAATTTCTGATGGCACCTGTCCCCAAAATGAGAGCTTGATTTTTCCCAATAAGGGAGGCAAAAATTTAATGACTGCTCTTTCTCCTCCATCCCACCCCGAAAAGTCACTTTTCCTTTGACTGGGACAACAGATGGTGTTTAATTCCCAAACATAATGATTAGACTAATGACTTGATCTGTATTTTTTAATTGTAGAACATAATCAATGAACATAATGTATCTTGGAATCAGTTGCATAGGTTCCAACACCATATTAACTATTAACTAAGCAGGATAGAGAATAGGAAGCTATACAGTGAAGGCAAATGCTTTATGGAGCTCTGTTTTAGCACGTACATATGTATAAGGTACAACACAAACTTTCTTTTGGGTAAAGAGTTGGAAAATAATTGATATATAATAATAATTTTTAAGATATTCCTTAAAAAACAATTTTATCTAAGAATTTTAGACATACGTAAAGTAGTGATAGAAGTAAAATGGGCTCTACTTTTATCTTTACCCGATTTCCAAATAGTTTTGAAGATAATTATTCCCAGTAGTTTATAGTTATGACTTCTCTATTCCATTTTACCGAAGGCAGATCATATTTCTATCTTAATGGAAGGCAACATTTCTAGTGAGTTTGACTCTTTAAGGGCAGGCGAGCATTTTCTGGAAAGGTCTCAAAAAACAAAGGAAAAAGAAAGGTGAGAAGTGTTGAGGTAAACTTCATGGACGATGTGGACGGCTCATCCCAGGACTCTACTGTTGTTGAAAGAGACAGTTATGTCACCTGGTTTAGTTTGAAAGTTGCCCTATGCTGATCCCCTACAACTCATCCCATCTGCAAGCAATAGATTCAAAGAACAAAGAAAGATGGAGCTGGACCTTTCTGCTCAGCCACTCTCCTGTACAGGAGGCAGCCATGGTGCCCAGCTGGAATGGCATAAACCCGAAGCCCCACTTCCACGAGGACTGGCAGCAGTGAGCAGACACTTAGTTCAACCAGCTGGCATGCAAGATCTGCAAACACGCAGGCAAAAGCGCGCTGCATTGCCCCTCGCCCCACGTCGGGTTCCATCAGGCCCATCATGAGGTGCTCTACAGTTAATATACCACAGCAAGGTCCAGGCTGCCAGGGGCTTCGGCCTGGAGGAACTCAGGGTGGCAGTATCCACAAGAAAATGGCTCGCACCATTGGCATCTCGGTGAACCCAAGGAAGCGAAACAAAACGACTGTATCACTACAGGTACTGAAGGAGTACTGCTCCAAGCTCATACTTTCCCCGGGAAGCCTTCTGCTCTGAAGAAGGGAGACAGTTCTGCTGAAGATCTTAAATTGGTCACCCAGCTAACAGGACCTGTGATGCCCATCCGGAATGCGTACAAAAAGGAAAAGGCCAGAGTCATCACAGGAGAAGAGAAGAACTTTGAGGCTTTTGCCAGTCTTTGCATGGCCCGTGCTAATGCCTGACTTTTTAGCATCTGAGCAAAGAGGGGAAAGGAAGCTGCAGAGCAAGATGTTGAAACAAAAAAATGCGTGGTTGGAGAGCTGCAATAAATTTTCCATAAAGAAAAGAAAGAAAGAAAGAAAGAAAGAAAGAAAGAAAGAAAGAAAGAAAGAAAGGAAGGAAGGAAGAAAGAGAAAAGAAAAGAAAAGAAAGGAAAAGAAAAGAAAAGAGAAGAGAAGAAAAGAGAAGAAAAGAGAAAGATGGATCTGTGTGGGACCTGAGAAAATCCAGACTAAGCCTTAGCTTTTGATAAAGAAGAAACTCACCTGTCAGGGTTGGCACTGACTTAACTAAAAAAGCCTCTGTTTATGAAAGCCAGAAGTCTTCTACTGGCGCTGGGAGTGCAGGAAGTGATATAAAGTATTCAATACAAGGATGCCAAGAATCTCACCCAGTGGCCCCGACGGTCTCGTTAGAGAATCTGGAATGAACATCAAGTCTTATCCTATCGACTGAGCAGGTCACTTCCTGGAGCTGGACAAGCGAGTAGCAAAGGAGTCCCCTACTTCCATGCCTTCCTACCGCCACAGAATGATTTTGAATAGCCTCATCGCTTTACACCAATATTGTTCCTTCCACCCTCTATTCCAGAAAACACTGCTTGTCATATTTGAAGAATGGCTCTAGGTGGTCTCAGAAGTTACATTCAGAACTTGGTCATCATTTCATGAAGGTCAGTTACATACATGGCATGAAGACTTAAACTACGGACTGGAGACTTACAGAATAAAAACCAAAGTGAACTAAACACAAAGTTCACAATACTGAAAGATATATGAGTGCTTATCTAAGAGGACCAAACACTTGCAACTAAAGATGCCCGCACCAGGAAAATATGCAAAAACTGGTGTTATTTCAGAACTCCTCTTTTAACCTTTCCTAACAACTATTTTCACTGCCCCCCCTTCCTCTTCCTTGCTTCTTAAGACTTCCCTCTTCCAACTTGAAAAAAGAAATCAGAAGGCTCAAAAAGAAACTTTGTTGGTGTCCATAGTTACCTACAGTTGTCAACTTGACACACCTGGGAAGAGAAAGCCTCAACTGAGAAACTTTCTTCTTTGGATCAATGGGTATGTCTGTGGGATGTGTTCTAGATATTTCATTGGTATAGAAGGGCCCACTGTGGGCAGTATCATCCCTAGGCTGCTAGGTCTGGGATGAGATCCAGGAAGTAGCACTCATCTACTGTTATTGTTTCAAGCTCCGGTGCTGATCTCTTGCCTTGGTTTTTCTCAATGACGAACTCTAACCTGTAAGCCAAATGAATCCTTTCCGTTCCACATTGGCTTTGGTCAGTGTTTTATAGCACAAGAAAACAAACTAGGACTCTTAGAGCCTCACATCGATATGCATGCTCATCTTTCTATAACAAAGTGCTCTGCCTAAACCTGACATCCTATTTTAGCTTCTGGTTTCTCTCTCCTTTTCACAGCCAGAATTCTCCAAATGGTGTTTTTCTATTTCTCTGTGTCTCGCTTCTTTCCATTCAGTCTAGACTTCGCTTGACTCTGCTAATGCTGCTCTGGTACCAGAACGTCTCTGAAGACATCCATCTCACTGCTTCCTAGACAGTTTTCCTTGGATTCATCCTCTTCTTTGACTGACAGATCCAACTCTTCTGCTTCGTCTTCCAGCCTTGATGTTTCCCACACCCACTGGATCCAGGCCGTGCATCGGACACATTAGTTTTACTTACCGAATTTTTTTCACTTCAAGGTTTATTTCAGTTTAGGTTTTCTTCAGAAATTCTATCTCTTTATATCTTGAATTGTTTAATTTCTTTCAGCTGTTTGTGTTTTCATGGTCTTTTTCCCAGGATATAATCATATTCTTTCTGGGTACCTCATATATATTTATAATTGCTATTTTGAAATAATTGTCTCATGTGCCATCTAAGTTCTTTTTCCTGGGGAACATGGCTGTGAGGCTGCTGACTCCTGGAGGAGACACACTATCTTGCTTATTTGTGTTGTTTGTGTTTTTGCCGTGGGACCAAGACATCTGGAGTCAGGTAGTGATTCTGATATGGATATGTGTCTTAGTGTGGGTCTTATTGCTGTGAACAGACACCATGACCAAGGCAACTCTTATAAGGACCACATTTAATTGGGGCTGGCTTACAGGTTCAGAGGTTCAGTCCGTTATCATCAAGGCGAGAGCATGGCAGCATCCAGGCAGGCATGGTGCAGGGGGAGCTGAGAGTTCTACATCTTCATCCGAAGGAAGCCAGGAATAGATTGAACATCTTCAGGTGGCTAGGAGGAGGGTCTCCAAGTCCACCTCTACAGTGACAGACTTCCTCCAACAAGGCACACTTTCTAATACTGCCACTCCCTGGGCCAAGCATATGCAAACCATCACAATATGTATCCCACTTTTGTTGAGTAGACCTGTGGATATCTGTTTGCTCTTGTCACAGTGTGTCAGGCTTTGGACCAGCTGAATGGTACCTGGAGTTCAGTCTTAGGGTCACTCTGTGTTGATGTGTCATCAAGGTAACAGAAGTGGGCCTAGTTCAGCTAGCGATAGATACAGCCTCTGAGCACAAGTGCAAACCTTCCACAGAGCCAGCTGCAAACCCTCAGGCATCTATGGAAGGTCTACAGTGTTCTAAGGGTGGTTGTGGTCAGGGATAACTTCTTGTGGAGAGGTTGCTACTTGGGGAGTCCATGGGTTCCACTTGATCCTTAGGCAACAGGGCCGACGTCATGGAAGAAGTGGGTAGGGTCCTTAGGCAGTGTACATGGGACTCACGGTCAGAGGGTTTGGTCAGTTGTCTCAGTTTACTGTTGTCTCCTTACTGAAGTCACTATTTTTCTCTAAACTTCAGCTGTTTTGTGTCCTTTGCAAGATCAGCATTTGCCTATCAGTCACGAGGGAACTTCTCAGCACCAAGAATGTACCATACTGTATTCCCTCCCTAACTCACGGAACAACCTCTCTTGTTTTAATTCCCACTTTTGTGTTTCAAATTTTCATATTCACCTACCTTCTTGGGTCTCTCTTAAATATGTCAAGGGTGCTTTTTTGTCAACTTGTCCAAAATTAAATTTATAATCCTTCCCACAAACTTGGTCACATCCCAGGTCTTCTCACCACACTAAATGCTAATTGTCAATTCTGTTATGGCTGGGACTCATCCTTGCCTCTTTTTTCTCAGTCACCTGTCATTTGATGGTGTGTGTGTGTGTGTGTGTGTGTGTGTGTGTGTGTGTGTATGTAAATTACATCAACAAATTTTATCTCCCTTCCTCTCCCACCCCAGGTCCAGACTGATGAAAAGCTATAGTAATCAATCTCCATATAAATTATGGGGACATGGCCAGAGAGCATGACAACACAGTCTGGCTGTGAAGGTAATGTATGTTTCTCAAAGACAGTAGTAAGTAAACTCTGTTTACTTAGGACTGAGTAAGTTTCAGACCCTTCCCTGTCATTCCTAAATCTCCACCTTAGGGCCTTGATGTAAGCTACACCCTTTGAGCCCTGTTGAGGAAAGTAGTCTTTCTTACAGACCTCTAGGTTTAACTTAAATATCACCAAAATCTTATATATATATACCCATAATAAATAAACCTATGGTGACTTTGGAGAACCTCACACTATCTGGCCACAGTTTCTTTCTTGGTAATAATTCTGTTCATATATCTACATTAAAAATGTCTTTTAATAAATCTCCAGGCTGGCTTCCTAAGGGCTCCTCTTAGGAATCTTTTCTGTGGTGAAGCAGGAATCCTGGTTATGCCCAAGTGCGGATGCCAAAGGAAAGGGGGACGCTTTAGAATACTGTGGAACATACTCCACAGGGGGCCTACGTCTTTATCCCTGATGACATTTTCTCTTATCCCTGCAGCTCCTCCTACCTGCTCAACATCCTTTACAGGGAGTGACCTAAACCCGCAGCTCTGTTTAACCTTCCCTTCCTACACAGCCTCCTTGGTGACTTCCTGCTCCTGTGGTCTACAAAATCCTGTCTTCCTTTCCAGCAGGATCTCTCACCCTTCCCCCAGCCCTGGAACTCCCTGTCTTCTGCATGGCACTCCCACTGCCAGACTGTTGCTCCTGCTGCTCTGTGCATCTAGAAAGCTCCGCTCTCCAACCTTGCCCTCCCTCACCCCTCTTCCTGGACATAGATACCAACAGTTTACATCTTGTGAATGATTGTTTTATTAACCTCTGACTTTTTTTCATATTAATTCCACAAGGGCAGTAACTTTTGTCTGTTTCCTTTTACTGTGTCAAGTTCAACATTGAACAGCATCTGCGAAACAACAGATGCTTCAGAAACAAGAACACACCCCCCAAAACATCAAACGCAACATACTCTTCTTTCCTGCACTACAGTATAATAGTATAATAGGAGGCTAGCCTTTAAATCCCATCTGCAGTTTCCCTACACTACATTCAATACCCATATGACTAAAAGTAACCAAGTGTAAAGCGAAGTTACGTTTTTTTTCTTTTGAACATTTTTACAAGAGTTGAATCTAATTACTTACCCAATGTCTCGTGGGCATTCTGTGTTCAGTTTCACGTATCTATTCTAACTAACACATATGTATCATCTTCATCCATTTTGATTACTAAATCATATGCCATACTAAATCAATTGCAGAAATCATATGAATGAGTCATAATATCTTGGTACTTCTATAGTCATTATTTTTCATCTGATATGTGGTACACTTTTTGTAATGCTGGAGAAGGAACTCAGTTCCATCCCCCTGTCCCCCGCCCTCAGCTTACTGTTGCTGGTTTTTTTGGATTACTGCATTTATTTGTTGACAGGGTCTGATTATAAAGTCAATGGTAGTATAAGTTACATAGCCCAGGCTGGCCTTGAACTTAAGACTTTCTTGTCTCCAGATTAATAGGAGGAGCACATGCATGTTCCAGAGGTTTAGTGCACTCTCTCCGTGATGCTCCCCTTTGATGCTTGTCATTTTCAACCATCCAATTTACATCTTCAATGGATCAGTGTGACTTATTGCCCCCAGACTTATGTGTTGAAGGCTTGGTTTTCAATGATGAGGGTGTTCAGAGGTGAGGATGTAGGGAAGTGATTGCATCACGAGAGCTTTGACCTAATTGATGAATTGATTTGTTGATGGATTCATAATTAGTGGTGTTCTTGTGAATTGGTGGAAACCCAAAGATGGGAAGAAGAGGGTCACTAGGAATGGGCCCTGATAACTTTGTATCTTATCCCTGATCTCCGTTTTTCTCTGCGTCCTGTCTGCTTAGGTGCAGGCAGCTTTTATCAGTCATGTCCTTCTGCCTTGATGTTTCCACCTTGCCACAGGCCTAAATGCAATGGGGAAACCTCTGAATGTGTGAGCCACAATAAAACTTTCCTTCTTTAAGTTGTTTATTCCTTATTTTGTCACAGCAAAACAAAACAAAGCACAACAGACAACCCTCTCCCCACTCCCAACCTTAACTAGCACAGACGCTGAACTCTACTCCCTGCAAGGAGGCATTAGGAGCTGCGACCTTCACAGTGCCTTTGTCACTCTATGAAGTCATGGAGGTGGGTCATTGTTAGGGACTCACACTGTCTCCTCACACCCCTGCCTCTCCTTTTATTCCCTGGATCCTACTCCCTCCCTTTCCCAATGTTTTTTCATCATAAGAGACTGGAACAAGAAGAAAGCTAACTATAAGCTAAGAAAAAAGTGTCTACTGGGAACAACTGGCATCCTGTAGCACCGTGAGAAACCAGTATGTGCTATTTAAGGCACCCACTGTACCTAGGACACCGGCAGCTACAGCAGGCATTGATGCTGGCTTTACCTGAGATTGTTCTCTGTACCGTCAAGAAGTCTGGCACTGTGTTTCTATTCTTTTTTTAAAGATTGACTTATTTTTATTTATATGAGTACACTGTAGCTGTCTTCAGACACACAGCAGAAGAGAGCATTGGATGGTTGGGAGTCACCATGTGGTTGCTGGGAATTGAACTCAGGACTTCAGGAAGAACAGTCAGTGCTCTTAACCGCTCAGCCATCTCTCCAGTCCTTGGTTTCTATTCTTTTGGTGTTTGTCCATAAGCACTTAGTGTTTGCCACCAACCTAAAGTTTTGTGCATTTACAGCCATGTTTGTTCCACTTCTCTTACATCACCATTCTACCCACATTAACATGGACAGTAGAAAATCTAGGATATATTTTCCCCTCATATTCTGCTCAGGGTTTACTTCCTTTCTTTGTATCTCTGTGCAACCCTTTCAGTGAAAATCTCTGATAGGATTTTTTTTTTGTTATTTGTAAAACACAAACAACCCTGGTTTTTGTTTTTTGTTTTGTTATTTTGCTTTCCTTCATGAATATGTGAGTCTATAGAGGCACGAAAAACTCCGAGGCTGACTGTAGTTTTCTTTTTGCACTTTCACATCCCAATTCTTTTATGCTGAATATTCTTCGTATATTTTTAAATGAAAAATATTAGAATATGATAAAATGAACTATTTTGGCTATTGTTTCATCAAATCAATAGCAAACCTTTGTGCATTCTGATCATGTTTCTGCATGTTTTTCTTCAAGAACCATTGGACATGATGCTGTTGCCATGGCACCATACAAGTGGTCCCTTTTCTTAGCAGTTAAGATGGAGGAGTCCTACCATTCTGGGCTCAAGTTTCAGCTGTTCTGGGTTGCACATAATAGCACAATTTCCATGCAAATGTGTGCTTTAAATGATGTCTTCTACTTGACATTAGAAATTTTCCTGCCTTTATTGTAGTGCATGGTCTACCTTCATGCAAGACTTAAGTGCAATCGTGAAGAAGTCACAGCCAGCACTCACTGGACTTGGGAAGGATGGCTGTGGCCTCTTTCTGCTTTCATAACAGATGCAACTATTACTGCAGTGACACTGGGAGCATCAGTGCGTGGATAGAAGTCCAGGGCACAGCCTAGGTTTCCTCCAGAGCTATCAGCTCTCAAGGGACCACAGTGAAAATCAGATTTCTAAGGAAACTGCAGGCAGTGACACTGAGATGAAGCCGCTGTCTCAGAGGTTCTGGTAATTGGTCAACAGAAGAAATCTGGTCTCTGTTTGCATAGAACTTCAATGAGTCAATTAATCCAGGCTGGTCTTTTATTTCTGGAACACTGTGTTTGGGTTCTTGTTTCCTCCTGGGCTTAGCTTTAACCTGTTTTCTGCCCCTATTACACTAAAATATACAGACTATATACAGTCCAAATTAGTCTTTCCTGGTAACTGTAGTAAATAGATTTCCTTAAGAGAAGAAAAGGTATCAACTCACCACTGATATCAAAACCCGCCCCGTAACATGAGCCTCCTTCAAACTGGCCAGAAGAAATTCATCGAAGCATAGACACTATACTTTAGGTGGCAGGCATTTCGTGCAGGCACTGTTTTCACTTGATTCATTGTGTCTAGGGTTTCCATACTAGCGGACACCAGTGAATGCATCAATGGGAAAAATAGAATCTTGAGACTCCAACTAATAGGGGAGAGAACACATGTATTTATTCCCATCCCCTTCCGAAATCTCAACCATTTCAATAGCAAACCCATTTTAAGAAGGCAAAAATACCTAAGAACAAAGAGAAAGGGAGGCTGAAAAGTAGACAGACAGCTGATTGTGACTGACAGCTAACTGTAGAAATAGCTGCAGGAGCTAAGGGTGAACGAGAATAAAAATGCAGCTAAGGGCAGGATTGCACACAGAATGTTGGAAGCAAGGTTTTCCCGGTCCAAGTAGGAGACTGGTGTGCTCCTGCCTGAAGAACCTGATCATGTCAAGAGAAGGATAAATAGTGCTGTCCTGGGATTCCTAATTCAGTGGTCCAGTGAGCTAGGCAGGATAATTGTTGCTGTGAGGAAGCTACATTGTGTGTTGTCAGACAACAGGGACCATGCCTACTCCCTACTCTCTAGAAACGACTAGCCACACCCATTGTCTTTCCTCTGTTGAAGAACAATGACTTTGCAGCAAAGTTCAAAGCCAGCAGCTTCCATTCACGCATGCAGAGTTTCCGACTGTTTCCTGGTACTCTATCCATGTTTAGACATGAGTTGACAAACAGCTATCTGAAGAGTAATGTTCAATGTGGAGTTCTAAGTAAACTTAAAATAGAGGCAGAAAAGACTGTAGAAAATAAGTAACCTTGGAAAGTTATCATTCTCATGGCTGCAGCATGACTCCTTTGGTCGAGTGCTTGCTGTACAGAAAGTTATCATTCTCATGGCTGCAGCATGACTCCTTTGGTCGAGTGCTTGCTGTACAACTATGAGGACCCAAGTTCAGATCCAGATCACCCATGTAAGAAGGCCAGGCGTGGTGCACCTATAACCCAGTGCTTCTGCAGAGACAGTAGGATTCCCCGGGGCTTACTATCTAATTACTGTAGCCAAATTAGTTAACCCTGGGTTCCCTCCGAGACCCTGTCTTAAAGCATAGGGTTGATGCTGATTGAGAAAAGTACCTATGTGACCTTTGGCCTTCTTGTATATACATGTGTGTACACACACAAACACACACACACACACACACACACACACACACACACACACACACATCCACACAAATGCACATGCATGCATTTAAGAAAAAAGGAGAAAGCAAAAAACTTTCCGTACAAGGAAAAAGAGCAAAGAAATAGAGAACTAAAGAAAGAGCAAAAAAAAACAAGCAAGTCGGATCAGTCAGGATTCACGTGACAAATCCTAGGAGCAAACACCAGAACAGACCAGTGAAGATGAGGAGGAAACCATCAAAAATAACCCGCAGAATGGAGGCAAGATTTGCTTTTAACTGAGACGGCCCTCTGTCTCTAGCTCCATTGATAAAGCTGTTGATCCAGACTGAAGCATGTCATTGTGAAATTTTAGAACAGAAAGACAAAGAAGAGATTAAAAAAGCATTTGAGGGAAACATTTGCAGCTGGGCTGGAGCACAAGTTCTATAAACCTAGCTCTCAGGAAGCTGAACCAGTAGCACAGCAAGCTCTGGTTAGCAAGCCCAGCCTGCTAACCAGACTCTGTGAGATTCTGTCTCAAAAGAAAAAGTTAACAGAGGGCAGAGGAGGGGACCAGTTGTAGGATGCTTGCCTGATGTACCCAAGGACCTCGCTATGAGATATATATGTATTCATCGGTGGCCTCATGCGATTGGACAAAATAAACACCGCTTTAGCATTAGTTTTGGGTTGTGGCTTTGGGCTTAGCCATTTCCCAGCTGTAAGATTTAAGCAGGTCACTTAATCTCTCTAAATCCCAGGTTGATAATCAGTAAAATCAAGAATTTTATTCACTGAACTAACATGAGCATGTCTCTATGCCCTTGTGGATTGTAGCGGTACAATTTTTCACTTTCAAATCCAAACCCAGAAGGGACTGGGAAGTTGGGATGCACAAAGGGTAGGGATGTCCTTTCTTCCTACATTGCTGAGACAAAATACTTGGCAAAAGTGATTTAAGGAGGGCTAGAGAGATGGCTTAGTGGTTAAGAGCACTGACTGCTCTTCCAGAGGTCCTGAGTTCAATTCCCAGTAACCACATAGTGGCTCACAACCATCTGTAATGAGATCTGATGCCCTCTTCTGGTGTGCATGAATACAGCTACAGTGTACTTACATATAAATAATTTTTTTTAAAAGTGACGTAAGGAGGAATTTATTTTGGGTCACTCTTCTTTGGTATATTTTAGAGAAGTCATGGAGGCAAGAGTGTGCTAGTCACATTGCATGTGCAGTCATAAGGTAATGATGGCTGGTACCCAGCTAGCAATCTCTCTTTTAGGCCAGTTTGAGACTCTAGCCCATGCAATGATATTGTCCACATTTAAGATGGGTCTTACCCCCTCAATTAAACTAATCTATAAAAGTCCTCATAGACATGCTCATGATGATTCTAAATTCCATCAAGTTGACTAGAGGCAAAAAAAGAAAAGTACTAGAGACTTCCATTTATGGAGCAGCTCCCGTGTAGTAGGCAATATGTCATGTACTCCACCTGTGTATTGTTGCCTTCTAACAACGGAGAAAATTGGTGCTCAAAAAGCAAAGTAATTTAGCTCCAGAAATAACTGCATGGCAGGATTTAGGTTCAAATCTACCACATTCACATATCATTTTGTCTTCAAAAACAGATGCCCCCTAAAGGGTACTAGACATATATAAAGAAAAGGGTGAAGTCAGCAAGGCTCACTGGAAAAGGCAATGCAAAGGGTGAGTGTGTGTGTGTGTGTTTGTGTGTGTGTGTGTGTGGTTGATTTTACTGGCCTTGGAGAAATCTGGACAAAATAATCTCTCCCATCAGAGTCTTAATGCTCTCCTTCATGCTATCTTATCACTCAGCAAATATTTGAGTATTTATTCCATCTCACAGACTGTCCTAGACACTGAAGTATATAAAAGCAGAAGCAAACTGGAACAATAGAAATAAATAAAAACAGTCTGCATCTGAGAAGCTTGGCGTGTGGTAGTGAGAAGGGCTGCTGTGGAGCTGAGGAAGAGATATGCTAGGGGAGCAACAGGAGCAACCCACGAGTGGATGGAGAAAGGTGGGGGCATGGGAGTCCTCAGATGTACTCCAGGACTGCCCTAAGAGGGGCAGGCAAGTGGGGAGGCAGCTGTCAGAAAGTTTCCAGGCAGTGAGCGTACCAGATGCTGTGACCTGGACCACAACACCATGGTGAATTAGGGGGATAGCAGTTATCTCAGTCCAGCCAGGGTGCAGAGAAGGATCGGTAAGAAATGAAACTGAAAAGGTGGACAGTAGTCGGTTTATATGAGAATTCACATCCTAGAGAGTTTCCATATTAATGTGGAAAGAAAGGGCGGGACTTGCAATGCATGCTCATTGCAGTGTGAAGGGTACATGGGACAGGGGAAGGCTAGAAGCAGGGAGGTCAGTAAAGAGGCTACTGAATTATTCGTGGAAAATATAAATGAACCGGACCAGGTAGTGAGTGATAGAGATGAAGAAAGACAGATGGATTTCAGGATATGCAAAACCACTTAGCTCTCAACCATGCCGACTCTATTTCTGCTAAGGTTTCTGCTGAGATCTTCATCACGGGACCTGCTCTGAAACTTGAGAGAGTAGAGCAGACCCATCTACAGAATCAGTTTGTGCCATAGACCCCGTTGAAATTACAGACTAGAAAGAGGTTTAGGGACAGTGAGTCAGGGACCGCCAGAGGAAGTTTCGGGATGGACATTCCTGGCAGAGGCGGCACATGAAAATGTGGGAAGGAAGAGCGTATCAGGCTTTGAAGTTCTATGAAGGTCTGTATGGTAAGAATGAAGGCAGTGTGGAAACAGAACAGAGAAGTAGGTATGGACCAAATTCTAAGGGACTTCCTGGATGTGGGCCAACCTACTCATAAGACTTGTAAGAACCCCTGGAGAATGGCAGATAGTCTGGGCAGATGTAGGTTGATGTCATTATGCAGGTGAAGGCAGGTACAGGATAGAACAAAGCAGGTCACTGGACAAGAGGGAAGGATGGGTGGGAGAAAAGTTTTAGAGAAGCAGAGGAGGCCGGAGCGAGGAAAAAGCAGCTGAGAGAACATGGCAACGGAGGTTAAGATTCCTCTCTGCACATATTACAGGTTGTTATGACTGTTTTTTTAACTTTTTTTAAAGATTTATTTTATGTGTGTGAGTACACTGTCACTGTCATCAGATACCACACAAAAGGGCATCAGATCCCACTATAGATGGTTGTGAGGCACCATGTAGTTGCTGGGAATTGAACTCAGGACCTCTGTAAGAGCAGTCAGTGCTCTTAACCACTGAGTTCCCCCCCCCCCATTTTTATGACTATTTTAAAGGGATGAGTGTGTATAGGATGTGTTGTCTAGATGGGCAAATTATATCTTATCAATTGGATCAGAGGATATTGTATGATGTGTTCTTTCATGTGGCAACTTAATTGAGGTCAAGAGAGTGTATGGTGGCTAGATGCACCTGGCTGCCATGAATTGGGGTGTGTATGCCTGGTGTGATGGAAACCAGCCAAGAGAGCTGTGAGTGAGGGTGGGGCAGCCTGACAGGTGCCATGTTAGAATGGCTCTTGGACAGCGGGTCAGAAAGTAGATGGGGGCAGTGTGAAGCCGCTGAGATAATTAGCGATAGTTCCAATGGCATGCCAGCCAGAGCCAGAACTAGTGAGAGTGCGACTGCCAGAGTACACAGGAAACCGGTTCCGCCATTTTTTATTTTTACTGCAATAGCCAGAGCTCATCATAGAAGCAACATTTCATTAGTAGCATGAGAGAGAGTTTAGGAGATAAACAGAGGCATTGTGGGAGGATCTGGATCGAATAACTTGTGAAGGAAGGAGAGAGGTGGAGAAGAGGGTGCTTTTAGAGGCACTTTAGTGCTTTAGGGATAAATGGGTCATCGTGGCTTGATGAATGGGTGCAAAAATAGGAATAGACTTCCAGGCTTTTGGTTTGAGGAGATAGGTTATATTTTTAGTCACTCTTTCATAAAAATAAACTAAAAAAGGATGGTAGCAGGGCAGTCAGGAATCAGACGACTCAGTTGTGATTTCTGAAGAAAAGTTTTCAATGAAGGAAAGACATATAGAAGAAAATAAGATGTAGATGCTCAGACAGCCAAGGTGTAAGAGCTGTAGGAAGATGTTACTACATAAAAGTTGGAAGGCACGGGGAGAAAAATAGAATTATCAGAACATTGTGAGATTTGAAGGGCATGAAACTGTAGCCACAAAGATGCACTGGAAACATCACGAAGCAGGGAGGAGACCTCACAGTCCTTCTATCCTTTAAACTTGCTAGGACATCGTATGGGTCAAAACTGAGTGCAGTCTCAGAGAAGTCACCAGTAAAGATAAGCATCCAGGGTGTAGAGCTGAACACATAATGGGAAAGAGAGGATCTAGAGAGCAAGAGAACAGGGATAGAGTAAAAAGTTTAGTCCTGCTAATACTTTGACATCTAGATGACTGTGGGGTGACTATATGAATCTCAGCGGTGTTCTAAGCTGTAGATAAATCTTTGGGTATTGTTGCCAAGTTTAGTGACGTCCGATCCTTCTTTCTCAAAGATTCTTAGGAGAATTAGATATGATATTGATCCTTTAAATAGTGCTTGGGGATTAAGCATGCATCTTGTCTTCCACTGAGAAATTACAACAATGCCTGTAGTGTATACATTTCAGTAAGAGTGTGGGAGCTTGTATATTTCATCAATAGTTGGCAAGATGTATGAAGTATTCTGAAAGAGAGACAAAGCGACAAGCCATCTCTGTGGACTTGTTTTATGATGGGAGTCTCACTCTATACCCAGGCTATCCTGGAAGGCAAAATTCTCCGGAATGCTTATAACTATAGGCATCAATAACAATGACCCATCCGACCCTATCTTAACATAGACTAAGCTCTCCAAATCTTTGTCATGTCCAGTACACCCACCCACCGACATATATAAACTTCTGCTTCTGGTAAGTTGTTTCCCCTATTTATTATTTTCTTAAGTTTTAAAGACTCTACCTAATGGTGTGTGTGTGTGTGTGTGTGTGTGTGTGTGTGTGTAATACATATATAAATCACATTGACTATAGTTCTGGGAAAGAAGTGCAGCTTAGTTGTTGAATGCTTGCCTAGAAACATTGTGTGTATATGTCTATGTATATGTGTGCTCATACATACATGTGCAGTGTTGGAATTAAGGACCTGTGCACTCTACTGCTGATCACTTTCGATCCCAGAAAATATGAACTCTGAAGGAAACTGAAACCTATTCAGCATAACTTACTCATTCACCAGAAAACCCCCACGAATCCCCGCCCTAGTACATCAGCGACTATGCACTTGACAATGTGAAGTGCCACAGTGTAGTCTGTGGCTCTTACCGCACCCGGAAGGAAGGTCACGTGACAGTGCCTCCGGCTGCTCCTATGAAGAGCAGTTTAGGCACTTGCTGACTCATGATTGTGAGTTTTCTCTGGAGCTGGTGTATTTATAAGTATTTATAAGTATCCTCAGTAGTGGCAAACTCATCCTCTGAAGGGAAGGTTGATTTTGCCAATAACCAGAAGACCCCGGGTGCTAATGGCCGACACGAAGAGCCTTCCCAACTCGGAACTCATAGAAGTAAAGCGAAGTTGTACCCGACCGCACAGCTGCCCGCTATGCAATGCAGGTGCGAGCCGTTTTTAAAAATCTTTTTTAACTTTAGACTTACTGAAAAAAAATGCATTTTCACATTTGAGTAACCAAGTTGGCTCATAAAACCTGTAGAGGAAAAAAAGAAAAGAAAAGAAAACAAGGTGGATATTTTAAATGACTGATGAGAGTCTTCTAGTCTACTAACAAGGGGCTTTGGATACAACCCCCAAACAGAAGCCAAATAGATGCTCAGAAACACGCTTGAGATGTGGCACCGTGCTTGGAACAAGTGTCTGTTTTCTTGAGGACATAGCTTCATTTTATCCTCTTTATGATTGCTGGTTAATAGCGGTATTAGTCCTACTTGGTAGTCAAACGCTTTAGTCCTATTTTGACAGTTACCCTACATAAATCAATCAATCAATCAATCAATCCTTTAAATAAAACTCAGGGCATTTCCTAATATTAATGTCTCAATATATTTCTTCTTGTGCGGAACCCTACTCCCCCACCTAGACTTCATTCTAGACTTTGCTGAACTATTGAATAGAGGCAAACTTGGACTTTTATTGGAGAGGGTAGAAGGAGGGAGACAGAGAACACAGGAATCTTGACTCCTTCACTGAGTGGCCATTCTTACCATTCATTGGAATCAACAAATGCCAGAGAGCTGTCTTGCATCATTTGTTTCCCGTGGCTAAAAATGAACAAGTTTGGGTGCGGCGTCACAATGGACAATTACCTCTGAGATTTATCCACTTGTGGTTTCTGTTGGCCATTGTACCAAGGATCTATCTGTTTTCTCCATAATTAAATAGTATTACAATTTACCTGCTGGTAGATGCAATCATGTGCTAGATCTAGAAACACGTTTCTTTGGTGTAACATAATCTTTGAAGGAAGACAGGTATCTGTGTGAGGATATTCTCGGATACTGCAGCTGGGATCTGCAGTAGCAGTATCCCTCTCTTTTCCTTGGCTCTATTCTTGCTCACTCTGTTGTGGTCAGAAAGTAAAACACCCCATAGTCAGTCAGTCACATGTCTGAAGATTTGGCCAGGTAATGGTACTGTTTGGGAAAGCTGTGGAACCTTTAGGAGGTGTAGTGGTCACTAATTTGGGATGGGGCGGTGGTGTCTTATAGATAAGATCACTTTCCATTCATTCTGTTTCCCCGACTGTAGTGAAAAGTGATGATCCAGCTAGGGATCCTGCTATTCTGTCTTTGTCTTTCTCTTTCAGCAGGATAGAGTCTCTCAAACTGTAAGCAGAAGTAAACGCGCTCTCCTGGACTTGCTTCCTGTCAGCTACTTGATCACGGAAACTAGAAAAGAAATACACCTTTGTAACCAAATCTTCTTGCAATGCAAATGGAGCATCGCTTTGAAATTGAACAGACAAACCCAATGGGCTCAGGGATTAAGAGCACGTACTGCACAGCCATAGAAGAGACCAACACCCATTTGGGATACTGTGCAATCACCTGAGACTTCAGCTCCGAGACACCTGACACCCTCTTCGGACCTCTGAGGGTGGTACATTCACAAGTACGTACCCACATGGCTACGTACATATACATGTAATTATCTTTTAACCTTAAAGAATAAGCTTGGTCGTATCACTCCTTTCTTACCTTTCTTCAAATGGTGCGTATGACTATTAAGAAAGATAGTTAAGCATCTTTAACCCAACATATTGAGGTCTTCTTGAATTAATGCCCACCTACTTCCGCAGCTTTGTCTCAAGAGTCTCCCTGCTTTGATGAGCCATGGAGAAAAGTCAGTTCTTTAAATGTGCGGCTGTGTCTCACCTAGGGCTGTTCTGTGCTGTTTCTCCACCTGGGAATGCTGTTCTGCCTTTCCCTCGAGTTTTGCTCACTGCTCACTCCCATCTCAGCTACAGAATGTCTTTCATCACCCCTGCCTCATAGAGTAGGCCATCCTTTCCCTGCTCCATTCTACGCCATGACCTGCATGTCTCAGAGTGGTCACTGAACAGTTTGTCTTAACCACAGTTTTCGAGGTAAACTTTGACATTTGAGATTATTTTTGATTCTTTACCATCTGGTTAAAATGCAGATGTCTCTCCTACTAGATTTTAAGTTCCATGAGGTCAGAGACCATGCTGCTCTGCTCACCTCTGTGTCTTCCTGTCACCCAGGCAGCAATGACTAAGTCTCGTTGAACAAGTGAATGAACAAGTGAGAGGGTCAGAAATCTCTATGTGCAGAGATCAAGTATAAGTGATTTGGGAGAATGTGATTGGATCAATGATTACAAACACATACTAGATATTCGTGAAAGCCTATTGATTTTTTTTTAAAATATGCCTCAGACTAGACCAATGACTCATCTCAATGAGCATTTGCAAGTACAGATGCATTGACAAAGGGTATAGTGTGGGACACACTGACACGCTACAGCTTCCATGATGAAATGCTTGCCATGCTTTCTTCTCGTTGGCTTATTTTTTATTTATTTATTTATTTATTTTTGCTTTTTATCCCTTTGGTGGGGGGAGATTACAAGGGTGGAGGTTAGATGAGTGGGGCTATGGTAGGTACATGATGTGAAACTCACAAAGAATCAATAAAAAAAACTGTTAAAAACTCTTCTGAAAGATTGTAGGTAGGAAAGGTTATCAGTTAATAAAGTAATAATTTAAGTATAATAACTAAGTATTAGTTAATAGAGTGAATAGACAATAATATGTATTCATTCAATCCCTTTCCATTCTTGTTTCTTTCTTTCTTTCTTTTTTTTTTCATTCTGATGCCTACTCAACCATACAACTACAGAGTGATATAATCCAGGCATGTGGCTCTCTGACTGTCTACGCTGTTCTAGAGAGGTGTAGGAAAGGAGAGAGCAAGCTCAACTGCTTGGTGGCCCTCTTTTATACCACTTGTAATAAGTTGGTATAAAATCCTCAGTTGGTATCAGTCATATATTTTGGACAGTTTTAAATGGAGTTACCATGGGTGGTGGTGGCACACGCCTTCAATCCCAGCACTTGGGAGGCAGAGGTAGGCAGATCTCTGATTTCAAGGTCAGCCTGGCCTAGAGAGAGTGCCAGGACAGCACTGTCTTGAGCAAAGCAAGCAAACAAAAAACAATGAAGTTACATTTTTGATTGAAGTTTCTATCCTCTAGTTGCTAGGCAGCAAAAACTATAATTTTATTATCAGCAGTAACATATTCGATTTATTTTCTTACCTTAGTGAACAGCGATCCCACCTCTGCCTGAAACGGAGTAAACTTAATTAGTGACTTCACCACAAAAGCAGTAATGCTGGAGGACGGAATTCATGGGCCATTCTTGTTCTCTGAATAAAAGATGTAATCGGATGCAATCATTTCATTAATACACACATGGCCCTGTAATGGAAATTCAGAGGAGCAGATGGCCAGGAGTGGACTGAGATGAAATGAGATGGGTGTTTTCAGTTTAGCAACTAACTACTTAGCCTGTGTGGATTATATTAAGTACTTACAGAGCCACATGAACACATTTTCAGAATGAAATTCTGGCTTTGTGTCCAGCGGCAGCCATTCCCATTGTGAGGAGAAAGCCTGCTTCACTGGGCTTGTTAAGAGTACCACTACTCTACACTCTGACTCTGTTCATTATTACAGTGGGGCTTAACTTTGACTGCATACCGGAGCCAGAATAAGCTAAATATTTTTTCTTTTGAAAATACAAATGCACAGATTTCACTTCTAGGAAGGAATTCTGATTTTTATTAGTCTGATTAGAGCTTAGGTACTGTGAGCTTTCAAAGCCCCCTGGTGACTTTCAGATGCAGTAAATACAAGAATCACTGCATGTGTGTGATTCCCGTATTTCCACAAGTTGGCCCCTTTATAGAGCAATAAATGAAGCAAGTACTTTTTGTGCAATATCACTTGGAAAGGTTTAGATACCCCTTGCTCCCAAATAGTTGTTCGCTTCTAAAAAATAGTATTAAAAAAAACTATCTAAAAAAAAACTTCATTTCTTTGCATGAAGGCTTTGAAACTTAAATAAGGATAATTCCTCTGAGAGGGATAATACATTAAGTAGTTATCAGTTATTAACACCCGGTGTGTGTTCCCTTATCGGATTACTTTCCTTTGTGGTGGGAGAGCAAGGGATGGGAGTGGGCGAGCACCGTGATGGAGACTTCATTGGTCAACAGGATCTAAATTCAAGGTGAGTCCCATCAGGGTAGAAACATGAGTGCATAGCAGGAGAGCCCCGACCTTCTTAACGCCATGATTCTTTAATAAACACAGTCCTTCATATCTTATTGACCCCCCAGCCATAAAATTATCTTATGGCTACTTCATAACTCTAATTTCCTGCTGTTATGAATCACGCTGTAAATATCTGATATGCAGGATATCTGTTATGCAACTGCCAAAGGGGTCATGGCTCACAGGTTGAGAACTACTGAATTGCACTGAACACGGAATGCCCGATGAGTGAGGGTGGTCCTTCTCTGGTCTCAATCCACTGCAGAACCAAGAAGCTTCCTATAGAAGCCTTTGTTGTGGGTGCTTAAGAGAGACCAGAAGCCAGATTGGTTGACAAAAACAACCTCTGAACTAGACTACACCTGAGTCCCAGGGATCCTAACAAAACAGATGTTGGCAGCTTCAGAAAGTTAGGAAGCAGGCAGCGAGTAGAGTCTTCAAGGGGCTCGAGCATAAGTACCAACTCTTAGAGACTTTTCTTCGGGGGACTCACTCCGATCCCACCTTATAATATTGGAAGCTCAGCTAAGCCAGCAGGAAGAACTCAGCCCTGAGGTCTGACTTTCAGCACTGTACTCTGGTGTAAAAGCAGCAGAGGCTGATGACAACCAAAAGGTATTCTCCCAGTTTGACAATTTCTCAAGGGCAGGCCCTGCCCACACATATTTCCTCTGTAATTTCCTCATCTCTTTTATACAGTCTGCAAATTCAGCAGGAAGCCTAGCTATATCCTGCATGGCTGGGGCTTTGGGTGGACAGGGACAAAGAGATCGTGGGGAGGCGGGTACCCAGATGCCAGGAAGGCTCTTTTGCCCTCACTATAGCTGAATAACTTGTGAATAGCTTTGACTTAAAAGAAATCTCTTTCTGCAGGTCTAATGAGCCTCCCTGGGAAGCTCCCAATGTGAATGGGAATCACGACTTGACATAAACGGGAAAGATTATGTGTCAGCAGGGCTGATTTGATTCTTAATGGAGTGTTAATTTATTTGCTGTGATTTCACACATCTGCTCTGGCCACAATACCATATTACGTTAATCCCTGAGATATTACGGTGCAAGGTATATTTTCTATATACAAGGTGAGTGAGGAGTGGGGAATTTGTGCGTGTGATTTTTTTAAAGGGGTACCTACTCTTTTGTTCAAAGGATTAGAAGGAGGAAGATGGTAGATTTGAACATCAGTTGGAAAAATGGTTTCTTGAGGCTAAGTCACAGTTTGGATTTTGGGTTCATGATTATGGTCATATTTAGGAGTATTTATGATCAGTAGGTCGGACAGCTTTATTCCCCTTTGAGACAGTAACTTTTATGTATCTTTCAAGGCAAGTGTTTCTCTAGAACTCTGGGCTGAGATTTAAATATATGGAAGAAGCACAAAGATAAAAAAAAAATTTAAAAAGGGAGATATCGCCTTGTACCGAAGAATAGATTTCATTTGCCATTTATGTTCTTTTAAGTCTCCTAAAACAGGTTAGTTTTGCCCCTTCAAAAGACAGTTTGATATTTCCATTGGGGAACAGATGCATGTAGGCCACTGAGGGAAGTGAAGCTGAGTTAATTATAACCGTTTGTGAATGATATGTGAAAGATTTTAACGAGGAGACCAATCCCAAGTGGAATGGAGTCCCTCCCCATCACAGAAATCCCAAGACACTGCAGATGTTGCCACTTCCCAGGAGAGATGTGTCCAGGGCTCCGATCAGCTTTCCAAGGCCACCTTGCTGATGCTGATGCTGATGCTGCAGCCTAGGCTGTGCTGCTGCAGCTCTGCCTGGCTTAGTGTAGCCAGTGTCATGATCACAGGGAAGAGGAAATGAGAGGAGAGGAGAGCAGCAGGGACCAAGAGTTATACAAACCCCCACCCCCAGGAATCCAGACCAGCCCTAATGGGTAAAGATCCCTATATGGAAAGTGGATCTCCTTTTCCTCTGTTTTAAGTACAATTACACCACAAAGAAGAGCGGAGATAGGTAGCTCTCTTAGGTCACAAGAATTCGATGTTCTGTGTGTCTTCATCATAGTCCTCCAGCAAATGCTTCATTTCCACAATGGTGAACAACTGTGGACAGTACCAAGAGGAGCACATGTCTTCTGTCATCCCAGGCACAGATGGCCCAGGAAAGCAGAGGCCAATAGATCAACCTAGATTCTTACGAGTATGAAGGTCCAGTGAGGTTTCACTTACCAAATATTGGAAGTCGAGCTGTTAACAGGCTCGGTGTGGAACCTGTGGTTGAAGAAAATGATTGTTTTAAGCATATGTAAAGGTTAAGAGTGCATCCAGTCGCACCAACATAGTAAATTAGATCATTGTTAGGAAAACTACGTCCCATTCTTGAGTCAGAGTGTTCAAGCACAGCCTTCACTAGTCTTGAGGCTTTTCCTTCTAGAGGAGGCAAAGCTTTCCCTAGTTGGTTAATGCGCATTGCTGTTTGCTGAGACTGGGATTTACTAGGTGAACAGCCCAGAAATGATTATGAGTTAGATATTCCCAGGTGCCTATGCTCTCCATGATCCTAATCTTCATTGTTTTGGATTACATCAGTCTTCCCAAAGACTGACTGCATTTGGCACCGTATGGTAAAGATGTCATGGAAAGCAGCAGCATGGTGGATGAATTATGCCTTCTCTTCCCTAAGGGTTTATGTTCTAGTGAGGCCAGAAGCGAAAGGTCCACCTTCACTCTAACATGCACAGTCCCTATAAAGTTTCACTTAACAAGGCACATAGAGGCCTGTTTAAAGATCTATGAAGAGTGGGGTGGGATCTCTTGGTTTCTAGGATCCGTTCCTACACTAGCAAACATGGAATGTAAAAAAGTTCTCCAAATTTCAAGTGACAAGAGATTGCTTGCTACTCAAAAACTTGGACCCTACTTGCCCAGACTTTAATTTAACAGTCTGACATGGAACTTCAGTGTCTGTATTCTTAACGTACACAGGTGGCCTGCTGGACACTAAGCTTAATTCTATCAGTTCTAAACTTGATTTTCATCTGGTGCCATTTATTTAGTGATGTAGAATGAGATTTAAATTAGAATTAGTGGGAGGAACTTTGCAGTTGACTTAAATGAGTATCTTCATCAGCCAGAATCGAGCCGGTCAGAAGCTAGGCGGATGAAATAGTGCCCCAAGGAAGGTCAGAGAGGCCCAGCTGTGCGAAGAACCTCTTCTATTTAATGCAGCACAATCAAGGCAAATTACTCATTGAAAATGGAGTAGATTGGACTCAAAAGAGAAAGTGAAACACAAATGTGTTAGACAACTCATGAATGATTTCTAAAAATAAAAATAGTTAAAAGTTGGAACTTTTCTGGATTTTTGTAGCCCCAACTTTTGGAATAACATTTCCTCTCTAGATTTCCTTTCTACACCTCTGCACATTTCTCTCAACAGGCTTTTGACCTTTGAAATACAGAAATTTGAAATGTAAGGTAATAAAATTTAAATTAATGAATATTTTAAGGTTACATTTCGTCCCATGGAAGTTTCTCACAGACCATAATTTTAGTTTCCTGAATGCATTTTCATACAGTTTCACAGAGAAACTGTTTGTGCTTTTTCTGTGCGTTGTAGCTGCTACTGACAACTTCATTTTTAATAAATAAAGTAAAAACTGTTGCTTCAAAAATGGTGGTAAGAATAAGTTTTCATAGCTTTAAAAAAGAAGCTATCGAGCTCAGAGATGTCTTACATTATAGTTTTGAGTATTTATACACCAGTGATACTGCTGTGTCTTTCATTCACTGTATTGAAATATATTTTCAAATAATAAACTGATGATTAGCAAGTCAGTCACAGGCCAGTGATTGAAATTTGCATTAGACTCAGTGTCTATAAAGCTCTGGAAAGCCTTAAGGACAGAAAGCAATTTTGAGTTGTACAACTTATTAGGGGACATTTAAAGGTAGTTAAACAGATTGCCATCCGTTGTCTCTCTATGATTCTCTTAACTCCAAAAATGTCTGTCATGGCTGGAACAGTATGGGGGCTCAGGGGAGTGAAGAGGAAGCCTGGGAGTGTGCATCACGCTTGAGATAAGGGAATCACCATCCCATCTGTTAACCAACTGGAAAGATCTCTTTCTGTCTCCATTCTTGTACTTTTTCTTTCTGCCAAGAGAGTGAAGCCACCCCCACTGTAACCATGACACTGCCTTTATGATACACATGTCTCCATTTTTTTTTTTTTTTTTTTTAGTGGTCTTCTTACTACCTTAAGTGAAGAGCTGCTTACCTGAGCTAGAAGTGTCAACACCAGAGACAAGCTCAGGTCCTGTCTGTAAGCATTATGCATGCAAAAGGGCCCTACTCTGCACCCTTCCTCCTGGCCCTTCCTCAGGGCCAAGAGATACCCAACCGACTCAGTTGTTCTAGAATCAAAAGCACCTCCTGGTGTAGCTTATGTGTTTGTTCCCTGTGGGTAATTAAGGCTGCATTATATCCCCAAGACCAGCTTGCAACACGTTCACAGTCATATTTTTGAAAGGATGACAACACCTTACTCATTGACACACTCCCAACTTTGCTGTCTCCTAAAATTGACCTTACGTTAATTAGCAGCCTAATGCGATCATCTCATTTTTCCTGGGACCAATTAAGTAGGTGCTGTAGACGGAACTGACAACAAAATGTAAATTTAAAGACCGGTTCTAGAATCTGTTCTTTAAGGGAGGGAAGAAAGCAAAAGCTGAACAAGGAGAGTGGGGGTGGGGTGTGATTGTGAGCTACTGATTCTGCTCGATAAATACTGGGTCTGGGTCTCCTTAAATCCAGGCTGGACCGTGCTGACCTGACTAGCATCCCCTACCCCCATCAATTACGTGCAAATGAAATCACGGCCTCCTAATCTGTGCTGGGAGAAACGAGAACGCATTACGGCCCCTGGTTCGCTGCTAGGCACCTGTTTGGTTGGTAAATACTTTGTACCCAGACCTCCCTGCTCAGAACACCTTCACACCTGCATTTAGGCGTCAGCCAGCAGGGAGTCTCATTAGGTATTCCTCTCCTCAGCACCTGATCCACACACCGAAGTCGGGACCCTCTGCAGCACTCTCGCGGGCGGCTGTCCTCTCCCGGTAAGGGCTGAAAAACTCCCTTCCCCCAACTAGCACCACCATCTAGAAAAATTTTAGTGGTGTCTCGGAAGGCCCAAAGCTAAAGGTGAGGGACAGACGGGGACAAGCTAAGCCACCTACTCGGGTCCCTCCTCACTCACCAGCGTGTCTGTTCCTCCTGCGGGAGGCTGGCGGCCAGGTGAGATTACCTGGGCGCATCAGAAGCCCCAAGGGGCGCTGCAGTCCTCCGTCTCCCCATCCCCTGCGCAGCGGGGGACTCCAGACCGTCTCCTCCCCCCCGCGGCGCGCGGCCGCGGCCCCTCGGGCTCCGACGCTCGGCGACAGCGGCACGCCGCGCTCTGCTCCCCTCCGCCGACCTGGCGTGACGCAGGCGGAGACTACTTAAGGGCGGATTAGAGGCGGTGGCCGCGGATTCCCCAGCCCCGCAGCCAGCTCTGCGCGCCGCAGCGCGGGAGCGCCAGGTGCCCGCTCCAGTGACAGGCGCCGGGGTCGGTTCGCGGACCCTCCCTCAGACCGCAAGATCGCGGGGACCGCGACGCAGACACCGGTCTCCCGCGGGCAGGAGCTCGGCCACCTGCACGCTGCCACCCAGCCCCGCCCCTCGCCGGGAGACTGCGGGAGTCCACCTGACCCCCGGACGGCACGGAGGTGCTGTCCAGCTCTTCCGCACCGCGCCAGCAGCTCCATTGGTTGGGACGCGCATAGATTGCTTCCCCCTACTCCCCTCTTTTAAGTGCAATAAAGGGGGAGGGCCTCGTGGATTTTTTTTTAAAGAATTTTTGTTTGCTTCTTTAATTGGGGGCAATTAGCTCCCTGCCAGGAGGTGCGGCCCGGGGAGGGGCCAGGACCAAGAACGTGCCCGGTACTGCCCAGTCTTTGTCTGCTGCCTCCGGATGCACAGCGATGGGGGAATGGACCATCTTGGAGAGGCTGCTGGAAGCCGCGGTGCAGCAGCACTCCACTATGATTGGGAGGTAAGGGCACCAAGCCAGCCGTCAGCGGCCCGTCGGGCGGCCCTTGGGAATACCTTCTCCTGTCTCTAACGACCCCCAGATCCCCCAGCCAGCCCTCTGCTTCCTCCCCAACCTCTGTCCAAGTGCCAGTGTTGCCTGCATTAAGGGATTACCCGATGCCCAGTGACGCCCCCCTCCTCCAGTTACTCCTGACCAGCTCCCCCATACTTTCTCTATAAAGCACCACAGGGGGGAGGGGATTCACACTTCCCTCATCAGAAAAGGACTTGTGGACTCAGTCCTGGTACCCCCACTCTCCGGAGTCAGCTCCAATCTCCATCTGGTTCCCTAAATAGAATCTACAAGGAAGGCAGAATTGCATTTGGACAGAGAAGGGCAAGTGGGGAGATGGATTTGCTCATCACAGCAGATGCACCATTCTTTAACAGATATTCATTAAGCTAGACCATATTCTCTGTTAAAACTTAGTGTCAGAGAGCCACACACGTAGCTGGCTTCTTCTTGTGAATATATCTACATGTACATATTTATATACATATGTATGTATACAGATATTTGTTCATATTTATAGCTACCTGCAGCTACCTATTTGTTTGTAGACATGTGATCTTGTATTCATAACCGTTTCTATAGAGAATTAAGTTCTACATGTTGAGACTAGGACACACACACACAAAGATTAATACTCATCCCAGGTGGAGATCCTCAAACACAATTCCTCTGTGAAGGATTCTGCATGCATTTGCCAGAGTAAAGGTGTGTTTAGAGTCTCTAGACATTCTTTACAAAAAGCTGAATATATATATATATATATATATATATATATATCAAAAGGAAATATATACTACAAAGTGGCCATAAACAGTGTATGAAATTGTGCAGATGTGAGATCCTTGTAATATGAAATATTCCAAGCTTACCAGCACCAAGCTGCAAAGAGATAAAATTGTTTTCCAGGCTCTCGGTTCAGTACCACTCAAGGGTGGACAGCTCCCCTGTTCAAGGACCTGTAAGCACTGAAACAGAAAGAACAGGGACTTTCTCAATGACTTAGCCTATGAGAACCTTTCTCCCCCTCCTCTTCCTCTGCTCAGGATCCTGTTGACTGTGGTGGTGATCTTCCGGATACTCATTGTGGCCATTGTAGGGGAGACGGTGTACGATGATGAGCAGACCATGTTTGTGTGCAACACCCTGCAGCCCGGCTGTAACCAGGCCTGCTATGACCGCGCCTTTCCCATCTCCCATATACGTTACTGGGTCTTCCAGATCATAATGGTGTGCACCCCCAGTCTCTGTTTCATCACCTATTCTGTGCATCAATCTGCCAAGCAGAGAGAACGCCGGTACTCGACTGTCTTCCTAGCCCTGGACAGAGACCCTGCTGAGTCTATAGGGGGACCTGGAGGAACGGGGGGTGGTGGCAGTGGTGGGAGCAAGCGAGAAGATAAGAAGTTGCAAAATGCCATTGTCAATGGGGTGCTCCAGAACACAGAGACCACCAGTAAGGAGACAGAACCAGATTGCTTAGAGGTTAAAGAGCTGGCTCCACATCCATCTGGGCTGCGCACAGCAGCAAGGTCCAAGCTTCGAAGACAGGAAGGTATTTCCCGCTTCTACATCATCCAAGTGGTGTTTCGAAATGCTCTGGAGATTGGGTTTCTGGTGGGCCAGTACTTTCTATATGGCTTCAGTGTCCCAGGGTTGTATGAGTGCAACCGCTACCCCTGCATCAAGGAGGTAGAATGTTATGTGTCTAGACCTACGGAGAAGACGGTCTTTCTGGTGTTCATGTTTGCTGTGAGCGGCATTTGTGTGGTGCTCAATCTGGCTGAACTTAACCATCTGGGATGGCGGAAGATCAAACTGGCTGTCCGGGGAGCCCAGGCCAAGAGGAAGTCAGTCTATGAGATTCGTAACAAAGACCTGCCAAGAGTCAGTGTTCCCAATTTCGGCAGGACTCAGTCCAGTGACTCCGCCTATGTGTGAAAGGGCAGGTTTGGGGAAGGCCTGCTAGGTGGCAAGTAGCCCCAAGGCAGAGGATGACTCGAGGGTGTACAGGTTTGCCCTCATTTGCGTAGTGCTCGCTGTGAAGGTCTAGGATACAGATATTAAGAGGTCGTCATCAACACAAAGGAGAGGTAGAACTGTCATCACATGTCACACCATCAGTTCTACTGAGACCACCGGGTAGAGTGACAAGATGGCTAAGTTGGATGTCCTTGGGCCTTCTTCTTTCGTGGCCCTTCCTGCTCCTGATAATAGTGAACTGGCATAGCTGCCAAGCAAGAATTAGCTCGGCTGAGCTCTGTATTCTGGTGAATGGCATGAGTCAAACACTCATTGATATAAAATTTGTGACCCATCTCAGCACATACCTTTATCCTGGGCTGCAGAAAAAAAAATCCTGGAGGATATTTTTCCCCCTTCAGCATGCCCCTTTCCCTCAAACCCAGGATAGCATGCCAGCTTTTCTTTTTCCTTGATCTGGCCTTACATTAGCCCTAACACAGTTTATCTGCAAGCTGGAGGGAATTACATGGGGTGCTTTTTGGAGACTGGCCAGGGCAGAGGTTTGCAGTAGAGCCCCATATGACTGGCCCTTAGTCATTAAAACAAAACAAAACCTTAGGAATGTCTCAATATTTCCAATTTTTTAAAACTCAAATTGCACTGGTGCTGTTTATTAGGGGTGGGGGATGGGAGGGAGGGAATCTCAACAACACTTCTGTGAGATGGTCATTTCACTGTTGAGCATGTGTTTATGAGCTTTGAGATATTTCTGCCTTCTAGATTATGGACTGTGGATAGAATTAAAAATATGTGGGTTTTTTTGTTTTGTTCTGTTTTTGTTGTTGTTGTTGAAATGGAGGGTATCTACTCAAGCCACAGAATTTCTAACTGGTAGATCTTACTCTAATTTCTTACCTAATTTTTGTGCTACACAGCTGCACATCATTTTGCCATGGTTTGAACTTACCTGTGTGCTCACACCAGAGACCTTAATCAGCCCACGTCAATCCCAACCTACTGTATCATCAGTTATTTTTGAAATACACACGCATGCACGCAATCACTGGCTCCAAACCTGGAAGTAAATATCATTGGTTAAGATGTGCTTATGGATATTTGTTTATTTGAGACATATACCAAAGGTTCAAAAACCTGTTGTTTGGACTGAGACAATTATGCTCTTGTTGCTCTTATTCAAGTGCCATATTCCACCTTTCCCACCCACTGTGCATTTAGCTGAAGCACTAGGCAAGAGTAGCATTCAGATAATATGTTTTTATGGAAGCCCTCTATTTCCTTTGAATTCTTATTATTATGGGTTTTTTTTGATTTAGATATGGATATGGTATGTTATACAATTGAGGATTTGTTTAAAATAAAGTTCTTGCCTTTTTTTGTAAACTGGGAAGAGTCTGCATCTTTCTATTTTGATTGGAGTTCTATTTGTTTAAATGGATGTTCAAAAATGTTATACTGGACAGACATTTGGCCTGGGAGGTGGACAATAGATGGCGCATATCTGAAGATGAGCAACAAAGCTTTGGGCAGACGGGAAGAAGCTGGCAACTTTTACAAATGTTTCAATGTGAATGGTGAGATGTTTAAGTGATATTTCCTAACTTCATTCTTACTTTAGCTTGACCTTTCTCTGCCTGTGTAAGTATATTTTGGGGGATACAAATGTCAACACTACTGGGCCACTCTAACTCTGCTTAGGAGTGGTCTCTCTCTCTCTCTCTCTCTCTCTCTCTCTCTCTCTCTCTCTCTGGATTGTCACAGTTAGCAAGCATGCTGTTCAACCTGGTGTCTATCAAGATGTCCAAAGGTATTCTCTACACTAACACTGTCCAGTAGAATTTCTCTAGTGATGATAATTTCTCCTGTCCATGCTGTCTAACCTGGGAACAATTAGCAATATGTGGTTAGTGCAAATGAAGAACAGAAGCTCTACAGCAAAGTTCTAGACTTTTTCATCAGCCATTTTTGTTGTGTCTTTAAATGGGGATGGATCTTCTGCTTACACTTCATAGGACCTTTCTAGTCATATCATTTTATCATTTCTCATCTTTCCTACAAGTGGTCCTATTTCTGTAGACCAATGTTCTTTATCTGTTCTTTAACTTTATACATGTTCTAATGAGCTCTTGATTTGAACGGAAAGAAATGGTGTAGACTTTCCTGGGTGCTTGTTTTCCCAACACAATGGTCACACCTTTTAACTATGACCATGTCAATGCCAATTTTAGAATGAAAATGTGTCTATTTCAATCTATAGGTTTCCATCTGCAGCATAAATAAGCGGTTGAAGATGGTTATCCTTGAGTAAAGAAACAGATTCTCCTCTGCCTTGTGTTTGGTAAGCTAAAAATGTTTCAAGACACCTCCCAGAGCTGAAGGAAGAGTGTCGCTTGAGCTCTCTTAGCATATGCTTGGGTGTGAAAGAAATGGGAATCTGTGTGGAAAACAAGGTCTGTTGTATTTATGCCTTGATGTAGGATTAGAACAGGAGTGTTTCCTGGTAGAAATGCATCCCTCATCAATGAACTTCATCTATTGTAGTTGTTTGAGGTTTCTAAACACCTGCAAAAAACAAGATGACTAACTCAGGAGTTTAGTCACAGAGAAGAAAGTGTCTTCTCTATGTACGGTCACACCCCCCAGAATGTCTTGCTTTCCATCCAATGAAGACATGTACATGAATGGACCTTAGCTTCACATAGCCATGTGATGGAAGTGACCTTAATCTCTATTTTGTGAGATGATGCTACTGATGCATTTTACATTTCTAGCTTTAAATCCTTTCACTCCATGTATAAATATATGTGTGTTTGTCTAAGTGTGTGTGTGTGTGTGTGTGTGTGTGTGTGTGTGTGTGTTCATTGGTGTGGCAGTGAGCAACAGTTTGACTGGGTTTAAAAGTTTAGCAAGTAGCTTAGTGAGGGACTAAACCACTTAGTTCATAGAAGAAAAATAACTGAAGGTACAGAATTTGTCATTTGTAGGTTCTCAGACATCACAAAGGTCACACATATGAGTGATAACAGCTCTGTTCTACGTGCTCTGTGACCTCTGGACACAGAGAAGGGGAGGTCTACAAGCAACGCTCAGAACAATGTACTTCTTGAAAAATGGTAAGACCCTGGAGGACAGAAATTCTTAGGACATTATTTGGTTTCATTTTACTTTACATTTTATTAACAGCTTTAGTTTATCTAGTTTAGTATGCTAGGGCTAAGACAACAGAGTTAAATAGATAGGAGAAATTCCTTTCTCCTGGTTCTAGCAGCTAAAATGCACAACCAGGAAGTTGGCGGGTTGGTGTCCTCTGAGGCCTCTTCATGGTGGTTACTGCCACACTGTAGCATGTAGTCTTCACATGTAAGACCACACCTGTCAAGCTATCTGTGTCTAAATTCCGTTTGGTATGAGGACACTGTCAGACTGGGTTTGGGCTTCATTTTTAACTTGCCTTTTCTTAGAAATGGGTGGTCAAGACAGGGTCTTATTCTGTAGCCTAAGTGGTCTTGAACTCCCCCAAATCCTCATGACTTTGTCCTCACATACACTAAAGGTACAGGTCACCAGAACCAACTATATAATCATCTCCTTCTAATTAATTACACAGTTAGAGGCCTTGTGTCCAAGTATAACAACATTCTGATATACTTGTGTCAGGGTTCTAAATAGTAATTTGGTAGGACACCATGAGGATTTTTAAATCTTCAGGTATCTTTATAATTAGGGGCACCATGGAAATCTATCCATTAAAAAAGGCACTTTGAGAATAAGGACAAAGGATGTAACTGAATGGAACATCAGAACAGTGGGTGAATATGAGTCTCCCCAAGGCAGCCATGTTGTTGTAGGTGTTGCACTGAAGGCACTACACAGCAAGAGTGCTCCTGCAGCCGAGCCAGGAAGCCTGAAGACACAAGGTTAGCACCATTAAGGTTAGCCCTTGAGGTCAACGAAAAGGCAACTTCTCAGACAGAAAGATGAAACATTTAGTCAGTAGTAATGAGAAATAGTAGTAAGGCATAGTAATTCCTTTGCCGCGGTCCACACCACCTTTCTAAACTGTTTGGTGCTACAAGCTAAGAATCACCGCTGTTGTTTATTATTCCTCTCTTAGAGATGAGGACCTGTGAGCCAGAAACATTCGCGGAAGATCATAAGAAACAATTACATAGAGAAGAAGAAAAGGAAGGATGAGGTTCTCATGATACATCTTCTCATGCTCAGTGTATCTGGAGTTTGTGACGAGAAGCTATAGATGGCTAGCAAGAGGTCTCAAGGCCTTTAGAGTAGCAATGGTACCAGTTGATATTCCCATGGAGCACAAAGGTCTGAGCAGGGTTATAGCCTGGTGTGGACAGAGGAAGAGTGTGGCGTTAGGAAGCCAAGAGAGATGGGGATAAAGGAAGAGTGTAGTAGCATAATGTTCTACTGAGCATTTATATAAATGAGAGAGTTTTAAGTAGCACTAAGTAAACACTGAGACTCATCTACTACTAGATTTGTTGAGTAGCAAACTGTAACTTAACACAGACTTCCTAAGACTCTTTCAGACCTTGGGAGGTTGGGTAGAAAGAACAGCATCAAAGAGCAAACAAAGATCACTCCCATCTAAGACAATGCCCGGCACATCAGCCTTGTGCCCACCCAAACATTATACTAGCAGGTTGCTATTCTCTGGTGGAGGGCGTGGTAGCTTAACAGACCTTGTTGAACCAAGCCTAAATGAGTAGTTATGGCTAAAATGATGTCAGTGCTTCATTCAGCTTTGGGCCTTTAAGAACAGCACCAAATAGCATTGATGTAACACTAGAAATGACCACTGACCTGCTATGGGCCAGATACAACACTCACCGAGCCATTGCCCCAAGTCTCTGGCACCTATGAGGAGCAACATACAGCCATTAGACCTGTTATTCTTGCTGATTTCAAGTACGAGCAACCCCACATGCCAACGTGTTTAATGCCATAAGTAAAGTAACTTCACTTGTAAGCATGCTCCTCACAGCTTCCAGCTTCTCTTGACATACTCAGATGTCCTAAAATACTTAGCAATAAAAAGTCATTCAGTTTAGTTCAGGAATACGTTGGGTATACAACAGTCTGTCATCCCCTGGATGGTGTCATGGTAAATACAGAGAAGGGTATGCTGTTCTCTACTCCTCACAAGGTCTCCTGTTGGCCTGAGGGGAGGCAGATGGCCTCCAACACCAGAACATTATCTGTGATTGTCACATTTCAAAGCCTGAACTTTAAAAAAGAAGATTGTGTGTCTGCTTCGTCTCTCTCTCTCTCTCTCTCTCTCTCTCTCTCTCTCTCTCTCTTTCTCTTTTTCTCTCCGTGTGTGTGTGTGTGTGTGTGTGTGTGTGTGTGTGTGTGTGTGTGTGTGTGTGTGTGTGTAGAGTTGGGCAACAGAGATGGTGTGGGACAGAAAAGCTTCGGTCAACAAATAAGAAAACATCACTAAGAATTTGTTTTTACTTCTTTGTCTTTTGTTGTTGTTGTTGTTGTTGTTGTTGTTGTTGTATTTTATTTGTTTCATTGGTTGGTTTTTGTCAAGATGATAAGAATGTCTTGAGGCTTCTAACTAGGATCAGCTTCCATTCCATGGGTGGCAAGTGCTGTCTGCCAGCTCTAGGGAAAGTACCTATGTCATCCCATCATAGTTTAGTGGGCGGCTGCTGGGTACCTGCTCCCTCCCCAGTGGACAGCCAGCCTGATCTAGCCTAGAACAGCAACAGAAAGCCAGTGTTCCTTATCTAGGTACATATGCTGAAGCTGGGTAAATCCCTGGATGCTGTGACCTGTTATTGGTTTGCCAAGGATAACCAGCCTGGGCATTAGTTAGTCTGCAGCAGAGATAAGTCTGGAGGCTTGGCATTGACTCAGAGCAGGTAGAAAAGGTCTGGACAGTTTAACTCAAGGTGCAGAACATGTGGGGTGATAGAAGATCCAGGGCTGGAGTCCTGGGGCCAGGAGCAAGACTGGGGATGCATAAGCTTAGACTGCAGAACTAGGAACCTGCAGCATTTGGGAAAAGCTGTGACCTCAAGGGGTTATTCTGGAGGGTCTACTCCAAAGAGACAAGTTAGTGAGCCTCACAAATATGACTTCTGGCTGGGGAAGGTGTGTAGTACTGAGGAATTTTATTTTCTCTGGGGTTCATGAAAGGATGTGAGAAGAGAGGAGTCTGGAACAAGCAGACAGTGTTATACACAGGGTAAAGGAAAGCCATGAGAATCAGAGTAGACAATATGAGGAGACATCTTTCAACAACACCTCTCACTGCTGTTTGAGCTGTGTCAGGTCCCCAGGCATCAGCCACCGTGTCCTGTCTGACTATTGCACCATCTCAGGATCAGCTTTGATTTGAAAAACACATTTCAATCTCAACAGTAAGGGATTGGAGCAGATATCCAGGGTGATGGTTGGGGATTTGGCAGCATGGCCCCATTAACATTAGTGGGAGTTAGTCAGCTAAATCCTAGACATGGAACAGAATCCTGTGTTTATTCTTCATGATGACCTTTCTGATGTAAATTGATACAATATTTCAGAACCACTTAGACCGATTAAGCTTTGTAGAATCTACCTCTTTTAAAAGGAAAATCTTTCTGGAAATTGCTGCTTTGTACACTGAAATGTTTGTGTTTGTGGGCAACGGTGGCCAATGGGAACATATGGGTTCCTAAATATAGAATTGGTGAGTTTTGAAACCTCTGAGACATTGGATCTTGGGAGATTTATCTGTTGTACCTGCTTCCAGGTGGGGGCCAACAATTCTGCAAGTTACAGCTTTCTCCAAAGAACATCTTCCTTCTTGTACAATTCTGTATTTTCTTCCTTTCTTGTTTTTCATTTTTTAACAACAGTGAAAGAAATCCCTGGTGACTTTTTAAATGAAATCTGAATGGACCAATCAAGAGTCTACTGAGGAAGGATCAGCAATGACAAACAGATGTGCATTTACTATGATCCAGGTTCCATGGTCACAGCAGTGACCTCACTCAGCCCCCAGCTACAGGCTGGGATGGAGAATGCTTGAAATTATTAGAACCATTTTCTAGACAAAGAACTAAAGACATCTAGATGTCTTCCCCACCCACCACATCATACAGCTAATGTGTGACCATGGCTTGACTCAAGCTTAACCAATCTGACACTGAGGCCATGGTTTAACATTTCTTACAGTGCCTTCAGGACAGACGTCAGATGAGGTCACAGGAAGGCTGGCATCTTGTTCTTTCATGTTCTTCTCATTACATCTTGATTGCAACACTTCTCCCTTCATCCAAAAGGTTTTTTTATTTCTCCTTAAGATGTGTGTGTGTGTGTGTGTGTGTGTGTGTGTGTGTGTGTGTGTGTGTGTGTGTGTGTAAGCATGCATGTGGGCCTGCTTGAGTTTATGTGCACCACATGTGTGCAGATGGAATTAGGAGGTACTGGAGATTGTGAGCTTCCCAGTGTGGGTGTTGGGAGCTGAACCCAGGTCCTCTGCAAAGCAGCCAATGCTCCTAACAGCAGAGCTATCTATCCAACCTTGGAAGTTCTCTATTTGCACATTGTGATATAGTGCAAGACCATGAGGCTCTCTAAGGCTTTCTCTCTGTAATGCTTGGCATAAAGCGAGGTCTCCCAAATGCCAATGGATTATATAAATAACTAAAGGTATAGGATCATAGAACCTTGACATAGACAAGGAAAGTCAGTCCATTCACTCTTTCATTTCATAGGTGCAACTTGGTTCTAGAAAGCAAGCTTATAGAAAGAATTCTGGGCTAGATAGAAGTTGAGGCAGGGTAGCATTAAGAGAATGGGCATCTCAAGCTTGCAAGAAAGGTTGGCCTGGGCAGGACAAGTTGTGGTTGGCAGAGTTCCCAGACTCCAAACCTCTCTCTAGGCACAGGTCATGTGCAAGAGAGAATCTTACTTTAGATAAACACATGACTTATCATCTCTGCTGTCCTATTCTCTTGGCCTTAGTCTAGGTCAGATAATGAGCTTGAGGGCAATTACCTATGTTCTTGGCCTCAAGTTCAATGTATATTACTTATTGTGTATATTTATATCTGGTACCACTTCAGGTGTCTCTTCTCCTGACACAACATAAGAAATCATGTTTTAGCTTCTTTTAAAATTTCTGTGTAACATAATGTTCTCTGCTGGGTCCTAGGTGCTCTAAGTTATGAAATATAACCCATGGCTCTCACCTATCCCCACTGCAGATTCTCTGTAGCCGCCTTCCTTTTGGAGTCATTGTTATCTTATGATGTATGTTTATTGGTTGGCGTTTCAGGATAATACTTAATATTTTAGTCCTTCCTGGTTTTTTTTTCTTACTATTGCTGTACTTAATATGAAAAATGATCAATGGATTTATTTATTCTTTTAGTATATATTTATTGACTATAATCCTTGAAGTTTTTCAGTGCTGAGTTTATACTAAGAACACTACTATGATTTGATCTTTAATGTTCCCCCATAACCTCAAGTGCTTGAACATGCAGTCTCTGGCATATGGAACTGTTTTCATAGACCGTTGGGCCAGACTGGTAGAGGTGGATTACTGAAGGCTGACCCTTGAAGGTTAGTTAGCCTGGCCCTGCCTCTGCCCTAAGATGTGAGAAGCCTGTACCACACTCTCCTGCTGCCAAGAACTCCATCACATGTTCCTGAATAAACTTAAACAGGACTGCACCCAAGGGGAAGGTAAATGAGTATCCCAGAGAAGCAGACAGGCCTTGCTTGCAACCATCCCAGCTACCTTCTAAGAGTTCAGAAAGGAGGGAGGAAATTGAAAATACTACTTTTCTCATCAAATGGTTCCATTTAATTCCACGTAGTTACAAAAGTAATATATACTCAGGAAAGAAAAAAAAGCACAATGTAAAACTTCTTACACCCACCAAAAACCATTGCTGAACTCTACCTGTCTTTTGGTATGTACTTGGGCAGGCCACTGCTAGGTTTGACCACAATTGAGGCTTCTCCACAATTAAGGCCCACACGGCGTATATAATTTTGAAGCACTTTTCCTGCTTAGAGACGGGTTAACATTTTCCATTTCAGCCAACATCTCTACGACGTGCTTTTGATTAGTGGTTATGTAGGTCCTGTGGTTTCCGCGAACCACTCCCTAGTTGTGGATATTTGGACTGTTGTTAGTTATAGCTTTTATGCTCCTAGTGAACTGGTGTTCTCAATAGGTTTAGTCAGATCTTCAAAAAGATGACTGTGAGCACTTAAGGAAAACGTCCAGATAATTTTTGTACTTGCAGCAAAGTCAACTTATATACCAGGAAGATATGCACATCCATTTTAGATTCCGTTCTGAGAGAAAGCGGGAGGGCAAAAGTCACTCGGGAGCTCCTTTGTGCATGTGTGGCATGTGCGTGTTGGTCTGTACATGTGAGTATGGGTGCACATATGCTTTGACACACACGGAAGTCAAAGCCCAACCCTCAGTGCTCCTCACCTTACATCTCGTGTGAGATAGAGGCTGTCAATGTTTCACCACTGCACACACCTAGGAGGCTGGCACACCTAGGAACCTCCACAGATTCTTCTTTCTCCTACCTGCCTTCTCCCTGTGGATGCACTAGGGTTACACATCCGCATGCTAAAGCGGATTCTACAGTTCTGCTTACGCTGCAAGCATTTTCTTCACCTACTGAGTCATGTCAGCAGCCTACAGGCTCATTTTTATATTTTGCTTAAAACAATCAGGTAGTGTCTCGTATGCAAGTTCCTGTGCACATGTGCATATGCACAGGCATACACCTATGTGTGAGTGATAAGAATTAACATCCTAACACAAGATGTCAGTTTAAAGACTTTTGGTGCCTGTGATCCCTGAGTCAGAAGTGAAAATCTTGTCCCAAATATTGAGGCTAGACATAATATACCACCAGACCAGGGGATGATTCTATGATCCCTGTGAGAATGCACACACGTATAATTATAAGTTAAATGTAGCTCATGTCTTGGACAAAAGCTGACTGGCTAAAGGAGTCACCTCACTGGAACCACAGTAAGTGATCAGAGCTTAGCTGGTTAGTCCTGGGAAGAGGTGAAGCACCAAGTCCAGGTCACAGAGGTGACAGAAAACCTGAGTCACTGGAGTCTGAGATGCTTCCTGCTGGGTCTGAGCTCAAACCAAAAAGCAAGTGACTGAAATAGAAGCTTCGAAAGTCATCAAATGTTTGAGGATAACAATAGGGTTAGAAGCACACCTAAGACTTCCAGTCCTTAGGAACAAACATTTCTAAGGGAGCCCTTGTGTGGGTTTTCGTTATTTTTGCCAAGTATCTCTGAAATTTAAGTGAAGGTACATTTGATAAAAATAGCATTTGCTTCTCTGAGCCTGGGTGCTAATGAGCTCTGCAAGCATTTAGTCCTCACTTTGGTCTGTTTGCTTTCTTTACCACACCTCTCTCTGGTGCTCCTGGGGTCCCAGGGTGTTAAGAAGAAGGTGGCTGGTACTTTCTCTAAAAAGCCTTTCCTAGGTGAGAAAATGAAATGATGTAAGGAATTCTTTTTTTTTAAGGAACTGGGTAGAAAAGATAACACACTAGCAAAGTGAGGACTGCGGGCAGGGGCTCCACCTTTCTTAAGGCGATGCCTTGTTTTTTTTTTTTTTTTTTGTTTTTTAAAGAACTGATAGGATGCCTTGCATGCTGATTTCAATCATTTCATTTAAGAAGAGACGGGAGCAGAAGGTGAACTCTCCCTTCACTACCTGCCCACTTTGCGGAAATAAATGACCAACAGCAGGACAGTAGTTGAAAATATAGCTTTAGAGGCAAAGTGCACTATAAAGCTATCGGAGATCCATACTCGAGCACATGCCGTGACCCGCGCTCTCTGATTAGACTTTGATGCGTTCAGTCTGTATTCGCTGAGCCCACTCATGGGTCAGACACTGAATTAGCATCTTGGCTCTTTCCATAGCTAGTTGTGTGATCCAGGAAGTTATTGAACCTGGCTAAGACTTGGTTTCTATGTCTGTAAAATGAAAATAGTAAAATCATTGATTCCATTGGATTGCTAGATGTTTTAAGTTTGATTGTTTTTAAAGAGTTCCTCATGATTCCTGATGCACACTAAGTGTTTTCTAAATGCTGCTTCTCTGTTGCGATGATGATTATCTGCTAGTAAGGAAGAGGTAGTTGTTGTATTCAGTCATTGATATCCTGAGCTCACCAAAGCCATTGTGTAAGAGGATACTAAGAATATGCAAGAAGGAGCTTGACCAAGGAAGACATTTTTTCCCATCCCATAGTTCATTACAGGTCAGTTATCTAACTCTTATCATCAGCTCAGTGGAGTATGTCATTTGTTGGGAGCACACAGCAATCCAACTTTAAGAGGAAGACCCAGCAGCCACTATGCCAGACTTCTTGCTGAAGGAGAAGTGTTCGGGGAAGACCTATGGAGGAAATATTTCTATTTCCTTAGAATGTGACTCTGTTCTAAGATCTAAAGAAACCTCTTCAATTTCTGTAAAGCTTGTGGGATGAATAGGATAGAAAGCAACTATCTCACATGTGCCGAAATGAGCTCTGTAGTCATTCTTCAGTTCATCAGTCTTAGACAGCCAGGTGCAAATAAAGGTTTCAAATCAAAGCCTGTTCTAACTCTACATCTCCAGATGCTAAAATGATCTATGTTCAAACCAAGCCTTAATGGGTCCAGTCTTGCCCTGGTTACTAAAACTGTCCTATCCATGAACTACAGTCTTATCCAAGCCTCCAAAGGTAAGCATGCTAATGGCAAAGCCGATAGAGTTCTAAAATGACTTTAGGGAGTGTAGGAGATGGAAGTAAGAAATCAAGGCATGAGGGACAGGGAGAGAATGCCACCATTGAATACCCACTAGCACTACCACTGACTCATCTAGAATGCTATGGCTGAAGCTGAGGGACACCTGTCAGTTGGGCAGTGAATGTCTGTGCTGTACAAGCTATGCCTTGGCTGGGCGGGGGAAACTGTGAGATGATTGGTGGGTTGGGGGGAACCTTTGAAAGACGTGCTTTATAGATACTTGGATGATTTGAAAATGTCTCAACCTGTGTCAGACTGGCTCACAAATAATTGCCATATGTGGCAACATATTTCAAAAGCCTTCCGCTTCCTTTCTTTAGTTCTTCTCTTCCTCCTTTTCCTTCTGACTTTCCTTCTTTCCACTCAATAACCCTATGGGATTTCCACCTATCTTTTCTCTTTGAAGAGGGAGGAACTTCTCTTTGTGAATTCTTTCATCTCAACACTGAAGTTTTAAATGATTATTTCTTTAAACAAACAAACATCAGAAAAGCTCAGTCAGAGGGAAATGTGGACTCTCTGATCAAAAGAATCAAGAAAATAAGCATCCTTAAGCAGAGCCTTTTCAACTCATTCAAGCAAGTCCATTGAGGGAAGCCTGGTTTGGGGCATGCACAGTTCAGCTCTTTTGTAGATTCACGGGCTCCCTGGACTGGAAGGCATTCCATACTAGTCCAACCTCTTGTACTCCCCAAATTTGTTCAGCCTCCTTTCAGGGGGACTCCCTCACCCATGGCTGAAGATCTTAACCTTCCCTTTGTGACAGATGCCTCTGTCATCCAGTAGCTATCCCTGCTTGAAAGCTCCTCCTTAGGGCAAGTTAAAAACTGCTTCTCCCAATGAAGGCACCTTCCAGACAGCAGCATACAGAAAAAGGAGTTTCTTAGATCTATTAGTTCTTAGATTTCTTCTATTCAGACCCACCCAGGTTCACTCTCTGAGGTGGAGTTAATTACAGTATGCTTTCCTCCAAAGAAAACTGCTACTACTGTGATGTTTGAGACAATGTGTCCAATAGGGGGAAAGAATCTTGAAGTTGAAGGTTTTGTAATAGAAAAGGCAGGGCAGTAGCCAGTCAGGAGATGTGCACACTGGCATCTGTGGTTCTCTCTCTTTGCCAAGAACAAAAATGGAAAGAATGCGGGTGAAAATAACCATTAAAATACAAGTGGGAGGATGACTATTTATCCCCACTCACAGGCAAGGGTGATTATGCTAGATCCATATTTGGAAAAAGCGGGTAACTTTGATGTTCATTCAGAACGAATTGGTATCAGATAACCACAGTCCCATATGTTCCATTTTTCTGTTTTGGTTGCTAGGCACAAGGAATTCGTGAGATGTTGGCTAAGTATGCTTGACACATTTTTGCATGTGAATCGTAAATATTGGCTGATTCCTTTCAAGAGCTGCTGTCATTCAGAAATAGATGCTGAGTGAAGCCTTCCTTCTCTCCTTAGGAAGAACGGGTCTTTCAGTAGATAGGGTGTGGGAGGCCAGTCTCTGGCACGGAAGGAAGAGTAATGAAAATGACAGTCCTTTACCTCTGTGTGGCATTTTGCAGTTAGCCAGACATCTCCCATCCACAGTCTCATTTGATGTTCATGCTTCTCTCTGAGGTAGGTATTAGGGCTGGCAGCTAGCTCCATCCCAGGAATAAGCATGCGTGCATGCACCAGAGCACAATGATGACTGGGGGGGGGGGAAGCCCAGAAGTGGGAATTTCCTGAGAGTGATAGTGCATCCTGGCATTTCTAGGGCTGATCCCTCAGTGTGAGGCAATCTGCCCCATCACCTTGCTGAGCCCAGCATTTCATTTCTTATCTTGTATTCTTCAGTGTTACTTACATAAATATCCTTCAGGGGAGGGAGGGAGGGAAAGAGGGAGGGAGGGAGGGAGAGAGAGAGAGAGAAAGAGAGAGAGAGAGAGAGAGAGAGAGAGAGAGAGAGAGAGAGAGAGAGAGAGAAAGAGAGGGGGGGGGAAGGACAGCAGCTGTCATCAGGGTGTCAGGCTGGGGACCAGTTATCTCATTGAACAAAGCTCCATTCAGCTCCAGCGGTGTCCTGAGTGCAGCTGTAATCAAGGGTGATGTGACTGTCCCCAGGCTCAGGATTGCTCCCTGCCCTTAAAGAAAACAGGGAAAATGAATCCCTTAGCCCTAGCTTGGTTACCAAGGTGTTGCTTGTGAATCATTAACCAGCGGCAGAGAAAATGAGAGTCAGTCAAAACAAACAAATCCTGACAGTGAGGTCTCTAAAGATGTATCTCAGGTCATCATTTGGGCATTAATCCTACCTAGTTGTCACAAACATGCAGTATGCAGGATGTGGGAGAGGAAGGCTGTGTTTTTTACTTCAGCTAATTCTAATGAGCAATATTTGGCACTTTTCATTAGGCCTGGGAAACCTCTCTCTCATATTTCTAATTTCTCTCGCTTTATCTTTCCATCACACACACACACACACACACACACACACACACACACACACACACACACACTTTTCCTTCCCATAGCACTGTGAGTTACTTGGATCATGACAGCCAAAATACTTGAGCTCATTCTCTTTGGTCCTGCAATTTTCCATGGAGATGCTTTGCACACCACACTGCAGACTCCACTCCAAGGTTGCAGAGCCCACAGTGTTGGTTTTTCTCTTCCTGGAAGTTTGTTGTTTAAATAACCACCAGGAAGTAGGAAGAATGAACATGGGCAGTAGTTGAAGCTGGTTGCTACATACTTGGAGATGGATTGAGCTAGTCCACATTGGATCTGTAAAAATATCAAAAACTGTAAAAAGACACAGCGTCAAGGTGGCTGGAACCATACTGGAGGTTTATATGAGTGTTGGAATATTGGCTTCAAATCATAGCGAGCAAACCCAGCTAAGCTACTTCCTAATAGTGATGCCACAGTGCACAGAACCTTTCTAGCACCTCCTCATCTGGAAAATTAAAGAAGCAGTAGCTACTTCATTAGGTTTCTATCAGCACTAATCAAGGCAACTTTATTGTTTCTTAACAAGTAGTAATATAAGATCTACAGAATTTTAAAAGGGGGATGTAGTATAGGGAGGATCAGGCATTTGAACACTCAAGGATAAATGTCTAGTTGACTCTCACAAATGAACTGTAACAGAGACTCAAAGAGCATGAGATCTATACTCTAGTTTACTTGTCTGTATACATGATGCTTCCTCTCCTCTCTCAGTCACAGACCAACCCTCTGTTTGCCAGTCTGTTCAAATGAAATCTTAGCTTGCCAATACCAGCTCCCAGGTTTTCACATATTCTCAATTCAATGGTGTCACCAGGCTGAGTTGGATATCCTGTTATGGATTCCAAGTCTTCTGAGGGAGATTTTTTTCCTCATTCACCTTAAGAGCTAAGTTCCCACACCCAACAGCTAAGGCTAGGCACTAGGTCATGATGAGTTAATGTAGAGGCTCTGATGGCATTCATATGGATGGAGTCAACAAGGAGACCGTCCAGAAGTCACTAGAGTAATCTGCAAACAATGATTTTTATAGAGCATTGTTTGTGCTAGACAGACATTGTGATAATAGTCAAAATATAAAATGTTTAGGACATAACAGCCATTAATAGATAAGTGCTGAATTCTACTCCTTGGAGCTGACCCTCCTTTATATCTTTGGGGTAGTGTCTAAAGTTATCCCATCTATGCGATTGAGAGCTAGGATTACCTCTGATAATTTGTGCCAGATTAAAATATAGAAGCTGAAGAACCTTAGAGGAATACCAAGCAAGGAGGTAGAACAGGAAGAGCTTGGCCTGTCATTTTAAATGGAGTGTCCAGCAAGACAGTGACAATTGGACAGTTCTCAGCAAGAAGCAGTGAGTGAACCCTGTTCTTTTTTCTTTGGAAAAATGTTTTAGACAGAGAAGCCAGCAAGTAACAAGAGGCCTCAGTTAGGAAGAAGATTGAGAAGTTATGGGCAGCTGGAACTGAGTGACAAAGTATAATCAGAGATGTGTGGACCTGCTGATCTTCCCCACATCTTCACAAATTTTCTACTTGGAAAAGTTCAGAAGTACAATAAACGCTAATGGGCTTTTCTGTTCCTCTAATCAAGCCAATTGTAGTGAGAGAAAGATAGGGTGAGACAATTCTTATACCATAATCCTAGCAAGAAATAATAGAGTGGATCCAGAAGCAGAGGTGTGTCTGTCTGCCAGTACAGAGCTCAACTCCAGGACACTGAGAGCATTGCACAGTACTGGTAGGAGAGCTTGGGTTTCAAGAAGGGGAATGAATATCACTTTACACACAAGTAGGCAAGATTCATTGCAAAAAAAAAAAAAAAGCAACAGAGTAACCGTGTTAGAAGATGCCAATATATAACCTTTTGAGTGTTTAGTTCTGCATGTTAGTCAGGAGATGGTCAATGCAGTTAATAGAAGAGAAAGTCCCATCCATCACATGACTGTGCCCTATGGCTCTTTCTGTGATGACAAGTGTTTTGAATGTGAAGTTAGCTAATAAAGTACAAGAAGAATAGGGTAGGGAGTTGTGGAGTGTGTGTTAAGAGAAACCCCTCCTCTCCCCAGAATCTTGGCCTTACACTAGCTATACTGTCAGAGCCCACGTGGGTATGGTCTTTTCCTGAAGCTCTAATGTTTATAGGAGTTTATGAAAATTGCAGTCTGCTTGTGTGTATTAGATACTCATGTACTAAAAGGAACATGGTGGGGCTTTTCTTGTTTGTTTGATTTTTGTTTTTGTTTTTGTTTTTGTTTTTTTTTTTTTGTGATGGAAGTCAGAAGTTAAACATCTGTCAAGCATCTGGACAAAATGAAGAGAAGCGTTTAATTTAGACAGACGAAATAAATTATAAGGAGAAAACAGCGAATCCAAACTTTCTGTAGCAGGTGGTCCAGAAACAGTGAAGGAGATAAGTTTACCTCTTAACTAACCCAAATAACCAGAGCTTGCTCCCCGCCTTCTAAATTAACTGATTCTGGTGGTCGAAGAAAGGACCTCTTTCAGTAGTTCAGAATAATGGTTCTCAAAGAAGAGTCACTTAATAATGTAATTTACATCTCTCTCTACATTCATGTGACAAAATGTAAAAACATCCACAAAAAACAAAACAAAACAAAACAAAAAACAGAAAACGATTATACTGAGAAATACAACAAGAACAGAGGAAGGAAGGGCTTTTTAAATGTCTTTTTCATACTTGTACACTTTGGTACATTGACCATATAGGTGTATTTACTTCTCTATTTATGGTACTGATTATGACAAAAATTTCTCTTCACCACCTTTGATACCCAAGAGAAAAGGGTAAAATATATCAGAGTTCATTATATAAGGTATTGTGAGTCTACTCACAAATGCTGGCTCACAATTCCAGGGAACAGAGCGTCATTGCAGAAAGGCCTAAGAGGGGATGTGGACCATCTTGTGACATTCACAGTTAAGAGCAGAGAGTGAAAGGATTGCATATATGCTACCTTGTAGAGCTCGCTTAGCCTGCTTTATAAAGCTCCAGCCCAGGAAATGCCTACTTGAAATGGATCTCTCCATTTTTACTCACCACTATTAAGAAAACTACTCATAGGTACCCACACATGCCAACGGGATCTAGACACTTCTTCACTGAGAGTCTTATCCCAGGTGATTTTACATTGTGTCAGGATGACAGTAAAATTTAAATATCACACCATCCAAACACAAAGCATGAAAGTCAAGTATGATATTTCTGCCTACAAATTATTTCTATGCCAGTCACTTTCTTTAGAGGTAAAAGACATTCCATGCATCTATCTGGAACACTGAATAAACATCTACATTGTTCTTATAGTGCCTTTTTTTGCTTAAAGAAATAACAGAATGTGACTGCATAATTAGTGCTGTGTCTTATTTTCCCTAAAGGCTACATAGTTTCCCACTGTTTATTTCTATAGGTTATTTCCCTCACTTCGATGATGATGGATATTTTTGGTTGTTTCCAAGCTTTTCTCATTGCAAACAAAATTCTACCTCTGGGTGTTAAGCATTATATAAAGACAGCCAATTTAGACACTGCTCAATTTGCTGATAGATAACACTTTACAATTGAACTGAAAATGTGGAGTGACAGCCTTGTGACTCAGCCTGATGTGATGGGGGTTAACAACAGGCTATCATTTTCCACCATCAATTCCCATGAAGTAAATTAGCAGTGTCAGAGGGGGGAAAGTAAGTTATTAGTCTTGGCCCTTAAAAATCAATTTTCAATCTTTTATTCACCTGAATGGGATAAGAATAAAGAGGAGAAAAGCTTTATTCATAGTAAAGAAACATTCGATGCTATTTGGTTTATAATATCTAAAAGGAGCTGTAAGGTGTAGAGAGGCCACATTATGCTATTTCTGTTAACCATACCAGTCACTGTGTAGCTCACAGTCAGGACCAGCAAAAGAAATACATGTGAGATTCAGACAATGGAAGCGAGACAAAGCCATGTCTCATGAAGCCTGTGTGGGCATTATTGTGGGGATGGACACAGGTATCAGCAGGTGTTTACCTTCCTCCCCTGCTCTTACTGTCTTTCTTTCCTAGGACCCTACTGACCGGTGATGATGCTCTCTAAACTCCACAGTGCTTAGCTGTAACGCACACTGCTGCTCAGCTGCACAGCTCCTTAGAGCTCATGAGCTCCTGACTTGCCCCACTCTGTCATCTGGATATCCTCCATTCCTAGAGTTTCCTCATCAGGTCCAACACATCCTCTGTCCAGTGCTTCAACAAGAAAGCTAGGGATATTCTCTAGAATCATATGGCTCCTCCTCCAGACTTTGCCAGGCTCCTCCCACATCTGTGTAGACTCTTGTTCCCATATCAGCTCCCCTCTCCTCCTACACCGTATTGGCTGGCCTTTCCTCCCTAACACTGACTGTTACATGTAGACAGTTCTAGGCACTGTTAAATACAGCCTTCCTGAAGTACCATATCTATTCCTGGACTCTCTGTGGTGACAGAAAAATGTAAAACTTCTAAAGGTAATAATGAGACAATAGTGGCTTCCCCTCTGTTTGCGATGAGGAAAACAGCTTAAACTCACATCTAATAGATCTCTCTCTCTCTCTCTCTCTCTCTCTCTCTCTCTCTCTCTCTCTCTCTTTGAAGTCTTTAGGAAATGTCTAAATTCTCAGCTTGAGATAGTGTAGTTTGGTCTTGCTACAGTTCAAAGGGATGGAAAACAACCCTTCCAGTCATATCCAGGGTTAATACCATGTCACCGCCACATGTCACTAAAGATATGGCACATTAGCTCAGTTCACTGTTTCCAGCCCATCATGCTGGGGTTCTGGTGTCCTTAAGTCTTTACGTATGTTGAGTTGGATTTTACTTTGTCACCTAAAGGGAATGCATCTCCCAGCAGCCTTTTCTGAGAACTACTAAGCTCCTTTTACCCTTTAGATCAAAGGCCAGTGCAGATTTTGTAGATGACTTTGCCTCCTTATTAGTTGTCACTTATAAAAACCAAAACACAGAGTTAGATTTAGATTTTTTTTAATTGCTTGTTTCATTACTAGATGTGAATCCAGAGTCTTCAAATGATAAGCAAGTGTTCTAGCACTGAACAATATTCCCTAGCCCTACTGTGTGTGTGTGTGTGTGTGTGTCTGTGTGTGTGTGTGTGTGTGTGTCTGTCTGTCTGTCTGTCTGTCTGTCTGTGGTGTCTGCTTGTGCTATGTGCCCATGTTAGTGTGGGTGTGCATGCACTTGGAGACCAGAGGATGATGTAAGTTGTCTTCTTTGTTCATACTCCCCCTTTAGTTTTTGAGACAGGGTCTCTCACTGAACCAACAATTCAGCTACACTGGGCTTTGCTTTTTAATATGCACAGTCCTTAGATGTGTTTGTTATCTGATGACTGAGCCTCCCAGAAGCTTGAATTCTAGGCTTATTCATTTACATTTAGTGTATACATTTTCAGTATGAATTTGCTGGGTCAATACTTGGGGGCAACATCACTGCTGGTCGTATTTCTTTTATGAGAGACTTACTGGGTTACCCATCTTTGCTCTTTGTTATGGTAAAATATATGTAACAAAAAATGTGTCATTTCTATCCATTTTAACTATCCTATTTAGTAGCATTATTTATAGTCACAACAGTATTGTATAACTATACGTACTAAACCTTATGATCCCTAATAAAAGCTTCATGCTTACTGGGCATTAATTCTATTTCTCTTCCACTTTGGTGAATTTGCTTTCTCTAGATGGTTCATATAGATGATGTCATATAATGTTTGTCCTTTTGTGTCTGACTTGTCTGATTAGTAGGAGATTGTGAGGTGACGCTTTGTAAGACTGCAGGCTTCTATGTTATGTTGAATATAATGTTCCTCTTCTCCATATTCTTTTTTTTTATTAACTTGAGTATTTCTTATATACATTTCGAGTGTTATTCCCTTTCCCGGTTTCCGGGCAAACATCCCCCTCCCCCCTCCCCTTCCTTATGGGTGTTCCCCTCCCAGCCCTCCCCCCATTGCCGCCCTCCCCCCAACAGTCTAGTTCACTGGGGGTTCAGTCTTAGCAGGACCCAGGGCTTCCCCTTCCACTGGTGCTCTTACTAGGATATTTATTGCTACCTATGAGGTCAGAGTCCAGGGTCAGTCCATGTATAGTCTTTAGGTAGTGGCTTAGTCCCTGGAAGCTCTGGTTGCTTGGTATTGTTGTACATATGGGGTCTCAAGCCCCTTCAAGCTCTTCCAGTTCTTTCTCTGATTCCTTCAACGGGGGTCCTATTCTCAGTTCAGTGGTTTGCTGCTGGCATTCGCCTCTGTATTTGCTGTATTCTGGCTGTGTCTCTCAGGAGCGATCTATATCCAGCTCCTGTCAGCCTGCACTTCTTTGCTTCATCCATCTTGTCTAATTGGGTGGCTGTATATGTATGGGCCACATGTGGGGTAGGCTCTGAATGGGTGTTCCTTCAGTCTCTGTTTTAATCTTTGCCTCTCTCTTCCCTGCCAAGGGTATTCTTGTTCCCCTTTTAAAGAAGGAGTGAAGCACTCACATTTTGATCATCCGTCTTGAGTTTCATTTGTTCTAGGCATCTAGGGTAATTCAAGCATTTGGGCTAATAGCCACTTATCAATGAGTGCATACCATGTATGTCTTTCTGTGATTGGGTTAGCTCACTCAGGATGATATTTTCCAGTTCCAACCATTTGCCTACGAATTTCATAAAGTCATTGTTTTTGATAGCTGAGTAATATTCCATTGTGTAGATGTACCACATTTTCTGTATCCATTTCTCTGTTGAAGGGCATCTGGGTTCTTTCCAACTTCTGCCAATATCAATAAGGCTGCAATGAACATAGTGGAGCACGTGTCTTTTTTTATATGTTGGGGCATCTTTTGGGTATATGCCCAAGGGAGGTATAGCTGGATCCTCAGGCAGTTCAATGTCCAATTTTCTGAGGATCCTCCAGACTGATTTCCAGAATGGTTGTACCAGTCTGCAACCCCACCAAAAATGGAGGAGTGTTCCTCTTTCTCCGCATCCTCGCCAGCATTTGCTGTCACCTGAGTTTTTGATCTTAGCCATTCTCACTGGTGTGAGGTGAAATCTCAGGGTTGTTTTGATTTGCATTTCCCTTATGACTAAAGATGTTGAACATTTCTTTAGGTGTTTCTCAGCCATTCGGCATTCCTCAGCTGTGAATTCTTTGTTTAGCTCTGAACCCCATTTTTAATAGGGTTATTTGTCCCCTGCAGTCTAACTTCTTGAGTTCTTTGTATATTTTGGATATAAGGCCTCTATCTGTTGTAGGATTGGTAAAGATCTTTTCCCAATCTGTTGGTTGCCGTTTTGTCCTAACCACAGTGTCCTTTGCCTTACAGAAGCTTTGCAGTTTTATGAGATCCCATTTGTCGATTCTTGATCTTAGAGCATAAGCCATTGGTGTTTTGTTCAGGAAATTTTTTCCAGTGCCCATGTGTTCCAGATGCTTCCCTAGTTTTTCTTCTATTAGTTTGAGTGTGTCTGGTTTGATGTGGAGGTCCTTGATCCACTTGGACTTAAGCTTTGTACAGGGTGATAAGCATGGATCAATCTGCATTCTTCTACATGTTGCCCTCCAGTTGAACCAGCACCATTTGCTGAAAATGCTATCTTTTTTCCATTGGATGGTTTTGGCTCCTTTGTCAAAAATCAAGTGACCATAGGTGTGTGGGTTCATTTCTGGGTCTTCAATTCTATTCCATTGGTCTATCTGTCTGTCTCTGTACCAATACCATGCAGTTTTTATCACTATTGCTCTGTAATACTGCTTGAGTTCAGGGATAGTGATTCCCCCTGAAGTCCTTTTATTGTTGAGGATAGTTTTAGCTATCCTGGGTTTTTTGTTATTCCAGATGAATTTGCAAATTGTTCTGTCTAACTCTTTGAAGAATTGGATTGGTATTTTGATGGGGATTGCATTGAATCTGTAGATTGCATTTGGTAAAATGGCCATTTTTACTATATTAATCCTGCCAATCCATGAGCATGGGAGATCTTTCCATCTTCTGAGGTCTTCTTCAATTTCTTTCTTCAGTGTCTTGAAGTTCTTATTGTACAGATCTTTTACTTGCTTGGTTAAAGTCACACCGAGGTACTTTATATTATTTGGGTCTATTATGAAGGGTGTCGTTTCCCTAATTTCTTTCTCGGCTAGTTTCTCTTGTGTAGAGGAAGGCTACAGATTTATTTGAGTTAATTTTATACCCAGGCACTTTGCTGAAGTTGTTTATCAGCTTTAGTAGTTCTCTGGTGGAACTTTTGGGATCACTTAAATATACTATCATATTATCTGCAAATAGTGATATTTTGACTTCTTCTTTTCCAATCTGTATCCCCTTGACCTCCTTTTGTTGTCTGATTGCTCTGGCTAGAACTTAAAGAACTATATTGAATAAGTAGGGAGAGAGTGGGCAGCCTTGTCTAGTCCCTGATTTTAGTGGGATTGCTTCAAGTTTCTCTCCATTTAGTTTAATGTTAGCAACTGGTTTGCTGTATATGGCTTTTACTATGTTTAGGTATGGGCCTTGAATTCCTATTCTTTCCAGGACTTTTATCATGAAGGGGTGTTGAATTTTGTCAAATGCTTTCTCAGCATCTAATGAAATGATCATGTGGTTTTGTTCTTTCAGTTTGTTTATATAATGGATCACGTTGATTGTTTTCCGTATATTAAACCATCCCTGCATGCTTGGGATGAAGCCTACTTGATCATGGTGGATGATTGTTTTGATGTGCTCTTGGATTCGGTTTGCCAGAATTTTATTGAGTATTTTTGCGTCGATATTCATAAGGGAAATTGGTCTGAAGTTCTCTTTCTTTGTTGGGTCTTTGTGTGGTTTAGGTATAAGAGTAATTGTGGCTTCACAGAAGGAATTCAGTAGTGATCCATCTGTTTCAATTTTGTGAAATAGTTTGGATAATATTGGAATGAGGTCTTCTATGAAGGTCTGATAGAATTCTGCACTAAACCCGTCTGGACCTGGGCTCTTTTTGGTTGGGAGACCTTTAATGACTGCTTCTATTTCCTTAGGAGTTATGGGGTTGTTTAACTGGTTTATCTGTTCCTGATTTAACTTCGGTACCTGGTATCTGTCTAGGAAATTGTCCATTTCCTGTAGATTTTCAAGTTTTGTTGAATATAGGCTTTTAAAGTAAGATCTGATGATTTTTTGAATTTCCTCTGAATCTGTAGTTATGTCTCCCTTTTCATTTCTGATTTTGTTAATTTGGACACACTCTCTGTGTCCTCTCGTTAGTCTGGCTAAGGGTTTATCTATCTTGTTGATTTTCTCAAAGAACCAACTTTGGTTCTGTTGATTCTTTCTATGGTCCTTTTTGTTTCTACTTGGTTGATTTCAGCTCTGAGTTTGATTATTTCCTGCCTTCTACTCCTCCTGGGTGTATTTCCTTCTTTTTGTTCTAGAGCTTTTAGGTGTGCTGTCAAGGTGGTGACATATGCTCTTTCCTGTTTCTTTCTGCAGGCACTCAGCGCTATGAGTTTTCCTCTTAGCACAGCTTTCATTGTGTCCCATAAGTTTGGGTATGTTGTACCTTCATTTTCATTAAATTCTAAAAAGTTTTTAATTTCTTTCTTTATTTCTTCCTTGACCAGGTTATCATTGAGTAGAGCATTGTTCAATTTCCCCGTATATGTGGGCATTCTTCTTTTATTGTTATTGAAGACCAGTTTTAGGCCGTGGTGGTCTGATAGCACGCATGGGATTATTTCTATCTTTCTGTACCTGTCAAGGCCCGTTTTTTGACCAATTATATGGTCAATTTTGGAGAGGGTACCATGAGGAACTGAGAAAAAGTTATATCCTTTTGCTTTAGGATAGAATGTTCTATAAATATCTGTTAAGTCCATTTGGCTCATGACTTCTCTTAGTCTGTCTACGTCTCTGTTTATTTTCTGTTTCCATGATCTGTCCATTGATGAGAGTGGGGTGTTGAAATCTCCTACTATTATTGTGTGAGGTGCAATGTGTGTTTTGAGCTTTAGTAAGGTTTCTTTTACGTATGTAGGTGCCCTTGTATTTGGGGCATAGATATTTAGGATTGAGAGTTCATCTTGGTGGATTTTTCCTTTGATGAATATGAAGTGTCCTTCCTTATATTTTTGGTGACTTTTAGTTGAAAATTGATTTTATTTGATATTAGAATGGCTACTCCAGCTTGCTTCTTCTGACCATTTGCTTGGAAAGTTGTTTTCCAGCCTTTCACTCTGAGGTAGTGTCTGTCTTTGTCTCTGAGGTGTGTTTCCTGTAGGCAGCAGAATGCAGTGTCCTCGTTGCGTATCCAGTTTGTTAATCTATGTCTTTTTATTGGGGAGTTGAGGCCATTGATGTTGAGAGATATTAAGGAATAGTGATTATTGCTTCCTGTTATATTCATATTTGGATGTGAGGTTATGTTTGTGTGCTTTCATTCTCTTTGTTTTGTTGCCAAGACGATTAGTTTCTTGCTTCTTCTAGGGTATAGCTTGCCTCCTTATGTTGGGCTTTACCATTTATTATCCTTTGTAGTGCTGGATTTGTAGAAAGATATTGTGTAAATTTGGTTTTGTCATGGAATATCTTGGTTTCTCCATCTATGTTAATTGAGAGTTTTGCAGGATACAGTAACCTGGGCTGGCATTTGTGTTCTCTTAGGGTCTGTATGACATCTGTCCAGGATCTTCTGGCCTTCATAGTTTCTGGCGAAAAGTCTGGTGTGATTCTGATAGGTCTGCCTTTATATGTTACTTGACCTTTTTCCCTTACTGCTTTTAATATTCTTTCTTTATTTTGTGCGTTTGGTGTTTTGACTATTATGTGACGGGAGGTGTTTCTTTTCTGGTCCAATCTATTTGGAGTTCTGTAGGCTTCTTGTATGCCTATTGCTATCTCTTTTTTTTTAGGTTAGGGAAGTTTTCTTCTATGATTTTGTTGAAGATATTTACTGGTCCTTTGATCTGGGAGTCTTCACTCTCTTCTATACCTATTATCCTTAGGTTTGATCTTCTCATTGAGTCCTGGATTTCCTGTATGTTTTGGACCAGTAGCTTTTTCCGCTTTACATTATCTTTGACAGTTGAGTCAATGATTTCTATGGAATCTTCTGCTCCTGAGATTCTCTCTTCCATCTCTTGTATTCCTTGTCTCTTCTTTTGGTTTTCTATATCCAGGGTTGTTTCCATGTGTTCTTTCTTGATTGCTTCTATTTCCATTTTTAATTCCTCCAACTGTTTTTTTTTTTTTTTTGTGTTTTCCTGGAATTCTTTCAGGGATTTTTGTGACTCCTCTCTATGGGCTTCTACTTGTTTATTTATGATTTCCTGGAATTCTTTCAGGGATTTTTGCGATTCCTCTCTGTAGGCTTCTACTTGTTCTCTAAGGGAGTTCTTCACGTCTTTCTTGAAGTCCTCCAGCATCATGATCAAATATGATTTTGAAACTAGATCTTGCTTTTCCAGTGTGTTTGGATATTCCATGTTTGTTTTGATGGGAGAATTGGGCTCCGATGGTGCCATGTAGTCTTGGTTTCTTTTGCTTGGGTTCCTGTGCTTGCCTCTCGCCATCAGATTATCTCTAGTGTTACTTTGTTCTGCTATTTCTGACAGTGGCTAGACTGTCCTATAAGCCTGTGTGTCAGGAGTGCTGTAGACCTGTTTTCCTGTTTTCTTTCAGCCAGTTATGGGGACAGAGTGTTCTGCTTTTGGGCGTGTAGTTTTTCCTCTCTACAGGTCTTCAGCTGTTCCTGTGGGCCTGTGTCTTGAGTTCACCAGGCAGGTCACTCGCAGCAGAAAAGTTGGTCTTACCTGTGGTCCCGAGGCTCAAGTTTGCTCATGGGGTGTTGCTTATGAGCTCTCCACAGCGGCAGCAACCAGGAAGATCTGCGCCACCCTTTCCGGGAGCTTCTGTGCACCAGGGTTCCAGATGGCGTTTGGTGTTTTCCTCTGGCGTCCGAGATGTGTGCAGCGTGCAGTCTCTTCTGGTTTCCCAGGCGTGTCTGCCTCTCTGAAGGTTTAGCTCTCCCTCCCACGGGATTTGGATGCAGAGAACTATTTATCCGGTCTGTTCCTTCAGGTTCCGGCTGTGTCTCAGGCACAGGGGTCCTGCCGCTCCTGGGCCCTCCTCTACAGGAACCCAGAGGCCTTATACAGTTTCCTCTTGGGCCAGGGGTGTGGGCAGGGGTGGGCAGTGTTGGTGGTCTCTTCTGCTCTGCAGCCTCAGGAGTGCCCACCTGACCAGGCGGTGGGGTCTCTCTCCCACGGGGTCTGGGAGCAGAGAGCTGCTGCGGGCCGGGATCCGTGGGTGTGGGACTCCCGGTAAACCCAGGAAGTACCCGGTCCTAGAGGAATTTTGCCTCTGTGTGTCCTGAGTTCACCAGGCAGGTCTCTTGCAGCAGAAAAGTTGGTCTTACCTGTGGTCCCGAGGCTCAAGATTGCTCGCGGGGTGCTGCCCACGAGCTCTCTGCGGCGGCAGCAACCAGGAAGATCTGCGCCGCCGTTTCCGGGAGCTTCAGTGCACCAGGTTTCCAGATGGTGTTTGGTGTTTTCCTCTCCTCCATATTCTTGAGAATCTCCTTATGACTTCATTTTATAGCTATTTTTTTTTTAAAAAGGTGTCATCGTGAAAGAGTAGAAGGGTTCAAAATAGTAGGACTTTATTCAAATATGATGCTTTGAAAATACAAAGCAATGAAGAGATAAGTACAGTTTTCATTGTGGATGACACTAGGTTTTACGAGAACATTTCAAACACAAGTATAATGTACTTGGAGCATATTCCACCCATCTATTCATCCCTTCCATTTCCTCTTTCCTTTCTCCATCCTGTTAGTCCCCGTTGATTTCCCCACATCATTTTTCTTCAATTTTAATCTGTGTGTGTATGTATATATACAAACATAAAATATACATATACAAACATATATGTGATATAAACATCCTTGATTTTATGTATATATCATAAAACTATATATGTATATAAACTACATAGCACTTAATTTTATGTATCCATATAAAATAGAATCTGCAAATAAGAGAAAACATGTGGTATTTGTCTTTCTAAAACTGACTTAATTAAAAAACAGAGAAGCTCAATATTCTTTAAAGTAACCTCCATCCAGATGAAACATTAATGGCGCATTGGTCTATTTGCATCGGAGCAACAGAGGTCACAGAGCTGTTGATACCAATGCTACTTAAGGCTCCTGCGTTCCCAACTAGCTCGCAATGGTATTCAAATTTTTAAACACATCTCCCTCAATATATGAGGATAACATGTCCATGTATCTTTAAGGCATGATTAATCCCTTTTGACATTTCTCTTCAGTTGCTAGAGGATGGTTGGCTTTGCTTGTGGCTGCATTGACAATAGCTTATCTCTTTCTCTTCCACTCCTGAAGGAAAATGTCATAACGAGAAGCCACCATTAAATAAAGCATGCACATTACAAGGTTGTTTTTTACTTCTGAGAAACAAAAGAGTCTGACCTCAGAGTCAGAATGAATTTATACTGAGCAACGAATAAAGCAAGACCTAAATATAGAGTCTCGTTTGCTTGTTTATTAGCAATTGCTATTCTTGTCTAAAGCAAGAAAATTTCTCCAGAGTACACGGCAACAGGAAATAGCCCTGCTCATCCAGGTAAGCAAAATTATCTTTTCGTGAACTCTCGGTACTTTAACGGTATAAATTATAGCTAGGCTCAAGTAATCATTTGCTCCTCTACCCAGTAAATACAAGTTGTACAAGATAATTCAGTAGTTGTTGTCAGCTCTGTCCAACATGATACCCACCATGTGTTACTTTTTAAGTTAAGTAAGTCAAATGAAGTTAAAAAAATATCTTGGTTAATAATTTGCATTAACTGTAGTTAAAGTACTCAATAGCCACACATAAATTATTATTCCATATTGGACAACATAGCTGTCAAACTGGTTTCTTCACTGCACAAATGTCTGTAGGTATATTGGGTATGAAGTATAAGAGAATATAAGAAGAGATTTTTCCTTCACAGAGCTTGTGGTCTAGTGGAGCAGACCATGTATTTATAAAGGGTGTGTAATTCTTATTTGTTTTCATAATAAATGACAGCAGGGAAGTATCGTAGCTGTTCTTCTGGAGGCATATAGTATGTGACATGAGGCAGAACAAAAATAATACGTGGTATTTATCTTGTTTCCACCTTTCTTGCCTCTGAGGGTGTGGAAGGGCATCTGCAGTTAGATGTGGTTGATCTGTAAGAAGTAGGAGAGAGAAAACTGAGCAAGGAAGAAGAAAGGACGAGAGAGTGAGAAGCCAGATTTCCAGAATCTAGGGCCAAGAGGGGAGTTGTTAGGAAGACATGGAAAGAAAGGTTCTGAGCGATTGTGAAGTATAATGAAAGTGTGTAGGAACGATCAACTCTCTCCTCCTACCTACAGAGAATGTGAGTAAGGAGTTATTCTGAAGTCAGCTTTTTCTTACTGGACTTTGTTCTTTGATGTTCACTGCTTTGAAGCAGAACAATCTGAGTCCTGTAAAAGGTGGTTTCTCTGTACCTTTAGTGCTTCTTTGCAAAGTAAGATACTTTATTTTTAAGATGTTGTCCAACATCACCCCATTCCCCCACCTCTAACACTTGACAGCCATCATTCTACACCCTGCTTCTGCATTTGTCTCGTGTATTCTGGTCTCATTTTACCAATGTGCACCTTGCAAGTTACCCAGGGCTACAGATGCAATATCTATTTGTAACTCCAACGCCCCTGGTTTCATTTGCTGGGTTCAGGTCTCAAAGCAGATGATCGAACCATACATGGTAAGGTGCTAAGAAAATGCAATGAGCAATGAGAAGAGCCCAGGTGCCTGAGTAAACATATCAGTGTACTAAAGTAATTGATTTATGCTTCACGAAGAAGGTAAAATATAAGCTGACTTAGGAGGACTCTGGGATGGTGAGCGGTATGAACAGCAACCATGGCTACAGGCTGCTATAGGAAACATATGATTTTATGACATTCTCAAAGAAGACCAAACTACACACACACACACACACACACACACACACACACACACACCTACCTTGCATTTAATTGCTATTAGAAAGTATATACTGATAGTGCTTAGCTGGTACTTACATTTCAGCCTAGTTACAGATAGTCAGTGTTCCTTAACATCTCCATACCTGCTCTCCATGAAACCTTACTGTGGGGTGGCTAACTTTATGTGTCATTTTCACAGGTCTCCCAGGGGTCCAGGTACTTCATCAAGCATCAGTATGCCAGGTGTGTCTTGGAGATGCTTTCGAATGAGACCGATATTTGAATCAGTGGCCTGAGAATAGAGGAGTGCCTCCTGGTATAGATCATTGTGTGTGTTAGGCAGATTCCTCAGTGTGACAAGATATCCATGGAAAACAGATTATTTATTTTGACATGTTTCAGAGGCTCCAGTCTGTGGAAGCGTGGTCCACTGCTTTGCGCCTGTGGCAGCACAGCGCATTGTGACGGAAGTGGAGGCAGAGGAAATCTGTTCACCTCACGGTGGCCAGGAAAGTAAAGGATAGGGGAAAAAAGAAACATGGCTAATAATGTCTTAAAGGTCTTACCCTTAATTTCCTTCCTCCAGGGTCCACCTGCTCAGGATTCCACCTCCTACAAGAATAGGATTCCACTCCCAGTCCCCTGAGAGAATACAGTCTCAGCAGGGCATAGAACCTACAAAGTGGCCAGGCCAGGAAGGATAGCCAGACTCATACTCAGGGAGGGTCCATCTCCTCAGCACTGAGATTACAAGCACACACTACCTACCACAGCTGGCTTTTCCCCTCATGGGTTCTGGGGATTGAACTGAGGTCCTTCTGCTTATGAGGCAAGCCACTTTTCTAACGAAGCCATTCCTCAGCCTCTATGCCTAATTTAACCTAAGGTCTTGTCTTTGATCTTCAGACTCAGACAAAATCATCAACTCTCCTGGTTATTGGGCCTTCATTTAGGCTGGGCTGGAACCTGTGTCTCCAGCTGTTTACAGTCTCCAAAATGACAGAAGCCAATTTCTAATAATGTGTGTGTGTGTGTGTGTGTGTGTGTGTGTGTGTGTGTGTGTGTGTCCTATTGGTCCTGTTTAATCCATATGACTTTTGTAGATTGATCAGGATCAAATGTGAATCAGAAAGTTCCCAGTGTTGAATTCAGGAAAAGACAATGAATCGTTCTGCTCTGCAGACTTTTAGGTCAAGGCTGGAACTAGAGTAACACACTAATTTATCAAGAAGGTCTAGGGTATAGCTCCGTGGTACAATGCTTACCTTACCAGTGCAAGAGCTGGACTTAAGTCTCAGTAGCAGGAACAAACGATCTAAGGAAATAACTAGTATTTAAAGATTGGATTGCAGTAATTTTTCTACAGCCACCTCAGTCTCCTGAGACTTTTATTTTGCTTTTATTATGAAACAGAATTAAAGTTTATTTAAAATACAGATTTTTACATTTTTGTTTGCTTTTGGTTAATACATTCTTTGTTAGTTTTTACTTAGTGGGGGTGATGCACACATCTGTGTGCTTTCATGCATGTACAACATAGCAAGTGTGAAGGTTGGGAGACAACTTTTGGGAATGTATGGGTGTGGGAAATCAAACTCATGTCCCTTGGCTTGGCAGTATTGGCCTTAACCCATTAAGCCATCTTGCTGGCCCAGAAACCATTTTAATATAGATTTAAACATGAGCATTAAAGAAGAGGGAGAAATGCTCAAGAAAAGAACAATATGCGTCCAAGACAAGCATGTGGGCGACTGGAGAAAGAGAGTTATGCCTTCCCAGACATTTAGGAGTTTCCATTAAAAGCTTTATCCAAAAAAGCATGATTTGGGAGTAACAGATAAAAGGAGGGAGAGAAGGGTAGATGGAAGAATCCAGGAAGAATTGTGACCAGACTGAAGCTGAGAGTGTTCTTTTCCTGAGTCAACCTGGTATCACTGCAAGAATCCAATTAACCAAAAATAGCGAGCCAATCAGCTCCAAATCTTAGCTAAGCAAAGCAATTCAGTCCATTGAGCCAGACCCGGGTTAGCACCATCTCAGGCAGAATATGGCTCAGCTATGAGGCTTTGAAACTTTGAAAGACAGAAAACTGCCTGGAATAGTTAGTCCATGAGTCATGGGGAGATGAAAACGAACAAGCTTAGGAACAACTTGCAGACACTAAGATTCCATGCTTCGGATGGAAACATAAATAAGTTTTAGGACTCTAGGTTTGAAAATGGAGTCATCTTGCCTAGACCTCCCAAATCAATACTGCCCAGAGGATGAAGATATAGCCAGATTAGCCCGACACTCAGAGAACTGGATTCTGGAAAAGAGTTCAGTGAGCTTATCAGAATGATGCAGAACCCACATCCTTCCCTTCCCCCGCTGCTTTGGAGGGACTCAGGTGTGTGTATTCGGGGCTTTTCTCCCTTTCATGTTCTTCTGGTCCCTCTCTCCTCCTTAGTTTTGGCATTTTTATCCAGGATATGTTCCTTAAACCAGTCTCCAAGGCATCACTGGGAGCTGCATAAAAAAATCGAGAGCTCAGGCTCCATCTGCTTTATCACATGCTATCTGGTGATTTCTAGGCCTTTGAAAATTTGTGATTCACTGCCCTGTACCACCTCCCAAAGAATCTCCTGAGATAAATGCCCAGACACCAGGATATGTGGTGTGCAGAGGGATACTATGCCCTCGTCTATCTTTTATCTCCTAGGAAATGAAGTCATTAGTTCCCAGCCATAAAACCTGAACTGCTGGTTTAGAAGCAAAATTACATGTAATGTACATTTAGTGCCAATTACATACTTAGAGAGCGAAACTGGGAAAGAGAGACCATGCAGTTGTCACTGCAGTTGGACAGACAACTGTTTTCTGGGAGGGCCAGATAAGGGAGGGGAAGGAGACAGTTTAGAATGCCGAAGGTCAGCCTTCAGTCATGCACTCAATGCCCAACAGCTGAGTGCATGAGCCATTCACATGCCAGCCATATTTCTTGAGTGTCTTGTTTTCTACTCCATTTGGTGAGTTTCTCTTCTACCTCCTGTTGGTTGGAATCTCTTTTATGTCTTTAAGAGCAGATGCTGACAGCTGCTGGGACAGAGTGAGCAATGCTTTAGGTATTTGAGCATTTCAAAAGGAGGTATCGAGAGGCAGACGGATCTGGATGGACTAAATCTTCTGGGCTAAAGTTCTCTCCTCATCACACCATTACTTGATACTCTCGGCATTGAGAATAGAAAGTCTGAAAAACTTAAGATGAGATTCGTGAACTCATATTCTCTCACCCTAGTCACCTCCAGCATGTTCAAGACTTCCATCCCGTAATCTGATTGGGGCGATATAACATAGTGATACTGAGATGACATGAAAATGATCAATTATGGGTGCTCGAGCACACACACACACACACACACACACACACACACACACACACACATGCATGCACAAAATCAGATTATTTGATAAGGAGAACAATAGGGTAGATTTGAGGAAAGTACATGATGAATGAAATTGTTATTTTCATACTAAAATAAATAAAAATACAGGTCTTGGAGTTTGCTAAGCTTCCCCTGACCTCCATTCTTACTGTGTACAAATGTTAACTACAGACATGAATTTGAACTGTACAGTCAGTGTCCTCTTTGGAAGAATGAGGTTGGAGGGCGAGAGAACCTGTCTTGTGCAAATGTTGCTAGTAAAGCATCCAGGACATAGAAGTGCTCCATGAACAGAATTATCATGATGGCTATTACCACTATAGTCTACATGTGCACATTAGCAATGACTATCCTTATGGGGTAAGTCTGGAGTTTCCCCTAAAGAATGCAAATTAAATTCACTTATACTCACATAGTGTTCTATGTAAACTCCCTCATGGTCAGCAAAACAAACCCAACTCACAAATATATACATATATATATATAATGTATATACATATATATATACCCTAATATTCTAGAAATACTAATACATGTTTACGTGTGTGTGTGTGAGAGAGAGAGAGAGAGAGAGAGAGAGAGAGAGAGAGAGAGAGAGAGAGAGAAACAGAGAGACAGAGTAATGGGAGTGAATGCAACCCAAGTACAATGATATACTTGTATTAAAATGTTATAATGAAACCTACTATTTTAAATGCTAATTTAAAAATTAAAGAGCCAACAAAAATATCAAAAAAGTTTGAAAAATATACTTCTTAAAAATAGTGATTGTAGGCAGATCTACAAAGACTCTAGATGAGTCTCAGGCTTTTTGAAGAAAAGAGTACCATCTAGAATAGTTACAGGTGAACCTTGGAAATCTAACTGTGTCCAGCAACAAAGTTCAAGTCCTAATGAGTGTGTGTGTGTGTGTGTGTGTGTGTGTGTGTGTGTGTGTGTGTGTTGAAAAAATGGCTAACAAGGTTTATTCATTTTGATCATTTTTGAGCCATGCTCTAGTTCCCACCAAATGCCAAACAGCATTTATTGTCCTAGCCTGCTGAGTTTCCCTTAGTGGCTCCAATAGAGTCCTTACTGGAATGCCAGAGCTTGAAGGCAAAGAGTTTGAATCTCCTGGTGCCAGGTTATTCTTGGCAGTCATATACTTTGGCCCAGATGGAATCATGAAACTCTGTCCTCTTTATTTGTGGCTGGAACCAAGAGAGATCTGTTCTATGTGAAGTAACCTTGCCATGGAAACTGGGCACACCTAAAGGACCTCTGTGTATAGTGAAATATGGGATCATTGTTTTTCAAATAATTTCCTTCAAATACAGAATTCTTCCACTAAACAAGGAAGTATCCCAAGATGTCAAACTTAACGTTCTTTTATTCTGGTTCATAGGCTTACATTTATGTACAGGGGACTATTGGAACCTCTATTTCTCCAGGTACTTACTGCCATGAATATTAACACACACGCGCGTGCACACACCAACACATGCTTGGTGCTGGTTGGTATTGTATACTACCACAGGATTCCTTGGTTCCTTTCAACATTTATTTAAAACTCACTGCATGTAAAAATTCTCAGATAGACTAGACTCTATTTTTCAACATTTATGTGGGTAATAAAAAGTCTCCAAGTCTAGAAGAGAAGCCCAAGCTCCGAGATGGAACCAAGAGTTGAAGTGGAGAACTGAACATTGAGGGAACTGCTCAATATCAATAGCAGAGTTGGAAGGCACTCTAAGGACAGACAAGTGAGCAAGCTTCTCAGCTGAATCAAATGCAAAAGCCCTAAGTACACCAGAAGCAGTGTTTGAGCACACCCCAGACAAGGTCTCATGGCTCAGATGTCTCTGAAGTACCAAATAGACGTTCCATCCATGTCAGAAAGACATTTGCTATGTGGTTTGTCTCCAATGGGAGCCCAGAAAAGAGGCATGGACAATGGGCAGAAGGGGGAGGGCAGCAGGAAGAGCCCAATTTTCTATTTTCAGAAGTCTAATAAGACTCATTGATGCTTCTAAATAATTGTTTATATCTGTAAAGTTTGCATTGACAGCATTTGAAAATTCTGTATTACTGACTCCCTTCCTGGGATATGTTAAAATATGTCTGACATTTGACCCAATATTCTCATTGCCTGATGTTTAGAAAGATTGTGTCTTGGAAATGGTTATGGTTAAAGGAGTAAGAAAAAAAGGGAGGGAAATGTAAAGCAAAAGTTGGGTTAGGCACATATATTGGCTGGATAGGATCAGGGAGCAGTCATCCCATCCACCTTCAGGGTCAAGTCAAGAACATGCATGGAAAGACACACTTCAACCTTTTATATGTTACACTCATGCCCATCTTATGTACTAGAAGTTTTAGATTGGTCACACTCTCATAGGGTCTGTAATAGAACCCATAAATACTCTTCTCTAAGATCTAAAATGCATGTTCCTGTGTCTAAGAGGGATTGACATACAAATTGAGTAGAAAGCCCTAAGGTTGGGAGGCTTCCTCTTTCTCACACATCTAGTTTTTTGGGGGTAAGATCTTACATAATCTGGATTGTCTTCTAACTTCAACTCCTGAACATCCTATCTCCCACTCCCAATCCCCCACACACATCTCCAGAGAGATGGAATTATAAGAGTGCCCCCAAGAGAGGTTCAAAACTCGGCTTCCTAAAGCAAACTAACTCAAACCTTCCTTTCTTTTTCCAGCACTTGGGAGGGGAGTCACTGAAGATCTCAGGGAGCTGCTCCAACTGAGTACAATGAGGAGCTGGGCAGGGAGGGCCATAGTCTCTGCCAGTCATGGAAATACCTCCTATGTCTCCCTCTCTCCCTCTCACCTCACTTCCCATCAACACACAGAAGTTCTTCCAGCCTCTGAGACTCCTTAAGAGGTCCTGTTAGGGAATAGTAGCAGTCAGTTGGCACCCCCTCCCCAATTTAAGGATTGAATTGTCACTTATTCCCAGTCCTCAATTTCAATGGCTGATAATCCCCGTGGTGCATTCATTTTGGTGCAAAGGCAGGGAAAATAACCCTGCATGCAGTCAGGGACAGAGGATGGTACGGAAAGTGAGGTGGTGGGGTAGATTTCTTGCAAGAGCACACTTAAGAAACTCCATTGACACCCACAAGTCCAATGTCCCAGGCTTCTACTGAACCCTGCCCACCTCTTATTTGGCTCTTTTTTCTCAATAGGCCACACTTCAGTGGGTGCAATGAGGGCCTGTGTGGGTGCCACCCTGGGCACTGCCCCTATGAAGTGCAGGCACCAGGCATCTGTTCCTGCTGCCGGCCTAAAATAGACCATCTCATTGTGATGGACTAATCCTTTGGCTGCTGTCCTGCCCGGGTCACCAGCTCAGCTTGCACAGAGTGCAGAAGGGGAGGGCAACAAGGGGCACTTAACTCATTCAGCACATTCTCTCTTCAGTCCACAGAAGTGGCCAGCTGCTCAGCCCTTCTGTGGAAACTGAGAAGGGGTGGCAGGTGGCTGGGCTGTCCTCCAACAAGGAGATCAGTTGCTTCCTTTTGTGGCTTCTGGACTCCCGGGGAGCAGAGAACCCATGGGACCTCTCTCTCTCTCTCTCTCTCTCTCTCTCTCTCTCTCTCTGTCTCTCTCTGTCTCTCTCTCTCTCTCTCTCTCTCTCTCTCTCTCTCTCTCTCTCACACACACACACACACACACACACACACACCCCTCCCTATGTAGAAGTTCTTCCTGTGCATTTCACTCTCCCAATTTTACTTACCTCATTAGGACTATTATTATGGTTAAATGTATTAATATGCACTCGATGCTTAAAATGTCACAAAAGGACAAATATTATGTGATTGCACTTTTAGGTAGTACTAAAAGTAGTCAGGTTCACAGAGGCAGTAGAACATGGCTGCCAGTGGCTGGTGGGCAGAGGAATAAGTTGAGGGTGTCAGGATGAGTTGATGTTTCTGATCCTGGATGGTAATGATAACTGTCTCACACAAAGACATAAATGTATTAATGCCTCTAAACTGCATACTTCACAGTGATAAAGAGAGCCACAATAACATATATGTAGTAAGTGCTGTGTAAATACTGGCTGCTACTTATTTATTAATCTTAATTATCTATGATGTTCAGTGCTTCCTCCTCCATTTTATGTGTCTGTTCACATGTTTCCTCTAAACAAGTAGATGCATGGGTGTTCCCCTCACCTCATTTTATTCAATACATGCTCGTTGCCAGCTCTACTCTCGCTGCTCCAAATAAGCAGACATATGGGGCAGGAAGATAGAACTCTCTAGAGTACATCCTGTCCCCGTCATCCTCTGGTACAGACATGATGCTCAGCACCTGTGAGTAATCCTGAAGGTCATCCTGGCAAGACACCTGGAAGAGCTAAAACACACTGCCGTTTCTCACTGCTGCATGCTCTTCTCCCCAGTGGGTTGTTTCAAAGCTTATGAATGATGGGAGTGAATGGAGTTGCTCAGAGACCCACAGGGTCATCCTGGGTTTGGGTCAGAGAAGCTGATACTCTTAGGGTTTGGACCAATCCTGAGGTGGCCTGTAAGCTTCATCCAATATTCATGGGTGTCAGACTTCTAAAACTGGCCCTTAAAGAAACCAACCTTAGAGGAGGGGCATCCTGCTATTTATTAATGGTTTTCCTTTAGGACTGGCCCTCTCTCACATTGTCAACATCCTGTATCAGGCCACTCAGAGCGAGCAAGGAAGAAGGAGCCAGTCTACAATTTTATTTTATTTTCTCTTTTCTTTCATTCCTTTTGTGCTCTCTCTCTCTCTCTCTCTCTCTCTCTCTCTCTCTGCTTGCTTTGGATCATGGGGTCTTCTTTGTAACCCCAAATACCTTAGCTAACACAAAACTTTATATATATATACATATATATCTTTAAATGTAGAGAATATACTTATATACTTTTATGTTTGGAATATATATTTATATAGATATTTATATAGATATATATATCCTCAGGGTGATCTTCAGCTTACAGAAATCCTCTTGCTGCAACCTCTTGATTTAAAGGATGCACCTCACTATACCCATCCGTAGCTTTCAGCCAATTCTACAAACCTAATTGCTTCGCTCTTAAGAGATACTGCAAACATGCTATAGGAACCATCTGCAAGGATTCGTTGGAAAGGTCTCGAGACAACTGGCTACTTGTCACTGAGAAGGAAAGCCAGGGGGAGCTGGTGGAGGCTGGGTACACCAGAACTTAAGTCTCACACAGTAAGCACCAGGCTATTTTTGTGTGGAATATTTTCACAGTCTTCTCCAGGGTGTGAGGCTTCATCAGAAAGCAGCAGTTCACCTTGTGGGAGAGTAAACTGAATTTTCAGGGACCTTAAAAAACCTTTGGCCTTGGCTCAGAGGCCAAGGGAAGAGGAGTTAAATGACACGGAGCAGCAAAATGAAAAGCCACAGACGAAGAGCTGAAATGGTGGCTGAAAAGGGCAGCGGGGGAGAGGGTGAGCCAAAGGCTTGAAGGTCACAAGAACATTCAGCACTGTGCATGGAAAAGGTCAGGGCCACGAACGCACGTTCTGGCCCTGGCTTCCAGCTTCCCACTGCTGTGGATGTTTTCTGCCCCGAACTGACCTCCTACTCCACGTATTAGCTCTACTGTGGTGGGGTTTGTCTAAGTTCCCAATTAGTCAGAGAGATGAGAGATGAATCACTGTGTAGAAAGAGCCGTACCCTTTATGCCACCTTGGGAAGGCACATTCTGCTGAGTAGGCTCAAATTTAGCAGATGACAAGTCGATTTCTTGTCAGCCAGAGGCTCCCTTTTGAAGACTCCCCACGGGGTGGCTGTAGGGACAAGGGCAGGGAAGCATGCAAGAGCTTAGCATGTGACCTTGATCTGAGTGACTGTGACTTTAACTCCTTTGGATAGGATTAGATGTAATGCTGCTTCAAAGGGGTCCTGTACCCATGCAAGTTCCCAAGAGTATCTTTATGATCATGCATATTATATGTCACTCTCACACTCACACACACACACACACACACACACACATACACACACACACCGCACACACACCATACACACACACCATACCACACACCACACCACAGACACACCACACACACACATACACCCCACCACACACACACACACACACACACCACACACATACACACATATATACACACACATACACACACACCACACACACATACACACACATATATACACACACATACACACACATACACACACTCACACACACCACATCACACACGCCACAGACACACACATACCATACACCACACACACACACACACACACACACACACACACACACACACCACACACACACACACCCCTAACCCAGTACTTGGACTCCACTTACAAAGCCAGGCCTGGGTTCATTAGGGACTTGCTCCCCAGGAGCATGGAATGTCTATGAATGTCAAGCAGTTGCTTTCAGTAATGGAGCAGAGGTACACAATTTTGAACACTTTGCAGGCACATAGCTATCCCAAGCAAAAAGTGCTTTTAATAAAGGTGTTGGAGGGTAAAAGTAACAGGAGGAAAGACTAGCTCAATGTTCAGAGGTTTCTACGCAACCTGGGTCTCAATGGTCTTAACACAAGTTATCGCTGGGTCTCCATTTCTCCAAGTGTAACTCAGGAATGATGATAACTAGTCACCTAGCTACACAAAGTAGAATTGAATGAAGGAAAGAGAGAGGGAGAATATGGATACAATTCTTTGTCTGTGTGCAAAGTGCACAGAGCTATAGAGCACAATAAAGCCTTCCAGTCACAGTGGGCTATGCACGTTGAAACTCCCTATCTCTATCATTTAGACCGAATGCTGTCCGTAAACACAAGCTGGGACCACCTTGAGTTACACCGAGCACCACAGACACTGCTTCTGATAGTGAAAAACGGTGCAGTAGAATGCAGCAGCCTAGCCCCAGCTGATCAGCCCAGTACTTACTCTTTATGGGACGAGCCCCAGGTTGTCAATCATGGGCCTGCACCTGTGCCTCAGACCTCTTGTTCTGCTCAAATTGTTTAGAGACATCTCTCTCCTCAGACTCCCACAGCTCTAATCTCCACATGAAAATTAGCGCTCCATCATTTTATTGATTCACATTTAGTTAAGGAATTAAACTAAACGTTGGAATTGGAGTTGAAGTTATCTGTTTATTCTTTTCTCACTTCAGGCAAGGTTGAGGACTTCTTCTGAGCCTATTCAAAAATGACAAATCGGGTTTCATCCATCCCTCTTCTCACATATCTGGGGTAAAGGATGTGTTGATGTAAAAATTTCACCTGTGTCCAACAGTCGATTGGTGTTTACAGTGAGAGTCGGCCATCATGGCCCATCCCCAGCAGAGACTATAATACTGTAATCTGTTCTCCAAAACTTAGCTTCGAGATGTTTTCTTTTTTTAAAAAAAGAAATGGATTAATTTCTCTTTCTCTTCAGTTAATTACATTGAGTTCAGCATTCTCTCTCTCTCTCTCTCTCTCTCTCTCTCTCTCTCTTTCTGTGTGTGTGTGTGCGTGTGTGTGTGTGTGTGTGTGTGTGCGCGCGCGTGCGCGCATGAGTGTGTGTTATTTTTTGAAGCATTTCAATATCGGTGTCTAACAGGATGACCAGAAATAATAAGCGCCTGACATTTCCCTCCTCCTGGGCAGCAGAATCTAATTATTTCCTGAACTGACTCTGCTCATCAGGAGGGTTCCACAGAGTCTCGAAGCATGGGCAGTTTAGCCTTTACAGAGTAGCAGAGCTGAGGAATTTAGTATAACATTAAAACCGAGGAGGCGTCAAGCAGGGGTCGATTTCCACACAGGGCATCTCTATTGGTGAAAAGTCTAGCGAGTTACTAATTACTTAGCACGTTTATTTATGTTTATTGATAGGAAGTTAACTCTTGCAAAGCTCCATGGCGTGTCTTTACAGAAGCTGTGTGTGGGGCAAACTCACTGCGAAAGGAATGGCCGCTCAAAGCTAGAAGTATCTTATGCACACGTGTAGGTACCTCCCCTTGCCTGCCCCCCCGTGGAGACCATCGAAACACGCTTTTCAAGTGTCTGCCTTCTGCTAGTGAGATGTTCAGAGGAGGTGTTGGGATCAAGCACCCGAAGACTCGCTAGTAAGTCTGTGTACAGGTGGGATGGTGATCTTCAGACACTTCTCTACCTATTGCCTTTCTGCTTTATCTCTCTCAATTTACCTGTCTTCCTAGATGCCTGTATCCGTGATCTAATATTCAGGGTCCCCTTAGGGAGCTACGGCTAAATGCTTTCCAAAAAGATAGTGACTAGTTGGTACTACTGTTTAATAGAAGACCCTTTTCTGTAGAATACACATTAAAAGACAAATATAAAAAAGGCAAAAACGTAAAGAAACTCTAACTACAAGATGGGATTTGAAGGGGGCTTGGCAAGAAGGTTTGGAAAATGGATATAATTGCTTTGGAAGAAGGGCATCTTCCAGAGTTCATTGTGGCCATCTCAATGAAAGGAGATTTGTTGGGTCTTGTTTCTAAATTTATCTATTTGTATGTGTATATGTGTGCAGGTATGCAGAGGTCATAGGATGACTTTTGAGAGGTCCGTTTCTACCATGTGAATTCCAGGGATGGAACTCAGGTTATCAGCCTAGGCAAGCAAGTGACCACCGAGTCACGTTGCCAACCCTAATCCCAATACTTGTATTGTTGTTGTTGTTGTTGTTGTTGGTGGTGGTGGTGGTGGTGGTGGTGGTGGTGGTGGTGGTGGTGGTGGTGGTGATAGTGGTAGTTTTAGACATAATCTTACTCTGTAAGTCCAGCTGCACCTGGAATTCATGGTATAGCACATGCTGTTCTTGAATTCGTGATGACCCTTCCTCAGATTCTGGGGAGAAATGCTAGAATTACAGGTTTGAAGCTTCACACCTGGGCCATTTTAGTGCCTCTAAAAACTAGTTTGAGCTAGAGAGATCATTTGGTGGACAAAGTACTTGCTGTGCAAACAAGAGGACATGAATTCATATTGAGAGCACCCACATACAAACTGGCTGTGGCATCGTGTGACTCTAACTACAGTTTTGGGGAAGCAGAAACAGACAGATCCCAGGCGTTTCCTGGCCAGTTTCCAGTCTAGTTGAAATTAACAGCTTCAGGTTAACCAAGAGCCATGTCTCAAAAAAATAAGATGGGTAGTAATGGAAGACATCCAATATCAACTTCTGGCCTTCACATGTGTACACATGGGCACACATCTGGATACCTGCATAGCCATAAAGAAACGCACCACACCCTCCCCCATACACACACCTAGATTAACTTTGTTCTTTCACATAAACTGTTGCTACACTTAAAAACATTTTTAAAAACATGTTTGTTAGTAATTACTATTCATACTTTTTACATATTATTAGAAACTTGTTTAAAAAAAAAGTTTTCCAAGTCTGACAGATCTGCTCTCTCCATCCATTTTGCTATATTTTAAACTCTTTCCTGGTCCAGTGCTTCAGAAAACCCATCTAGTCCCAGCTACCACAGTGCTGTCTCTCCAGGACCATCCGTGGATAGACACCACCATTACGGAAACAATAGGTTTGAGTATCTGCACATTGTTCTACACGTGATGAAACCTGCCAATATAATCTGGACTAAAGATTCTGCCTGGAAAGTAGATGGCTTTTGTCCTGAAAGATGAGGGACAGCATGGTAACCAGGCAGGGCTAACGGGCAGGAAACACCATGTTCTTTCCAGTCTCTGAGCACTCCTGGCAGCTGGACAGGGGCAGAGATGGCTGGAGGCAGAGAGGTCACGTCTGTGTCCCAACTGTGAGCTCTTGAGCCATAGCAACCGTTCAGTTGCAAGGAAACATTGTCAGTTCACACGAACGTCTTCCATCACCCAGTTACAAAGAACACAGTCATCAGAAATGGCCTCACGTTACATATTCAGTGAATGTAGGGGTTAGGGCAGATACTGGACAGCAAGGCTTAAGCTGCAAATTAACACACGCTGCAGATGTGTGTGCTGCATCATTGCTCTGAAGAGTATGATCCAATCCCCAAGCTCTCATTTGAAGAACTTGGTGCCTCTCCTGTTGTCTATCTGTTGTTAGTCTCTTACAGACCTCCTTCTTTAAATGAGTTCAGATAACTAGGATGGCTACTTGTGCTGCATTGACTCTGGCAGTTTATCCTGTCTGTGTTTCTCTAACATCACTTAAACAACCACATGTTACAAGCCTTGGGTGTGGTTAGACTCTTGTCTTTTCTGAAAGTCACTTTTATGGAGTCCCATCAAGTAGCTGCTCAGAGAGTGAGGATTCTGGCTTGGCATCTGTCTCAGGCGATTTTTGGAAAACCTCCTGACCTTTCCTTGACTTAGTTGCCTTATTTATGAGGTGGGGGGAGGAGAGTTATTTTTTCCTTCTTTCTAGTAGGGAGAAAAGGAAGTGGGGGTGTGCTGAGACATTACTTCACTGAGGTCTTCTGAAGGATGACCCAGGTTTCCATGGGAACAATTGCTTCCTTATTCTCATCCTTTGGTCCATAGATATAATCCCATCTATGCAGGCTCTTCTGAGGCAAAAGGAATCAATCAGCAAGGAATTGGATATGGAGTGAAAGTGCTCTTATATTTTACAAATTATGATGCTAATAGACTCTTTCCAATGGATTTCTTCATCATAAACCATCCAGTGTTTGGTAGAGAGGACTTTTTCAATAAATGTTGCATGTATGATTGACAGACTAATTAGGTAAAATGTATCTTTTTTTCTGGATTTAATATCTAGATCCCACCCGATAAGTGTTTTTCTGGTGCTGTACTGCCATATCCACACCTTCTTTACATAGCATTTGGAGTTTGCTGGCTCCCGGGCAGGCATTGTATTGTCTCTAAGGTGTGAGGGTTTTACTCAGGGATACCCACTCAACATCATACACAGATACCAAAAAGCACTGTGAAAGGCAATGACATTTTGTGTCATGCGTTGGGGAGCACAAGCCATCCAGAATGTTGCTAGCAAGGCGTGACCAGTCCTGATGAATAAATGGATCCATTCTTCCAATTGAACTTGATAAAGCTTGACACGGCTTTTTTTTTTTTACCACAGTGAAACACTCTACAGGCAAATTGTTGATTATTTATTCAGAGAAACTTAGACCTTCATTTTCATTTGCTTCTCAGTCCCCTGGACTGCATAGCTTGATAGCCAGCTCCAGGTTTCCATGGCATCTGCAGAGAGCAGAGGCTGCATTTCCAGGGACCATCCTTATATCTAACCTGAGTGAACCAGAGGCTCCCATCACTTCTCATGCTCACATCGTCATGAGTATGTGACTAGACTGTACCATGGGAATTCTTTTAATGGAGACTGTGTGTCCATGTGGGAGTTGCTATATAGCCATGGTTCATCCTGTTTTTGTTTGTAACAAAAAACTGACATGAAAATTAGTGTTAAAGAGAGTAATTATCCTGGTTGCTAACAAATTCTCCAGCCTTGATTTTGTGAGTGACAACTAATCATGTAAGGGGTGACTGAACTAAACAGAGGACACTTCAGGTTGAGGGACTTTGTTAAGAAATGAAAAGGAAAAGAAATCTAATCAAAACTGGGACAGAAGATGACAGAAAATTAAGGCTAGATTTACACTAGTTACCTGTACTTGAACATGATGCTCTCTGAAAAAACTAAAAATTTGAGTTTTAACCACTGGACTATTAATGTAACTTAAATTAAAAAAAAACTTATTTTAAATTATGGTTCTTTAACACTTTAACCTCCCTTTTAGCCCACTACCCACAAGAGATAGTGGAGAGAAAGGATATGGGAAAGTAGACGTGTTTAGAAAGGTTCTTTAGAGCAACTCATGTCTTGTTTTCTAGAAACTAACAATTCCGTTCAGAGGTCACAGATACACCAGCATTGCAGTTCAGTACCATAGAGTCTGGATAGTAAATACAAATCAATAGTGGTGACATTACCTAGCAGAAACAGTCAGGCTTCAGCCTCAATACAAGTCAACAAGAGGAATCAGGAGGATGCCAGGAGAAGTTCTCGGCTGGGCCTCTTTTAGGGAAGTGAAGATCAGCAAAGACTGGAAACCCACAAGTGTTACACAGCCAGATCTATTGGCAAGCCAAGCTCAGCCCCTTTCACTGTCCACTGAGTTCTGGTTATACTCTTCAAACATCACGTGTCCTCTACAGGTCTTGCCTAAGCACATAAACCTGTCTCAGCTGACATCAGTCTTCCCGTCAACCTGAGTCATAGAAGTGTCAAGAAACTGTAGCTCAGCACCAAAGTTTCTCTCTATAGAGTCTCAACAAATGTAGCACAACTACACAGTGTAAGGCGGACCAATACATGTGTGTTGTTAACAAAAAATCCTTCATTGGATGTTGTTTCACGTGCTTGCTTTAGCAGAACATCCTTTTACCTGTGTCTGCTTCAGCTAAATGTTCCTTCACACATTTGCCCCAACAAAACACCATCCAACCTACTTTCAAAAAAACCCTTACGTTTTCACTTCACTATTAGGGTAGATATTTCCTAAGTCTTTTAGGGAGCTACATAAGGGCTCTACATCTGTCCAGCAAGGTGAGCACAGCACAGGAAGTACAGTTGGCAAATGCTTCCCAGGAATCATAAAGATCAAATCATCAAAATAATACTGCATTTTCCAAAGCCCCTCCCATCCCTACTGTTCCATCTGCTATATGCGCTTGGGGCATTGCATGGCTCAGCGTTCAGAACACTCCCGTCATCTGAGGGCAGCGTGACCTTCCCCTAGGATGAAAGCCTTGTACAGTGACCTAATGAGGACATTCCCTTAAGACCAGAGGGACAAGTTGTCTTCTGAGAGCTGGTGTTTTCATGATCTATGTGGACCATTTTGGGTTTTCTATCCTTATTTATGCTTTTGTATGTAGTGATCCATCAAGAATGGAATTAAATCATTTTTTATATATGGCTGTACAACAAAAAGAGTGATTTTGTAAACTGCATCTAAAACTAAGTTTGTTTAGTACTGTGATACATTATATGCTGAAATTGCATTCACCCTTTTTTTCCTTTGAACTTATAAGTTCCTGAGGGAAGACCAAGCCTTTCTCTTGTGTCTAACACCCTACCTCCTTTTCTTCCATTCCCTCAAGTACCACTTGCTGGCCATTGTTATCTTAAGTCTAGGTGTTTTGAAGAGCCTCCATATTTACCTCCATGCCTCTGGTCCCCCTTTCCTTCAAGGCTATTTGGCCTGATGCTTCCTGTGTCAACCCTGACCTCCTAGCATGCTGGTATCGCATTCAGTACATGTTCCTGACTAAGGAGCTGTTGATGATCGCCACCCAGTCCCACTCAAGTCCAAACTCCACAGATGAGTATTTGAAGCTCCTTCCCATTAAAGTTCCAAATTCCTATTCTAGGTGCTTGTTCATGTCTAGCTCATTTATACTGGACACTGTGTAGATCAGAGATGTACAAATTTCTAAATACAACTCATGTTCTACTCCCATATTCACCTCACCCCTTGACTACCTCTATAGCTGAGATTATGAGCCTCTTTAGAAGTGCTGGGCACTTATTTGGAAAATATCTTTATGAGGGTGAAATGGCTATTCACAAGCTGAGCTGCTTCCTCTTAAGAGTCAGCCTCATCTAAACTGCTGTGTGTGCAAACACGTTCATTTGTGGTTTGAAGTTATAGCTTGTATAATGTTATATATTCATTAGTGAAAAATGAAATGTAAAGAAAGTAGTTTATACAGAACTATCTCTTAAAGATAACTGCACCTCAGTATGGCATATCATTAAGGGCACTTGTAGACTATTTAGAGATTCACACACATACATTTTATATGTGCTGTGTTTAACTGACTGTGCTTTGGTATTGCCTTGGATAAAAATAATGCAGCTTATACTAGAGTATGAACTTTTCCAAATCACAGTCCATTTTATCTACATAGCACCAAATTTAGAGCTGAGTATAGTCATGTCAACATCTATTGAAAACAGGGCTGGGAATATAGCCCAGTGGTAGAGCATTTGCCACACACAAGGTCTTAGGTTCATATTCTCAGCAATGCAAGAAGAAAATAAATGTGTATTGAAAACAAAAAAGAGTCCACATTGCTGAACACCTAGGGAATTCTCAATAAACATCCCACGGAAATTAAGGTGATGTTATGAAAAATTATTTATGTAATGGGGTACTCTCTCTTACTTAAAGTTGTTATCAAGGTTTGAACCCTCTGTAAGATCATAAAGAGCCAACAGTTCTGCTAAGCAGCAGCCATCAGAAGTGATGTGTAGGTACCTATTAGAATCCCACATCTCAACTACAAAAGTTTCATAACAGAAGGGAGATGTATAAAATGCACAGCCCTGGGTATGTTCTGGAAACTTCTGTTCTTAATCTAACTCTTTGTGTCCTGAATAGAATACAGGACCCATTCCCAGGTCTTAATGTCCTGTGGACTAGATGGCTTGCACTCAAGACACTGGGAGCTAACCAGGTATGTAGCAATGCTTACATCTTGACAGAAACTTCCTACCTTCTCCAGTCTCTTCTTGCAGGCCCAGAAGGCTAGTCTGTCTCCAAAGAAGACGTGGATATGATGGCCTCCAACTGAAGCTCGTGTTGGCTGCTGGACACTTATTCAGAAAATATCTTTACGGGAGTAAAATGGCTATTCACAAGCTCAGCTGCCTAGTTCAGCTTTTCAGATGACTCACACTGGAAGCCCAACTGACCAGAGGGAACCAGTGTTTGGGTCCAAACCGGTTAGGTGAGATAATGCAGGATCCTTGGGTTGGATGTCTAGGCTAGTGCTGTCACTCCCTGTTTAGGAACTGTGACAGAGAAAGGAATGTAGCTCTCAGGGACTCTCAAAGCATTTCTTATGAAGCAGGTAAAGACTCTGGAATGAGATCACTTAAAATCTGGCAGCAAAATTTTAAAGAGAAGGGTTGGAATTCAGAAAGTATAAAGATGGTAAAATCTGGTGGTGCTCTTCTTCCTGGTATGGCTGTGTCTGTTTGGTTCGGAAGCAATGCTAGAGTAAGTGCAGAGCCGACATTCTGTTTACTATTATGTTCTGTGATGAAGATGGGGATAAAGCTCCAGTTACGAGGAAAGATGTTTTAGGTTTCCTTTAGTAAATTTTCACTTTCCCACTATTTTTCTCAAGAACTTAAGGTGTACATCTCAGGAAGATGGTGCCTGTGATTGACTTGTTTGTAGAAGTCACTCAGAGGGCTGGGTATGCAGGACAGCAGTCTCTATAGGTCATTAAGATCTAATTTATCGATGGCTCTTCTTATCTCAGATACTTGTGTCATTACTGTGGGTATAGCTGGTTTTCGTGGTTCAAACATTAACATTTCATCAGTAAATTTACAGGTGTAAATCAGTAGTGTCTGAAGCAGACGAGAAAATGAATCAAATAGAGAATTAACATATTTTCTTTCTTCACTCGGATTAAGCTTTCTTCCTCTATGGATTCTCAAGGCAAACAGCCAAAATAACCTAGATCATTATCTGAGTACCATATGGGGATGAGACCCCCTACAAGCAGCTACACAAGCCAAAATCAAGCTAGCAAGATAGGTTGTGGGATATTATTCTTTAACTAAGGAAATAACTGAAGAACCAGATACTCCATGAAACAATTAAATCTAACTTACTATGCTATTGTAGTCACAGTTGGGCCACCGATCGCTTTTCTGTGCATAACATATGAATAGTGATGGCAAAGATAAATTAATAAAGACCATACTATATTTGCATCTTCATCTATAAGATGGAAATATAAAAACTGATATATCTCAAATTTATCTCGTTATTTTATACCCATTTTATGAACACTCCTTTTTTAAATGCAAGAGTTGTTTAGCAAAGCTCAAAATACTCAGATAGGAAATACCCACTTCTTTGGAAGGCCTGAGTGACTCTCAGCTGCAGACACTGGGCAGTGTGAGTCAGAGAAATTCTGAAGTCCTCAGTGTGCTTTAGGAAATCACAGCCAGTTTTCGTCTGTCCAAGTGAGTTCGAACCTGTCCCTGAGTGCTACCTCTTAATCTGGGACAGGAAGGTGACACAATGTCCCCAGGATGAGATCTCCTTCTCAGAAGCATCGTGCCCTGGGCCTCATGAAAACTAGCTTTTAAGCCTAAGCTTTGTTTTCATTCCCCAATCTGTTCACATTTGTTAAGTATCTGCTTTCTGCCAGATGCTATATTTGGTGTTATTTTATCTGAATCCTGGGTAAAGCCACTTCTGCGCCATCCCATGGGGCACCTTGTGGAATAGAGAAGGGATCTGGTTTGGTTTTGTCCTTTGTGATTTGACAGATTTTTTGGTTTTTTGTTGTTGTTATTGTTGTTTTTACTTTGTGTTTTTCCATGTCTAAGACACGGTTGTCATTTGTCTCCTTTTTCAAGGATGTCTGGTAGAGAGAGTATAAAATGGGAAAATGATGAGGCCGCAATCCTGAGGTCCTCCAGAAAGTGATGGGGCTCCATAGGAAAGCCATTTTGGTTGGAAAACATTGGCGGTGACTTTAAAATCTTCTCGACAGCCTCTTCTCAGATAGGAGGGTTCAAGCGCCCTGCACTTAAAGTGTTCTTGTAGTATTATGAAATACTCCATCATTAACTCCTCGTGCCTTAACTCCATCATTTTCCCAATGCTTAACGGCTATTCAACAAATACCCGTTGAATAGTTTATCAGCTGAATGTATAAAAAAAATCTGTTTGGTTCCCTCAGTGCAGTGGGTACTGAATGAGTGATTGATGATGTGCTGTCCTATTTAAACTCATCTAACTCACAGAATACAAGCCCTGCTGCTGGCTATGTTGGCATTTAATGTTCTTCAGTACAAGTAAGGAATGCTCAAAGCTGTCTGTTCCAGCATTCTGTTAGCAATGAGAATGCAGTTATCGACACCATAGTGAAGGGGAGCAGAGCTCTGTGGCTTTCCCTAGGACTAGTGAAAGCAGGGTTGTTGGCCTTTCTCTTGCCTCCTCCTTGGTTTACAGTGAGGAGCTCTGCTGAAAAGCTAGTAACCCGGAAACAACCAGGCTTAACCAACACTGTTGAAGTCTGCTAGGTTCCTGTATCATAATGACCATGTCCATGTGACCGCAAAGAAGCCTCCTTAGATAAAGACCTCATGACTGAGACAACCAGTTAATTACAGAACAAGCAGCATAATTAGAAGAGGGGTGGAAAAGTCTGACGCCTAGTGGTCACTAGGGAGCACCTGCCATTAGCCTCACAGAATTCTGAGGGCGGGCACATTCCCAACTGAAGCAGAAACGACCCAAAATTTGTTCAGAGATGCCAGACCTGCCTTCTGATCGTGGTCTACATAGTGGAGTTTCAATATTTGTAGTGGAAAAGACTGATTACCAGGAAAAAAATATGGAGCCATTAAGAAATCTAAAACAGGTAGTTCTGACTTAGCAGATGGCTCTATGTCAACTGCAGGTACCATAGCTAAGCTCAAAGAAGGTCTAAAAAGATAGACCTCTGGGCTTTAGATCCACACACTTCCCACTTCTGTCTGCCTCAAAAACTGGCATCTGCAGCTTAAGTGGTTTCTCAGAGCCTCCTAAGTTCACCTCCATTGATGTTTTAAACAGATGGTTGTGATACATCAGTTCAGGGCTAAAGTACCTTCGGGAAGCCACTGGATGCAAGGATAGGAAATAATTCCACTCCTTTAAACTTTCCTAAGGTAACTTAATTATAGCTGACAAGGGAGTGTGAGAATGCAAAACCTCTTTGATCCCGAGTACCTTTTAAGGAAACT